>NC_082365.1:3903690-4203690 GCF_027477595.1 Haemorhous mexicanus | reverse complement strand
CACCTTCTCATGTTATGTTTAAAATTAAATTTACGAAACCATTTTAAATTTCTGCACAGTTGCATTCTGGAGAACTTTAAGGTGGCGCCTTATAGTATCACATTTTAGAAGCTTGTTTTGAATGGTGCATTTAACGCAACTGGTAACTGCAATCTCCATTGCCTCTGTGAGTAAACATAGACAGCTCTGCTCGGGCAGACCTTGTGGAATTCTGCACTACAGTTATTATGCTTTCTCCTTGTTTTTGGCCAAGGTTTATTATGCCTTAGTGCTCAGTTGCATTATCTTCCTTCCCAAGTGGAAGGGAAGACTCACTTCAGCTCACTCTGCTCAAATTCTGAGGAACATGTGAGGGTGGAATAAGTTCTGTTTCTGTCAGATCTCCACAAACATTCAGATACCTTGAGTTGATGGCCAAATGTTACAGTGTTTTCCTAGTTCATTTAACTTGACTTCTTCAGCCAGTCCTTAGAGCTCAGTGCAAGTCTCTCCCAGGGTCGGTGGATTTTGTAGTGTTCTGGAACAGACAGTGCAGAATTTCATAAGGCTGAGGTGTGCCATCAGTGTGGTAATTTAAATATATTTAAAACAATGCACAAATCTGCTGCTGCTTAGAACACTGCAGCTTCTAAACCCAGTTTCTTATACTGATTTAAATTTAAAAAGAAAGAAGTTGTGCCTGAAGTGGATACATTTTTTTGTTCTTTTTGCAGCCGGCACCCAGTGTACTGTAAGAGAATAAATACTTAGGCTTTCCATAGCTGTATTGAGACTTTCATCAAGGTGACTAGTTGATGTCTGTGTGCTTTTTTTTTTTGTTTGTTTTTGTTTGTTTTATTTTGGTTTTGGTTTTTTTGTTTTGGTTTTTTTTTTTTTTTTGGGTTTTTTTTCCCTTCCCCTGCCCCCCTCCCTCCATTTCCCCAGTCACACTTTACCAAGCAAGAAAACTGAATGATTGGTCTAAGTATTACTTTAACCAAAAAGATCAGGAGTTACTTTTTGGAATAGAGGGCAGTACTGTTGTTTGGTTTGGGTTTGTTTTGTTTTTGTTTTTTTTTTAATTTTATTTTTATTTTGGTTAATTTTTTTTTTTTCATGTTACCTCTATTCTCAATTTAGGGTTTTCTTCTCTGGGAGATGCATTATCTTTGTAAAACAAAACATTGCTTTCTCCAATTTTTTTTCTGTTAATGGCAAAGAATGGAAATAGAATAAAGTTTTACTGATTTTGAAAAAAGCCTTGCTTTGCTCAGCCTCTTCTTTCCTCAGCGGGGGCTGTGTTAGACCTGTGTTGTCCCCATCACAGGCTCCTTCCTGGGGTGTCCAGTTCTCACGCCACCCTGAGGGATTTCTGTGTTCTATTCCAGTTTGCACAAAGCAGGGAGTTCCCCTGAAAGGCCCCATCACCAACCCTACACTGTTTATACAATAATAACAACAGCAGCATTCATTGGCTACAAATTACATCACTTCTAATTGGTGTCCAACCCCATTTTTGTGCTCTCCCTGTGCTCATCCGTGCCCAGCTCGGGTCGGTTCCCTGGCGGGGGCTGTTGGCAGCAGGGTCGGTGCTGTGATCCCCCTGCTGCAATTCCCTTCCCAGGGGCTGAGCCAGACCCTTCCTCGGCATCAAAAATCGCCCCGAGTGCAGGGTGCTCCCGCTGCAGACCCTCACCCAGAACCGCCCAGCCCCAGCTGTTCATCAGCTTCCTAAAACGCACAAAGCTTGACTTCGATCCCTTCTCAAATCCCGAGAGCTCCATGTCATTCCCAGTTTAAGAACCACAGGGGCTGGGTTCGGTGGCGTTCCCCCTCGAAAGCCCCGGGATCCGGGCCCGGTGCTCTTTCCCGTTCGGGGCCGCGGGCCCGGGGCTGTTCCCCCTTGAAAGCTCCGCGATGCGGGGCCGGTGCCGTTCCCCGTTTAAAGCCCCGCGCTTCGGGCTCCGTGCCGCTGCCGGTTCGGAGCCGCGGTGCCGGTGCCGCCGTGTCCCTCCCGTGTCCCTCCCGTGTCCCTCCCGTGTCCCGCCCGTGTCCCGCCGTGTCCCGCCCGTGTCGCGCCCGTGTCGCGTGTGCGGAAGCGGCGCGGGCGGTGACGCGCGGGCGGGAGGCGGAAGCGGCGCGGGGCGATCGCGGGGCGGCGGCGGCGGCGGGGCCGGGCCGGGCCCGGCGAAGCCGCGGGGCCATGACCGAGTACAAGCTGGTGGTGGTGGGCGCCGGCGGCGTGGGCAAGAGCGCGCTGACCATCCAGCTCATCCAGAACCACTTCGTGGACGAGTACGACCCCACCATCGAGGTGCGCGGGGCCGCGGGAGCCGGTGCGGGCTCGGGGCCGCGGGACGGGAGCGCGGGGGAGGCTCCGCCGGGCCGGGAGCGGATCCGCCGCCAGCTCCGCGCAGCCCGGCCCGGCCCGGAGCTCTGGGAGCGGTTCCTCCCCCGTTCCCCTCGGGCTTCCTAAAGCAGCCACAGGCAACCAAAAAGGCCGGCACGGGGCTGGGCAGGGCGGAGGTTCTGCTCGCAGGGAGGGTGTTCGTGATCGTCTTTTATTTTCGTCTCCTGTGGAGGAATTTCTTTAAAGCGACAGGAGTTCTGGGTTTTGTAACAAAGGACGAGAGGGCTTAGAGCCTCGTTTAAAATGGGGTCGTTTGGGCATGGTTTACAATGTGATTGTTTCGGTAATTTTTAAAATACTGTGGGTTTAGGTGTGATGGTTTTTCATCAGGGATGGATGAGAATCACATGGGTTGGAAGGGACCTTAAAGCTCATCCAGTTTCAACCCTGACACCTTCCCCTGTCCCAGGCTGCTCCGAGCCCTGTCCAACCTTGGGCACTTCCAGGGCTCCAGGGGCAGCCACAGCTTCTGCAGAAGAGCTGGCAAAGCTCCTCCTGCGTTTTGATGATGATATTTACGTCTCCCCCGTGTCCCGGGGGTGGCGGGAGCAGCGCAGGGCTCACGGTGCCCGTGTGTTGCAGGACTCGTACCGCAAGCAGGTGGTGATCGATGGCGAGACGTGCCTGCTGGACATCCTGGACACGGCGGGGCAGGAGGAGTACAGCGCCATGAGGGACCAGTACATGAGGACAGGGGAGGGCTTCCTCTGCGTCTTCGCCATCAACAACAGCAAATCCTTCGCCGACATCAACCTCTACAGGTACAGCTGGGCTGCCCCAGGGGCAGGGAGCGCGGGGACAGGGGGACAGGGCAGGGACCCTGGCTGAGTGAAGCACTGGAGTGCCTCAGGGAAGGCTCAGGAATGGACAAATGTTGAATCTCCCACTTCTTTCAGGAAGGTTTGTCACTGTTCAGTGCCAGTGCATGGAATCACAAACAGGGGTGGGTTGGAATAGACTTCAGATCTCATCCAGTTCCACCCCTGCCATGGCAGGGACACCTTCCACTAGTCCAGGGTGCTCCAAGCCCCATCCAGCCTGGCCCTGGACACCTCCAGGGATCCAGGGGCAGCCCCAGCTGCTCTGGGCACCCTGGGCCAGGCCTCAGCACCACCTTTAGTCAGTTAAGATTGGGGTGATTTTTATTCAGTTTTATTTATTTTTTATTAATCAATGCATATAAATATCTCCAAGGGGTGCCAAGAGAACAGTCTGAGACTCTTTTCCATGATGCCCAGGGACAGGACAAGGAGCAGTGGCCATAAAGTAAACCACAAGAAGTTCCACCTCAACATGAGGGAAAGCTTCTTTCTATGAGGGTGGCAGAGCCCTGGAGCGGCTGCCAGGGAGTTGTGGAGTCTCCCTGTCTGGACAAATCCAAACCCTCCAGGATTTGATCACCTGTTCCAGGTGATCTTGCCTTGGCAGAGGGGTCGGGCTGGGTGATCTCCAGAGGGCCCTTCCAAGCCCAGCTGTTCTGGGATTCTGGGAATCAGATGCCATTTGCAGCTAGAGAATATCATCTGTAAGGAAACGGGTGAGAAATCCAGAGTGAGTTATCCTTGGACAGAAAATGAAGTGTACAAAGTGCTTGGCCATCCTGCTGACCCCTGAGGCACCTTTAATGTGTTTTTGTTCCACAAGGTTGTTTGAATACTGAACTAAACCAGTTTTTCTATTTGGAAAATACTTCCTAATGTTGTTTTTTGAATAATTTGTCTTCCTAAAGAGAACAGATCAAGAGAGTGAAGGACTCAGATGACGTGCCCATGGTGCTGGTGGGGAACAAGTGTGATCTGCCCACGAGGACAGTGGACACAAAACAGGCCCAAGAATTGGCCAAAAGCTACGGAATCCCCTTCATAGAGACCTCTGCAAAAACGAGACAGGTGAGGGCTCCCCCAGGGCCTGACTTCTTCCTGGGAAATGCACCAAGGACATTTTCCCATCTGCTTTTGCCTTATTTACAGGAGAAGCATTTTTTCAATCCCTTTACAGTTTTTTGCTTTTATTTCCCCGCTCACTCTCAGTTTGAAAGAGTTCTGGGCTGGGTCAGTACAGGAATCACTTCAGACTCGCCCTGACTTCCTTTCAAGTGGGTCATGTTGATAAATAACAGAGAATAAAAAAATTTCTACTCCCCCGAAGTTACTAAATAAAACTTAAAGACTAACTAGGAAAAAAAATACTCAAAATAACAAACATAACTGATACCAGTAAATATAAAGAGACCTGCAGTGGTTTTATGGAAAATTATGTAACTAGAAAAAATAATACATGCCCCAAAAAATGTTAAAATTCACCTTTACTATCAAAACATTCAAATGCAACCACCAAAAACCCTTTTTAATAAACCTCCAAAACCATAAAAAGGCCTCCCAATAAGAAACAAATACCTGCAAAATAATTCCTAAAAAATAATACTTATGTCTTTAATAAAAACCACATTTTAACCATAATAAATAAAAAACCTTTTTATTATAAAGTCTCACAAAGCACACAGAAGAAAAAGAAACCCAGCTACTTTCTACTGCTTCAAATGATGTTAAAATTTTGATTCCAGCCAATTTCAGCACGGTGCAGTGCTGGCAGGAGGAGCAGCAGAGTTTCAGCTGCTCTCCCTGGGGAGTGTCAGAGGCTCAGCTCACTCACCCCAGACCTGCTGGGTTCTCTTGGCTCGTTAATGAAAGCCAATTAGCAGATTATGATGGCAGACAGAATTCCCCAGACTGGACTTATGGGCTTCTCCAAAGCCTCCAGCCAGCCCTGGAGCAGGGGAACAGAGCAGGGAAGGTGCAATTATTGAGCAGCAGCCAGAAAATTCTGAAGAGCTGAATTCTAAGAATTCTAAAATTAGGAGTGTCTGGCTTCCTGCATGGAACCTCCCTGAGATCCAGTTTTCCATGTTTATTTTAGTGGCTGTTACCCCAGGAGGGGTCAGGCTGGGACACCCAAATGGGATTCCTCCTCTCGGGAACCATGGGATCAGTTGGGGGCTGCTCTTCCTGCAGAATTGTGTCTTTCAAATCCATTCAGGGGTTCTGGCATGGTCAGATCAGTGATTTCAAAAGCTTGAGGGAAGAAAATCCCTGACCTTGTGTTTGCATTCAGGGTGTGGAAGATGCTTTTTACACCCTGGTGAGGGAGATCCGGCAGTACCGGATGAAGAAGCTCAACAGCAGCGAGGATGGGAACCAGGGCTGCATGGGACTGTCCTGCCTTGTCATGTGAGAAGGTGAGCTGGAGCCCCACTGTGCCCTGCCTCCTCTGCCTCCCAGCAGCTGCTAAATGTCCCATAAAAGGGTTTTCCCCTTTTAGAGAACGTATTTGTGGGAATGCTCCTCACTCGGGGTCACCAAGTGGGGTGCTGTACACAGGGGTCCCAGGACGAGGGAAGAGATGAGGATCCTGACTCCATGGTTCAGAAGGCTGATTTATTATTTTATGATATTTATTATATTCAAAGAAAATGATATATTAAAACTATACTAAAAGAATAGAAGAAAGGATTTCATCAGAGGGCTAGGAAGGAATAGAAAGGGATGGAATGATAATAAAATCCTGTGACTGACCAGAGAGTCCCAGACAGCTGGGCTGGGATTGGCCATTAATTAAAAACAACCACATGAGATTAATCCCAGATGCACCTGCTGCATTCCACAGCAGCAGAGAATCATTGTTTCCATTTTGTTTCTGAGGCCTCTCAGCTTCTCAGGAGAAAAAATTCTGGCAAAAGGATTTTCCATAAAATATATCCGTGACACATACTGATTCCCAGAGAATTGGATTCTGCAATGGATCCTACAATGGATCCTGCAATTGGATCCTACAATGTTTTAATGCTCAAAAAAGAAAAATTCCCCTCTAAGTTGGTGGCAGAGCTTAAACAAAGGAATTTTCATTCACATCACCCTTTTGGCTGATGGGTGGATGGAACAAGATGATCTTTAAGGTTGCTTCCAACCCAAAACATTCCATGATTTCCACCAACTCCAATGTGTGATTTGCTGTGTCATTCCTTTCTGGCTCCTTCTTTTGGGAAACCATTAGGACTGTTTGGAGCAGGTGCAATTTCTGAAGAAACCCCTTGAAGAGGGGTGTGCCCAGCTGAGTGTTTGACTCCTGCACAGCTCCCTGTGAGCTGTGTTCCTCTGGAACATGCTGATTCCAGGATTACCCAAATAAAATGGTGCAAGTTATGGAATCTGAGTCCCCAGCTAAAGGAAATTCCTTTCAACCATTCCCTGAGAGATGTGAAAACAGCCAGACCAGCTCAGCACTGGCACTGCTGCACTGCACATCCACCCCAGAGCTAATTAGTGCTAATTGGAGGTGCCTTTCTGTTCCAGATGCCAAGAAAACGTGGTTCAGGTGCAGCTGCTGGACAAGCCTCGATCTGTGCTGCCTCTCCTGCTGATCCCTGCAGTGTTTGGGTGCCAGTGACAGACTCTGGGCACCAGAGTTCATTAATTAGCACAAGGTCCTTCTCTGTGCTCCATCTGAAGAGAACATCTGTGGCATCTACCTCCCTGCTCAGCTCACGGGGCAGCAGCACCTCAGCATGTGCTGGGATTCTTCTCTCACTGTGTCACCTGGCTTGGTTCCAGAAGAAATCCAGTCACAACAGTGAACTATAGAGACTAAATGCTGTGAAAAAGATGACACTTTACCTCTAGAGTAAAAGCTAGAAGTGCTGTGTGTCCCCTGGGTGCTGGAATCCGTGCAGTGCTGTCAGAGGAGTGGCACGGTTGGTGTCACACGGGGTTGTGCCACCAGGACTGCCCCTGTCCCCTCTCAGCTGGGTGTCTGCTCTCTGTGCACCTGTACAGCAAAAGTGCAACATCTCCAGTGCCAGGAGTGCCACCTCCCTGATCCTCCATTTCTGTAATAAAAAGGAAAACCTTTCCTAACCAAGTGCCTGTTTGCTACGAAGATTGGAAGTTGTCCCTTGGGTTGAGGAAAAGCCCAAGGACTGGAATTTCTTGGGAGCTCATTGTGTCAAGCAGGCAAGTGTGCTGTGGGTGATCTGGGCCTGACAGGATCCTCCAGCAGGAATTTGGAAGGTCCAGCAGGCACTTGAGAGACTCTTGGACAAGGGAGGGGACACACTGCATCTGTGTTTTACTTTCTTTGTGGGTGGAACAGTTTATATTCTGTATTGTTTTCCTGCAGCATTCAGATCTCTTCTAAGTTGGACCAAACCTGTCAACTGTTCATTTTTAACATGAACTGCCAACATTTCTGGACAGCTTCTCACTCATTAATCTGGTAACTGGAGGTTGCTTTGGACAGCTGCTATTCAGCTCTCTCTGTAACTTGCAAATTGTTTTATTCTGAATTATTTTCTTACCACAGACTGTAAAAAGTCTCTTCAAAATGTCTCTAGACTGTAAAATTGGAGTTTCCTTGCCAGGGAAGGAGTGTGGGGGGTGAGGCTGACTCTGTCAGGGGTGCAGGAAGTGGCTGCTCCATCCCTGGAAGTGCCCAAGGCCAGCCTGGAGCACCTGGGCCACTGAAGGTGTCCCTGCCATGGCAGGGGTGGATGGGATGAGCTTTAAGGTCCTTCCCAACCCAAACCATCCTGGGGTTCTGTGATGGAGGGGAGGGGGCTGAGAGCTGCCACAGGACCTGAGCCAGCTTCTGCTTGCAGCATCCTTGCACAATGAGGAAGGGAATGAGTTCAGGGATGGCTCCACGGGAGCTCTGGGGCAGACTGGTGGAGTCCAGGGCTGCTCTGAGCGAGGGAGTTGTGAGCTGAGAGCCCTCCTGTGAGCTGAGCCAGCCCTTCCCCTGGTTCCCTGGTGCCCAGGAGTGCTCACTGCTCTGTCCTGGTGCTGCTGGGCTGGCTTCTGCCCTGCTCAGCTCAGCTGAGTTCAGCTCTGAGGAGGAGGAGGAGGAGGAAGGAGCCCTCAGCCAACAGAGGGAGCATTTGGTCAGTGCCAGGCCAGCAGAGCAGGGCAGTGGCAGGAGGCTCAGTTTCAGGTTCTTGGTGTCAGTCACACATCTTAATTTGGAGTGTTCAATTTCAAATGGGCAGTGGAAAGCAGCAGACAGAGAGGGAAGAATTTTTTCCTTTTACTGTTGCTTCCCTCACTACTTACAGTCTTCATTCTCTTCTTGGAATGAAGAGGATCAATCTGCATCACATTTGCTTTATCTGTGATAATCTTTAGAAATACTTTTTTCAATTTATTTTAACTTTGACTGATGTGACTGATAGGAACTAAATCCACAAAAAATTTAACATAAAATATTATTTTCCAGCAACGTACACACAATGGTGGGCAGAATTGTGGGGGCCATTGGCTCGAGTTCAGTTTGTTTGATGTTGCCCAGAGAAGCTGGGGCTGCCCCATCCCTGGAAGGGTCCAAGGCCAGGATGGAGCAGCCTGGGACAGTGGAAGGTGTCCCTGCCCGTGGGATGAGCTTTAAGGCCCCTTCCAGCCCAGAGCATTCCATGAGTGCAGGTCAAACCTGGCAGAGCTGCCACCCTGCAGAGCCAGGGCTGAGAAAGCTTTGTCAGGAGGATTTTCTGTCTAAGCCTTCCCTGAGGGTCTGCTCCTGAAGAGCCGTGGGGCACAAGGGCAGCCAGTTCAAAACAGCCCTGGGAGATGGGGAAAAGCTTTTGGGATACACACAGGACCAGCAGAAGGGGCAGTGTGGAGTCTGTGAGGACACTGAACGGTGACATTCTGCAACCCAGGTCCATGGGTGGGGTTTGATTTCTTGGGAAATGCAGGAATTGTTTCCCTGGCCAGAGCTCAGCTGCCTGTGGCCGTGGGAAGCCTCTGGCATTTGATGTTTGAAGGGTCTGTGGTCAGCCTGGGGAGTTATTTGGATGGAGGTTCATCACAGCAGTGCTCCACAGTAAAATGTACCAGCTGGAGCTCCAAAGCTGGGAATTCTCAGCAGTGTGTGGGAACTGACTGGAAAATGTATCTGCTGCTCTTTGCTGTTCCCTTTCTCTTGGGTTCTGGAAAACCTGAAAAGGGAAAAAGCCCTGGTGAGGACAGGTCTGTATTTGTGTCACCTTTGGAACCTTTGGAATGGTTTTTAGGATTTTTTTCAGTTTTTAGGGTGCTGCAGAGCTGACCTGCACAGGTGATACTTCCAAGTCCATAAATGTAGTTCCAAATCCAGCAAAAAATACAAAAGCAGGGTGTTGTACTGGTCAGGAGTGAACTGAGTGGTTGTGATTTGTTTCCAGCTGCCTCACAGAGAACCCTGGGCTTGGTGGCAGCCAAGAACTGGAAGGACAAAACCCTGTGAACTTTGGGGAGAGTTATTTAGAAGATAAGCACAGAAGGTTTTGCACAAGACAGGTCCCTGGAAAAATTGGTTTAGTAGGTTTGGTCCAAATATTGTTATTTAGAACAGCACAGCTCTGCACTAGTGCCAAGCTGATTTCACTGCCCTGACTGGGCAGAACAGACATGAAGAACTTTTGATGTAAAATATTGAAAATATTGAAATATTAAAAAAGGGTAAAGCTCTTGTTCAGAACCTCCAAGTGCCAATGACTGGAACAAATGTTTCTGTTGCTGTGGCTGAGCTCAGCTCAGTGGAGCCAGGGGAATCCTGGGGGTGTTTCTCTGTGTCCTCACTCCGTGTTCTTGCTCAAACCACTGCTCAGCTTCTGTCCCTGCCTTGCTGGGACTTTGGATTTTAACCAGGATCTTTAAGCTGCCATCATTTTTAGTACAGCTCAGCCTTAGAATTGGATTTCAAGTGGCCTCAGGCCTGTGGGGGATCACATTCTGACCTGCCTGTGCTCCTCACAAACTCCAAACCCTGAGTGTGTGCCTGTGGCAACCCTCAGGATGGTCAGGAAATGTTGGGATCTGGACTTTTAACCCAAGGGCTAATTTGTTGTTACTTTGTTTAATTCTTTGCTTTCAATAATGCATCTCTTTTGGTTTGGATTGAAGTAAATTATTTTGCTTCTTAAATAACTTTTTTAAAGAATAAACTTTGAATTCTTTGGTTGTTTTCTTTGGGTTCTGGGTGCAGGATCCATGAGTTACAGGAGGTTTTTCACAGATCCCTCTGTCTGTGGGTGGGATTTGCTCCATTCTGTGCTGGGGCAGGGGCAGCTCTGTCACAGATGTGCCCTGGAGCATCAATGAGCAGTGAGAGTGACCTTGAGACTGCCACAGCCTTGGTCCAGTCCTGTTTTAATCTTGCTGCTGCTGAATCTCTGTTTGCAGTGGGGTCTCTCATGCTGATTTACATTAAAAAGTGTGAGTCAGTTCTTTACTTGATACTCCAATGGCAAAACCAGCTGTTAAATTACTGCTGTGCCCAAACCATGCTCTGTTAGCCTTTACATTGCTTGATTCAGTCTTCTAAAATATTTCCCTGTTGCCTTCCCTCCTGCAAGAAGGCAAATTTTGTCAGAGCACACAGTGAATGTGCTTCAAGGGTATTTCTCCTCAGACCTCGTGTCAGGCAACTGAAACCTGGTGTCCAACCTGGGGTTTATGCCAGGAATTTAAAAACAGATCCCCAGGAGCAGGGACACACAGTTCCTGCCACTGCAGGTCCAGCCTGTGGCCAGAACATTCCCACCCTGAGCTGGGGTGCCTGCTGAAAACCCCAGGGTTCCTTGGCTTCTGCAGAGGTTTCCCTGCAGGGGGTTTGTTCCCTGGCCCAAAACCAGAGGAGCTGGTTTTGGTTGTGCCCTGGAACAGACTGCAGCAGCCCAGGGTCTGTGCAGGGGATGACTGAGAGCAAGGTGGGGTCACCTGTGGCATTCACATTCTCTGGAAAATCCCTTCACCCAGGATTTTGCTGCTGGGAAGCTGAGAAGCCTCAGAGAAAAGGAAAACAATTCTTATCTCATTTGCTTCTCCTGTGTTTTGCTGCTTTGGAATGAGTTTGGGGATTGTTTCCCCACAGGTGATTGTGTCATTGCATTCTGCTGGGAGTTGTTTTCACCCTTTGGCCAAGCAGGACCAAGCTGTGTCAGGGCTCTGGAAAGAGTCAGGAGTTTTCATTATTCTCTTTTTAGCTTTCTGTCTGTATCCTTTCTGTATTGTTTAGTACAGTTTAGTTTAGTATTCTTTAATATGATATAGTATCAAAAGTAATAAATCAGCCTGCTGAGAGCATGGAGTCAGATCCATCATTCCTGCCATGGGGCACCCCACAAATGCAACAGCCACCAAAGGGGTGTTGGGGACAGCCCAAGGTGACACAGAGACTCATCAGAAGGCATGAAAAGCACTTTATTATTAGAAATCCACAGTTCTCACAGAAACTATGTTGGACCTAGGACCTGATTGGCCTTTAGGAATCTTCTCTCACCTGTTGGTCAAGAAGGGACAACTCCTTCTTGTAAACATCTTTGACAAACAGAGATTGCCTGCCAGGTGCAGAGATTGAGATAATAATTGGTTTAATTCTTTCTCTGAGCTTTCTCACAGCTTCCCAGGAGAATCCTGGGAGAGCTCTGTCTCTCTCTGTTCAGGGGATGTGTGATTACCCCAGGCTGAGGAGAGGAGAATCTGCTGAGGGTTTCCCCAGTGCCTGATCCAAGCCCCAGCATGGCCAGGATGCCCTGGTGAGATCCCCCTTATCCCTTCCTCTTCAGGCTCCTCCTCTTCAGGAATTTAAACATTTCCTAGCAAAGCTTGCCCCTGGCCTCTGTGGGTGCAAGCTGGAGGAAGATCCTGCTCAGTAACCCAAATTTCTGGTCCAAGCATTCTCCCTTGGCTGGACCTGGGTGGAACCAGGGCAGCTCAGAGGTAAAAGTGGGGGCGTTTAGAGGCACTCCAAAGCCTCTGGGTGGGAATCCCTCACTTTCCAACTGAAAAGAGTGGGAAGAGAGGCTGTTTGTGTCAGCCCTTGAGCTTGCACAGGCCCTGGATCTAACTTTAGCACAGCATGCTCAGGCTTTACTCAGATTTCCACCATGAGCCCACCCAAGCTCACCCTGTGATTAAAAAAGCTGAGGGATCAAAAGACCAAGATTCTCTTGAGGAAGATGACCTCTGTGTCCTAAAGGTCATTTTTGGTTTCAGATGTGAATCCTGAGAACCCAAGGAGGGTTAAGGGCTGATTTAGTCCTTGTGGGAGAGCAAACAAGAGGAGACAGATTTTATGGGCCTTGAATGACCCAGTTAAACAATAATGTGGTGTGGGGACTCTCATACTTGGGGATGGGTCAGAGCAAGAAGAATTCAGAACCTGAACATTTTATCAGCATGAGGGGGAGACCAAAGCTGACCCACCATCCCAGCTTTACCCTGGTGCTGCCCCCCTGCAGCTGGAGGGAGGGAAATTTATATTTTCAGGGAATAACAGGGAAGGGGGAGTAAAATTCCCTAAATTCTGGAGAATTTCTCAATTGTCACCCAGCTTGTTTTGAAGTTGTGCCCATCAAATAATGGGAACATCTCTTCCAGAGAGTTTCTCGATGTTGTGGAAATGATCTCAGCTGGAGAAGCTGCTCCAGGTCTCACCTCACTGGATTCCTGTGCTCCTAAGGACAAAATCCACGGCTTCTCATTTCCAGCTCTGTATTTTATTTTATTTTATTTTATTTTATTTTATTTTATTTTATTTGTGCAGGTGACTCTCTCACCTATTCCAGCTTTCTTCTTGGACAAGAGCTTTCCATGGCTGCTCCTGCAAAACGTGGCACAGGAATCCCTTGGATGCACATAGAATTCCAAACAATTCCAGGTTCTGCTCCCTTCAATGCTCTGACCAAAGCCACCCTCTAAACCAGAGCCCAAATGCTTTGTCCTATTCCAGGGCAGCTTTTCAATGCCATCAAGAATAGAAGCACAAACAGGGAAAGATTCTTCTTCACCTCAAAACTCTTTTATCCTCCTGCCCTGTTCAGTTTCACCACTTCCCACCAGGAATCTCAGTAAGGAGCTCAGAGTTGTCCTGGCAGCAGGCAGGACACAGCAAATTCTGGCCTCTCTTCACACAGGAGGTGATTTCCAGTTGCAGGTGAGATCTGAAGAAGGTCTGAGGACACCCTGAAGGAGGTACAGCCCTCAAAGCCAACCTGCTGGAAACAACCTGCTTCAGAGGGAGGCAGGAGGTGCCTCCCAAGCCGAGAGCTGCTGTGCCAGACCCAGGCTGAGGCAGGAGCTCCCTGACCCACCCTGGGCTGACTGAGAGCTGCTCTCTGTCAGCTACACCTCAGCTGTGGCTCACCACATCCAGAACTGATTATCAAATCAACATTATGGCACAAAGCTTGGAAAAGGCAGTTCCTGACAAGCTCAGGAGCAAACTGTGGCTCCTTGCACCTTCCTTTTATTTGTTGGCTTCAGCTGTGAAGAAGTGAGGACATCTGGGCAGCCCTGGGGGTAAAATCCAGGCTTTCAAACACATCCCTCCCTCAGGAAAAACCTCAACAGCTCAGGTGAGAGCACATGGTTTGTACCTATCCACAGCCCCTGTTCTGATTGGAATTTCCTTTAAACCTTTGGTTCAGCACAGAAGGTATCAGCTTTTAGTCTCTCTTAAAAGACTGAATTCCACAGATCACATTAGAAAGGTGCAGCTGCCCTGGAAATCAGAAATCTGGCCAGACACCAGGTGACACTTCACAAAATGAAAAATACAAACCTGACTTAAAGAAAATGATTAATTAAATTTGATCAATTAAATGGAATAAAATTTAATTAAATTTGAGCCCTGCTTTCAGCTGTTTCAGTGCAAGTGCTTGTGGCTGCACTTTAAATAGTCCCACAGTTGATCTCCACTCTCCTTTTAGAGTGGGAGAGTCTGATTACAGGGAAGGGAAAGCAGTAAAATTAGTGTTGAGCTGCCAGGCAGTCACTTGGCCCCTTGTGCTCGGGGACTCTGGGGTGTTACTGAGGCTCTGCAAACGCTGCTGAGATGTCTCGGGTGAGAATTCCAGGTAGGTCTGAAAGCCAAGTGTGAGCCAAGGGGCCACAGGGCAGGTTCCAGGCCCACAGCCTCAGAGATTTGGATGTGTGGTGTCCAGGGGACCTCCCTGGGGCCTTTGGGCCTTTTTCTTCCCGCTTGGAGATGTTTTTGGATAGCGCAGTAAAGAAGCTGTGTAATTGTTGAAACCTTCCTCTGCTTGTACTGAAGGAAAATATTGTCTCTCCTGGGTGTGATGTGTCCTGTAGTGACATCAGTGAATCCCTGTGGAAGGGCTCAGAGGGATTTCAGGAATCTCTGGTCCCCCTGGTGAAGCTCAGCTGTGGGGAGCTGCAGCCCCAAGGGGATGGCAGCAGGAGCAGGGCCAGCCAGGCTCTGCAGGGTGTGCAGAGGGACATGTGGCAGGTGACTGCAGAGCCCTGGGTGATAACAGCCCCAAAGAGCCCTGACAGGAGCATGTTTGGAATTGCAGGGCTGTGGTGTCAGAGACACTGTCCCAGCACATGAAGCTGGTGTTAAAACCTGGCCCTGCACAATCAAGGGGAGGTTGTGAACCTTCCTGAGTGTAATTTCCATCCACCAAAGAGATGAAAGGTCAAACTAAACATTTCTGGGATGCTTTGTAGGCAGATGAATGCGTGCAGTCAGGACTCTGGAGTGTGTGTTCCACAGGCTGGGCTTTGGGCAGTCAGCAGCTGTGATGCCAGAGCTGCAGCCTGAGCTGCTGGGTCAGAGGGAAGGGCAGGGGCTGGGCCTCAGAGTGCTGCTGCCCCCATGTCTGAGCAGCAGAGAGGCTCTGTGGGACTGCAGTGTCCCAGCTGTCTGACCCTGCTGGGGAACAAGGGGAGCTGTGAGCACAGGGGGATGGAACTCGGCATCCCTGAAATGACCACCCATGCTGAGGGCCACAGAGAGGGCACTCACGGGCAAAAAATAGCAAAGCCTGGTGCTCTGAGTCCCTGGAATATCTGCTTGACTGGTCAGCAGAAGGCTGTGCTGCCCTCCCTGTGTCCCTCTGCAGCCCTGCAGGTGCAGGGAGAGCCCTTCCAGGCCAGCTCGGCCTCAGCACAGGACTGCTGCCTGCCAGCAGTGGAGTGAGAGCATCTGGGTTCCAGAGGATGCTCCACCTGGGCACTGCAGGGAAAGCAGGGACTGTGCCAGGCAGAAGCTGTGCCAGAGCCACGCTGGGCTGGATGGGAGGGAGGGACCTGCAGGGGGTTTGGTTCCAGGCTGAGGCACCACCGAGGCTCTGCCGTGGGACAGGCAGTGCACAACGTCCCTCTGTGCTCCTCAAAGTGACAACTTCTGCTCTGCCTTTTCCTTCCAGTGCCTGAAGAGGCTACAAGAAGGCTGGAGGGACTTCTCGCAAGGGCAGGGAATGACAGGACAAGGGAGAATGGTTTTAATCTAAAGAAGGGTGGGCTTAGGTGGGATATTGGGAAGGAATTCCTCCCTGGCAGGGTGGGCAGGCCCTGGCACAGGGTGCCCAGAGCAGCTGTGGCTGCCCCTGGATCCCTGGAAATGTCCAAGGCCAGGTTGAACAGGGCTTGGAGCAACCTGGGATAGTGAAGATGTCCCTGCACATCAGGTGAGCTTTGAGGTCTCTTCCAACCCAAACCATTCTAGGATTTAATGATTCTTTTCCAAGTGTAAGGATTTGGCTAAACTTGTACTTTGCTAATCCCTTTTTAAAGACTGATGAGGTGACAAGGCTAAAAAGGCTCAGATTTTGAGGGGTTGATCACAACAGCTTTTATTTTGTCTCTGTTTTATCTCAAACAGCAGAACAAAAACGTGAGTATTGCTGGGTTTCTCTATGCTCTGCTGTGTTACTGCCTAGACATGATCACTGGAACCATGCAGCAGATCATGAAGATCATGAAGGTCATGCAGATCATGAAGATCATGATCATGGTGATCCTTCAGCAGCTGGGAAATGCTATTTCCTGGCAGTGCCAGCTCTGCCCATCGGTGTTACACAGAATGGTCCCACTTTTGGTCCTTTGATACAGCACCAAAAGATGCAATTTGTTAAATATCATTCTGGCACCCTGAGTGCTGTTGAGAACCCTCTGTCTGTTCTGCTTTGGTCCTCACCTGTGACCATGTCCTGTGTGACACTCGATGGTGAGGTCCATCCTTGGGCACTGATCTTTACCTTGCTTCATGTCCAGCTGCCAAAACCCGCTGTCAGAGCCCCTGTGCTGCCATGCAAACATCTGCTTCTGGGAGCTGCTGCCAGCAGAACCCTGGGGTTCTTGTTTTATGGTGTTCTGTTGGCAGAGGAAGGCCTTTTAACCTTCCTTCTCCTCCTCCATAAAGCTCCAGCCAGCCCTGTGGCAATGCTGGCCCTGGCACCTTTGCAGCACAATGCTCATGGTGGGCTGGGAGTGCCCAGCTGGGAATGCCCTGGGATGGTGGAGCTGAGTGCTTGGGCTGCCAGCTCTGCCCCCATCCATGCCTCTGTCTCCCCCTGACTGCTGCACCAAGTGGATTTTGGGCTCCCTGGAGCTCTAAGGGCTCTGCCAACTTTCCCCTCTTCCTCCCAGTGCATGCTCCCAAAACTGCCCTTCCCAAGGACCTGCTTCTCTCTGGGCCTTTTGGCAGCATTCTTGGACTGTGTTTACTTTTCCTGCTGTGCTGGGGGTATCAAGGATGCCTCCAGCCCACCAGGTGTGGCCCAGCCTTGCTGCAAATTTGGGAGGTGGCTCAGAGTCTTCTCTAGAGTGTGGGGGCCACGAGGGAAGGGCAGCTGAGCACGGAGCTGCCTGCAGTGGGCACCTGCCTGTCCCAGTGGCTGGGAATCCCCTCCCTGTGGGACTCTGAACTCCTCTTTGCAGAGCTGGACGAGTCCCTGCGCTCCTTCGCCGAGAAGGTCTTTGCCTCCGAGGTGAGGGATGAGGAGGTCAGGGGGGAAATCTCTCACTTTGATGTGGAAGATATCTGCCCCATCTCCCGGAAGGAAATGACAGTGCACATGATGCTCCAGGAGGCCAGCTCCACCGTGGAAATGCGGTGAGTTCCCAGGAGAGAGCAAGGAGAGGAGCACAGCCTGCACCTCCTGCCCACTGCAAACAGGGGGATGTAAATCAGGCCCTTGGGCACAGCTCACCACACCTGTGTAATAAATCCTTGATAATCCCAGGGCATGTGTCAGGTACTCCAGGATTTCCTCTCCAACTGCTTCCAGTGCTGGACAGAAAGACACCCTTGGCCCTTTCCCTGGGTGCCAGCACAGCCATGGCCACGGAGCTGTCGGGGAGGGAGACTTGGGAACTCTGGAAAGCTGCAACTTCCAAAGCCTGAGGCTACTTTGTGTGCTGTGGCCTGTGCTTCAGGCAGCCCCTGTTTGAGGTGCTCAGAAATCACCAGTGAGCTGCATCATGGTGTGCACAGCTGAAACACAGCTGGGGGAAGTGCCCCTGGCCCTGCAGCTGTGTGTGACCATGGAACGGGGCTGTTTGCCTGAGCCTTTCCTCGCAGCAGGAAGAAGCTGATCCGCATGAAGACGACAGTGCTGCCACCACCCGTGGCCCCGGGGGC
Organism: Haemorhous mexicanus; assembly: GCF_027477595.1. Classification (NCBI taxonomy): domain Eukaryota; kingdom Metazoa; phylum Chordata; class Aves; order Passeriformes; family Fringillidae; genus Haemorhous; species Haemorhous mexicanus. Next base: position 4,185,887 of record NC_082365.1, on the reverse strand, counting down.
TGTCCCCAGCCTGCCTGTCACCGAGGAGGCCAGCTCCACCTGCCCCCAGTACCAGACTGTGCCCGACTTCCAGCGGGTGCAGATCACTGGGGATTACGCCTCTGGGGTAGGTACTGCCATGGCTGCTCCCTTTGCACACTGGCCACCCCTCTGCTCCCTGCCTGTCCCTCAGCTGTGCCCAGTGCCCACTTTCAGGGTCAATTACAGGAGTCTGTACCTGCTGCAGTGGGGAGGGTGTCTCCCACTGTGCCTCACAAGCATCTGGGAGTGCCCTGCTGCATCCCTGGGGATCCAGAGCAGAGCTGAATTCCTTAGCAGGAGCTGTGGGGTGCTGCATATTCCCAGGGAGGGCCCAGAAGAACAGGCTGTGCTCACTCTGTCACATCCTCTCTGCTTGCACACAGCTCTGTCTGAGGTCTGTGCACATCCAGGGATCCCAGAACAGCTGAGGGAAGTCACCAAGCCCCTGGTACAGGCAGGGTCACCCAGAACCATTTGACCAGGACTGTTATCACATCCCGTGCTAATCCTGCCTCCCTCTCCTCCTCACCCTCCTATTACATTTGTGCTGCTTCTAAGAACCTGCTGGAAGGTTGCTCAGCCTGGAGCTGCCCAGCAGAGGGGATCTGGAAATCCCTCCCTGTACTGAGCACATTCCCCCTGCCATGACTGTCCTAGCTGGGAGTGCTGGTTTCCTGATCTACTCCACTCCAGTCTCTTCTGACTGCCCAAACCACTTGTTTGTGCAGTAAATCAAAAATCATTGACACACAGGGTTAGTGCATCTTGTTGTTCCTGCTTCAGTTTCAGCCTGGGCTCCAAAAATAGCTTTAATGTTTTGCCCAGGTCTGGCTTCCATTTCAGGGTCCATTACTGATTGCAGCGAGGAATGTAAGAGGGGGTGACATCAGAATTCCCTGGTTCTGCAGCCAGGAGCTTCCCTTTGCCATGAGTCTCTGCCTATCATCCCTTCCTTGCCCTGCTCAGGCAGAGCAGTGGGACATTGATATGATATGATTTGATACATGATATGATGAGATAGATGAGATATATGATTATATGATAGGACAAGAAAGCTGGAGAGGGACTTTTTACAATACCATGAAGTGACAGGACAAGGGGGAATGGCTCCCCACTGCCTGAGGGCGGGGACAGATGGGTTATTGGGAAGGAACTGTTCCCTGTGAGGATGGGGAGGCCCTGGCACAGGCTGCCAAGAGCAGCTGTGGCTGCTCCATTCCTGGAAGTGTCCAAGGCCATGTTGGATGGGGCTGGGAGCACCCTGGTATAGTGGAATGTGTCCCTGCCCACAGCAGGGGCTAGAGCAAGATGAGATTTAGGATCCCTTCCAGCCCAAACCATTTTTTGACATTTATCTTGCCGTGACCAAAATCTCCCTCCGCCTGGGAGGGGTGCACCAGGGTGTGTTTCTTGGACACACCTGTGTTCCTTCAGCATCACCTCTCCTGCAGGTGACAGTGGAAGACTTTGAGGTGGTGTGCAGGGGCCTGTACCGGGCGCTGTGCATCCGGGAGAAGAACATGCAGCAGTCGCTGCAGAGGTTCCCCAAGACGCCCTCGCAGTACCTGCGTTCCATCGAGGGCGAGCCCTGGAAACCCAGTGACCTTGGCCCAGGTACATCCAGGCTCTCCAGGGGGTGCCTTCAGCACAGGGCAGGGCTCAGACACTTGCCCAGGCCCTCTCCTTGGTGTCACAGTGGTGGGGTGTCCTGGCTGGCTGTGTGGGGTGGGGGGGAGCAAGGTAGACCTGGGAGGTTTGGGCTGGCAGCCTGATGGAATTCTCCTTTTGCTGCAGTGTTTACCCCACCAGTGAAGGAAGGACAGGACCCCCTCGACAGCGGGAACCTCCCTGAGGACCTGGGATACCACGTGCAGATGAAGGATGGGATAGTTTATGTCTACGCAGACAAGGCAGCGGCTGAGAGAAACGAGCCAAAGGACCTGCCCTACCCCAGCCTCGAGCACTTCATTGATGACATGAACTTCCTCTTGGTCCTGATTGCACAGGGGCCTGTGTAAGTGCACGACCCACCAGGTCCTGCCTTGGTGGGCAGAGGGAGGCGAGGGCAGCCCCCTCCCCTTCCTGGGAAGAGGGAGGAACCTGCGGGTGACACACCTGGCTGCACGAGTGTCCTCAGTACTTGTCAGCCCTCTTGGCTTGGGTCTTAAGCAAAGCAGCGCTCAGGGGCTGGAGGCAGGACCTGCAGGTTGTCTCCCAGCTGGGCAGCCTTCCTTCAGAGCACTGTGATAGAGCCAGGGGAGGCATCTCAGCAGAGCAGGGCTGGCCAGCATGAGCTCCTCCAGCCCAGGTGGAATCTGTGTCCCTGAGCTGAGGGGTGAGGAGCCCAGTGACTGTTCTGCCCTTTGCTCTCACCAGGAAGACCTACGCTCACCGGCGCCTCAAGTTCCTCTCGTCCAAGTTCCAAGTGCATGAAATGCTCAATGAGATGGAGGAGATGAAGGAGCTGAAGAACAACCCCCACCGTGACTTCTACAACTGCAGGAAGGTAAAAGGCAAGGCTTAGAGCTCCAGGGACCCTGGAGAGGAGCAGTCATGGAGCCTGCCCCTCCCTGGGAGCTGGATGTTAGAGTCCACGTGTGTAGCAGCAGCATTGCTCCTGTGAAGGGGATGTGCTGCCTTTGATGCTCTTGGCAAAGCTGTGCCCTCTGGCTGTGTTCACCTGCTGGGCTGAGCCCTGCTCACACACAACATACCCACCTGAGGGGTTTGTTCACACCCCGGGATGATACCTGAGCAGCCCAGCCTGAAGCTGTCCCTCTGTTTTCCCAGGTGGACACGCACATCCACGCTGCAGCCTGCATGAACCAGAAGCACCTTCTGCGTTTCATCAAGAAATCTTACTGCGTGGATGCCGACCGCGTGGTCTACAACGCCAAGGGCAAACAGCTCACCCTGAAACAGCTTTTCCAGCAGCTCAAACTGCACCCCTACGACCTGACAGTGGATTCCTTGGATGTCCATGCTGTAAGTGATAGGACATTTAATATAAGATCACTCACGGGTCACTCTTCCCCCCATGGCTTTTGCCTTCCCTGTGCACCCCCACTTGCTGCGTGCATTAATATTTGTGTCAGGGTGCAGCAGCTCCTGGTGATGCCGTTTTGGGTGGTTTGGCTCAGTCCCTGCTCCCTGCCAAGCTGTGAGGGCAGTGTTTGAGCCTGAGCTCCCTGCTGCAGGGCCGGCAGACATTCCAGCGCTTTGACAAGTTCAATGACAAGTACAACCCCGTGGGGGCCAGCGAGCTGAGGGACCTCTACCTGAAGACAGAGAACGCCATCAACGGCGAGTACTTTGCTACCATCATCAAGGTATGGAGAGAGGGCAGGAGAACAGAGTGAAGCTGTGCTGCTGCTCTGGCTTCCCTTGCCATGGTGTGCTCTGGTTTGCAGGAGGTTGGCTCTGACCTGGAGGATGCCAAGTACCAGCACACAGAGCCCCGGCTCTCGATCTACGGGCGGTCGCCTGAGGAGTGGGCCAAGCTGGCCAGGTGGTTCAACACCCACCGGGTCTATTCCCCCAACATGAAGTGGATGATCCAAGTGCCCAGGATTTAGTATGTGCTTGAGGCTGAGGGGGCACTGTGCCTTATAGATCCCTCATCCCTGAAAGGGTTGTGGGGACAGTGGGCTGTGTTGTCCCTCTGGTAGCAACTAATCCCTGTCTCTGTCCACAGTGATGTGTTCAGGTCTAAGAATTTCCTCCCCCACTTTGGGAAAATGCTGGAATACATCTTTGTTCCTGTGTTTGAGGCAACAATCAATCCCCAAGCCCACAAGGAGCTCAGTGTCTTTCTACGCCACGTGAGTGTCACCTGGTGATGTTGTCAGGTGTGGGGAGAAGTCACATTCCTGTTTGTGCACAAGAAATAGGTGCTGGCTCTGACATGGGAAATGGCATCCGTGGGCCAGGGGGCTCTGCCTCATTCCGGGGAAGGGGGGGTGGCCAGAAGGGCAGGAGGGGTCAGACTGCGCGGGCTGGCGGCTGTGGGGCTGGGAATTGCTGTGCACCCACCTCCTGGGGACATGTGAGCTGTGCACCCAGCTCCTGGGGACGTGTGAGCTGTGCACCCAGCTCCCGGGGACGTGTGAGCTGTGCACCCAGCTCCTGGGGACGTGTGAGGTGTGCACCCATCTCCTGGGGACGTGTGAGGTGTGCACCCATCTCCTGGGGACGTGTGAGGTGTGCACCCAGCTCCTGGGGACGTGTGAGCTGTGCACCCACCTCCTGGGGACGTGTGAGCTGTGCACCCACCTCCTGGGGACGTGTGAGCTGTGCACCCACCTCCTGGGGACGTGTGAGCTGTGCACCCACCTCCTGGGGACGTGTGAGCTGTGCACCCAGCTCCTGGGGACGTGTGAGCTGTGCACCCACCTCCTGGGGCCGTGTGAGCTGTGCACCCATCTCCTGGGGACGTGTGAGCTGTGCACCCATCTCCTGGGGACGTGTGAGCTTTACTCCTGGTCCTGGACAGTGCTTGGGGGGTTGTGAGGAGCGAGGTCTGCAGCCTTGCCCGAGCCTGCCCCTGGGGGGCACAGGGGCAGAGCCAGGCTCTGGTGAGCTGTGGTGGGGCAGAGTGAGCCCACCTGGGGGAGTGACAAGGTGGGGAGTGTGAGATGCACCTTTTTGCTCCCTTGCCAAGCAGATCACGGGCTTTGACAGCGTGGATGATGAATCCAAGCACAGTGGACACATGTTCAGCACTAAAAGCCCAAAGCCAGAGGAGTGGACTTCCCAGAAGAACCCATCCTACACCTACTACATCTACTACATGTATGCCAACATCCTGGTGCTGAACAACCTGCGCAGGTGAGGCCTGGGACCTGCCAAGGGGCTGCCTCGTGCCTTGCCTCAGTTCTTTGATTGCTGGTGTGGAAGAAGTGGGGTTCTCCTCGCTCTGTATTTGGAGCATTACGTCCCAGAGCAATCCAGACCCCCTTGGGTAGGAGGGGTGATGGACTGGGGAGAGAGCTCAGGGATTGCAGAGATGCATCTATTGCACACACAGAGGAGAAAAGAGAAGGAGTAATGTGCTCCTAGGTCAAGCTGGATTCCTGGGGACTCATGGCAGGGGCAGAGCTGGGCCTGAAGTTGGGTTCAGCCACCCAACCCTGCTCTTTGCCTGCTCTGAGTGCTCCTTCCCTGTGCCCAGGCAGCGTGGCATGAACACATTCCTGTTCCGCCCGCACTGCGGCGAGGCCGGGGCCCTCACACACCTGCTGGCAGCCTTCATGACAGCTGATAACATCTCCCACGGGCTCAACCTCAAGAAGGTACGTGGAGCAGGCTGCCAGGAGCAGCCCAGGCACGGCAGAGCGGGAGAAGTGCTCACAGCTGCCTCAGGTAGCTGGCAGTTACCTGTGCCTCTGCTTTGCACTGACACAGCCTGGCTTCAGGCAGATGTTAAATGGTTCTCTGGGCTTCTCCAGGCATGTCTGGGGATGTGGCTGAGCAGTGTATTAGATTTTGGGGGTTTGGCCTCACAGACCCATCAGAGAATATGTTTGCTATCACTGGAGCCATCTGAGTTTGATATCAGACAGCTCCTTGGCCTCTTGTGCTCCTTAGCCTGAAGCACTGATTGCTGGCTGGCCCACCTCTCTCCTTGCACACAATTCTCTGGCTGGGACCAGCCTGATCTGAGGAATGACCCTGGAGAGGTGGAAGGTGCAGAACTTTATCCCTAACGTGGTACCTCTGCTCCTCTCTGCAGAGCCCAGTGCTGCAGTACCTGTACTTCCTTGCCAGAATTCCCATTGCCATGTCCCCACTGAGCAACAACAGCCTCTTCCTGGAGTACGCCAAGAATCCCTTGCTTGACTTCCACCAGAAAGGGCTCATGGTGTCCCTTTCTACAGACGACCCCATGCAGTTTCACTACACCAAGGTACAGAGTGAGCTGAGCACTGGGGCTGGGACTGTGGGGCTGGCACTGTGTGGGCCTCAGTTTTTTTGGAAGCCAGTGGCACTTGCAGAAGGTCCAGCACATGCTGGGCCATCTCCCCCTCCACCAGCAGATGTCCAGGTAGGATATTAGGAAAAATTTCTTCACTGAAACCGGGCTCAGGCATCTGAACAGGCTGCCCAGGGCAGTGGTGCCTGGAAGTTTTCAAAAAATGAGAACACGTGGCTCTTTGTGATATGGTTTAGTGGGCATGGGGGTGCTGGCTGAAGGCTGGACTTGATCCTGGAGAACTTTTCCAGCCCTAAAGATTCAGTGAGCTGTGGGACAGCCCCTGCAGAGCTCAGGCTGTGCTGGCAGAGGCTGCTGACCCCTAACCCTGCACTGCAGGAGCCTCTCATGGAGGAGTACGCCATCGCTGCCCAGGTGTTCAAGCTCAGCACCTGTGACATGTGTGAGATTGCCAGGAACAGCATCCTGCAGTGCGGCCTGTCCCACGAGGTGGGTGTCCTGTCCCCTGAGGGGTGTCCTGTCCCCTGAGGGGTGTGTCCTGTAGCGTGTCCTGTCCCATGAGGGGTGTCCTGCCCCCTGAGGGATGTGTCCTGCAGTGTGTCCTGTCCCATGAGGGGTGTCCTGTCCCCTGAGGGGTGTGTCCTGCAGCGTGTCCTGTCCCCTGAGGGGTGTGTCCTGCAGCGTGTCCTGTCCCCTGAGGGGTGTGTCCTGCAGTGTGTCCTGTCCCACAAGCTGCGTGTTCTGCAGTGTCTCATATCCCATGAGGTCTGTCCTGTCCCATGGAGGGGTGTGTCCTGCAGCATGTCCTGTCCCATGAGGTGTGTCCTCTGCCACATCGTGGGTGTCCTGTGCCACGCAGGGGGTCCTGCAGTGTCTCCTGTCCCACGAGGTGTGTGTCCTTCTGGGGTGGTCCTGCCCACGGCCTGAGAACGGCACCAGCTCCGCTCGTGGGCTCAGGGCTTCCCTCGGGCGCTGCCAGCGGGGCTCCTGAGGTCGGTACCGCTGTCTTTGCCTCTGGCAGGAGAAAGTGAAGTTCCTGGGTGAAAAATACCAGGAAGACGGGCCCGATGGCAATGACATTCGGAAGACGAACGTGGCCCAGATCCGCGTGGCCTACCGCTACGAGACCTGGTGCTACGAGCTCAACCTCATCGCCGAGGGGCTGAAGAACGAATAGGCGGGGGCCGGACCGCGGGGCCGGGGCCGTGCCGGACTGTGAGGGAGGCCGGGGCAGCGCAGTAAAACCCCGTCTGTGAAGCGGCTCCGAGCGACAGAGTGAAAGGGGACGGGACTGTGGCCTGAGTGACAGCCACGCCAGCCAATGGGCGATGGCTCTGTGCGCCTAGGGGTAGGGTGAGGGTGGGATCTCGATGTGAGTGACAGCCACAACAGCCAATGGGCTGCGGCTCCGTAAGAGCCAGGAGTGTCCTGCGGGAGCGGGCCGGGGCCGCGGAGAGATGGGACGGGGCGCGGTGTGGGCGGGGCCCCTTTCTGAGTGACGGCCGCTTTAACCAACGGCAAACGGCTCCGGGCGCTCCGGGGCGGGGAGAAGGCGGGATCACCGCTTGAATGATGGCTACAGCAGCCAATGGGGGGTGGTTCCGTGCGCGCCCGGAGCGTCCTGCGGGAGCGGGGCCGGGAGCGGGCCGAGGCCGCGGTGAGATGGGGCAGGGGGCTGCGGAACCGGTTGGGGGCTACGCCGGGAGGGTGAGCGGGTGGCCCGGGGGTTTGGGGCTTCCCGCAGTCGCGGCCGGGCTCGGCGCTGCGGGCCCCGAGGAGTCCCCGTGTCCCGGCTGCGGACAGGCGGGCAGCGGCCGGTGCAGCATCTTGCCCGTGTCTGACGGGCCGGAGGAAGCAGGTGCTGCTCCCGCTGCCCGGAGGAGACCCAGCTCGCCAGGGGAGCCGGGGTTGGGGTGGGTTCGTCTCCCCCACTCGTGCAGATGCCTGCGGGGAGGGTGCCGGAGGAACCCAGCCGGGGGTGTCCGGTGCTGGGCACAGGCGGGAGGGCCCCGCTGGCCGTCGGGGAACGCTTCTCCCGTGAGGGCGATGGAGCGCGGGCTGCCCGGGGCTGCTGCTGCGGGTGTCTGCCCGCGGGGATGGCCAGAAGCCATCGTGCTGTCGGTGCCCCTGGGTGAGCAGAGCAGGTCACGCCTGCAGAGGGTCTCTCCCACCGCCCCGTTCTGTGGCTCTGTGCAGAGCTGTACGCGCTGCTGGGCTGTGCTGGGTTAGGGCTCGCTGCGTGTTTGTGCTTTGTTGCACTGAGGTACCTGGGGCTGGATGGGCACAGAGCTCCCTGGGCACGCTGGACCAGTCTCCCCTTGCCTTCCCCGGCTTGCTGCGTGCACACAGCCTTCTGTTCCAGTGACATGGCCTGGCTGGGAGGGTACCTGGCTGTGACAGAGCCCAGGCTCTGCTGGAGCAATTCCTCCTCGGAGCTGGGAGTGATGGAAGGAAAGTAGAAGAGAAGTTGCAGGAAAACCAGCCCCTGGAAATGTGTATTTGAGCATTGGTGGCTGGAGGATCTGACCTGGATGTGACCTTGAGTCCTAGTGCTGTCCATTGCTACTTGGCAAAGTTTTTATCTCAGTCTTCTCAGTTGTAATAATCTAACATGGATATGACTCAGTGACAGCTCTGGAACACATTATCTGAATGGTGTCTGAGAGGTTTTCTGGTGCTGCCTTGGTCTGCACCCTTTGAACCTCCTGGGGCAGCTGCCTTGGTGCTGCTGAGACATTCCCAAAGGAATGAGTGGTTGGTTGTGGCCCCACACAGCCTGTCTAGGATAGCCCATGTAAAGGCACACAGGCTTTGTGACTTTCCTTTGGAACCTCACCTCTGATGGTGGCACTGGGGAAGTGCTCCAGGATAAGTTGTGATTGATTTTTAACTCCATGCCCAGCTTGTGCCTCATTTCTGGTGTGCAGCTGCAGCATTCCTGGGGCTGGCAGCCAGCCTGGGGTGTAGGGGCTGAGTCAACTGCTGTTGTCAGTATTGCTACCCTGGGCATTCAGATCCTGTGAGTCAGGTCAAAACCCCACGACTTTAAAAATAGTACGTTGTGGGTTTTGTCCATGGGCACCCTGGTGTAGCAGCCTTCAGGGCTTAGATGCTGGAAGTGCTCTGGTTTGGGATATTTTTATAACTTGCTTTCAGGAAGTTGAATTTCATTACTTCAGAAAAGAACAGTCAGTAGAAAAGTCATAGGACCCATGAGGGTCAGACTTAACCTCCTTTTGCTGTGTAATTGGGATTAGCAGCACATTTTCTGTGTCCAGGGGCTGTGGCCATGGATCTAATGAGGCAGAACTGCTCCTCAGTAGGAGATGCAGCAGCATGGAAGGAGTTAATACCTCGTGGTTAGAGTAGCTTTTTATCGAGATGGAAATGACTAAGCACTCTGCATTCCTGGAGAGTTACTTATTTTGATATAAAGTCTTCTTGTTTGGTACTGCCCATGTCTTTGAGGCATCAGCATGGCAGAGCTGTTCCGAGGAGCATCAGGGTTCTTCTGGAGAGGAACAGGATGGGAGTAACTGAGAGCTCTGGAAGGGGTCCCTTCCCTCCAGGAACGAGCTGCCAGCTTCCCTAGGCTGCACAAGACCAGAAACTGCTTTTTCTTTGGCTGCTAACACAGGAGGCTTGGTGACAAGGGCTTGGGGTGGTTTAGGACAGCACAGCTTTCACAAAAGGACTGAGATTGCCTCAGAGCTGCACGGGCTGGTTCAGGCAGTGTTTGTGTTCCCAGGAGCAGGACAAGGTAAGGTGCTGTGTCAGTGCCTCTGCTCTCTCTGTGCCTCTGCTGCAGGGTGCTTGGGTGCTGGGGGTTTCCAGCAGCACAGGAAGGGGGGGCTGACCTCAGCACTAGGCAGGGGTTTATTTTGGAACAGCAGAACTGGCAGCTTTCTCTCCTTGGGAATGTGGTTTCAGGAAATGGAATTGTCTTGAGGCTTTGCATGGAAAATGTGTAGTGTGCTCTCTGGATTTCAGGGCTGGAAAAAGAGTCGGTGCTACCTGTCATGTGCTGGGAACGTGCCTTATTCTTCTGCTTTGGGAGCTTCCAAACAGTGTGGATCAGAGAGGCAGTCTTTTGGCAGAAATGGGTGGTGTTTTGTCTAGAAATTATGTCATTTTCCCCCAAACTGCTGCTTCCAGTGAAATAATTCAGTATTCTTAACTACACTGATCTCCTCTAAGTCCTGATGCAGTAAGGATGATAAATTTGGCTTCTCTGGAAATACTGGGAAGCACACTGGGGCCACTGAAGGAGTTTGGAAGGGGAGGTCAGGATGGAAGCAGTCACAAGTCTGGTTATTCTGTGTCAGGAATGATTTGTACAGTGCTTGATACAAGTGCTGGCTGCTGACCCAGGTGGTCTCTGCCAGCTCTGTGTCCTTGAACTGTGTTTTAGCCTGTCCTGGACTACTTTTAAGAGTTACTTAACTTGGATCACACCACCCCAGTGTGCTCTTTCTTCACCAAAGATCAGTCTCTACCCTTGCCTGGGCTCACGTGATGAGCTGAGATCAAATGCCTGGTTCTTGATAGCAAGCCTGGGCAGGTGAAAAGCTGCATTCCTCTCTTCCTTGGATGGATATTTTGGAAGAGACAGTCCAGGGGAGCAGCACTGAGCAGGGAGAACTTTAGGCTTGTGCTCAGCTGTCTGTGGATCCCATTCCTGCATGTCCAAGGCCGGGTTGGACAGAGCTTGGAGCATCCTGGGACAGTGGAATGTGTCACTGCCCTGGCAGGGGGTGGAAGGAGATGAGTTTTGAGGTTCTTTCCAGTCCTGCCCAACCCATTCTGGGGTTCTGGAGTTCCATGTGCTGGCCAAGGCTGAGCTTCTCCTCCACGTTTCTCAGCTCCTGGTTGTGCCTTACCATGGGAGCAGGGATCTGGGCAGTGGGAGAGGGCAGGAGCATCAGGCCCTGACTTCAGCCATGGCTCGAGATGAGGAAGCAGAAATGGATCTGGCTGGCTGTCTGGCTTTCTGTCTGGCTGTGTGTCTGGCTGAGGAAGCTGCAGCACAGGCAGTTTTTGTTGCAGTCATGGCAGCAAGGATGTGGGGTGGGCTGGCAGCCAGCAGAGCTGCCCAGCTTGGGCACAGCAAGGGTGGACCCACCTGGAAAGCTGTGCAGGGCTACTCACCCTCCTCTGAGCAGTCATTTGTCCCCATGGATGGTGGAGGGTGTCAGGGAAAGGTTCTTCCCCAGAGGGTGCTGGGCACTGCCCAGGCTCCCCAGGGAATGGGCACAGCCCGAGGCTGCCAGAGCTGCAGGAGTGTCCTGTGCAGGGCCAGGAGGAGTTGGACAGGATGATCCTTGTGGTTCCCTTCCAAGTGTGTTCCATGATTCTCTGCCAGGCTGCTCCCAGAGGAGCTCACAGCCAGAGCATTTAGGAGAAAGCAGCCAGTGCTGTTGGAGTCAGAGCTGCTGTGGGTATGGGCTGGACTGGGTCAGTGCTGGGATGAACCCTTGTTCCACACCATGAGATCCTTCAGGTTCTGCTCCCTGTGCCACCCCTGCATCCAGCAATGCTGGGTCTGAAGGTTTGACAGCCCCTGGAGGATCCTGGTGTGAAGCTGGGCTGCTGGGGAGGCAGCTTGAGCCCTGTCCCCAGGCAGAGCCTGTCCTTTGCCAGCTGGGTCCTGAGAGTGTCCTGGAGCTGCAGCAGTTGAGTGGCACAGCAGAGGGAAAGCTGCTTTCCTGTCTGCTAATCAGGGCTGTGCAGACACACAGCGAGGAAGGATGGCTCTGCTCTGGCTCAGGATGTTTTGGCAGCAGTGCCTATTTATAGGAGAGGGCAGGGGCCCCTGACTGCAGTGGGAAGAGGGTCTGCAGTGGCTACGGAAGCACTGGCTGGAATGCTGATGAGGGACAGAGGGCTGATGATGGAGCAAATATCCCCAGCTTGGGGCTTACCCAGAGTGTCCAAGTTTATCCTGTTCACTGCTGAGTGGGAGAGTTACCAGCAGCTGTCTGGGACAATGGGCTGAGCCATTGCAGCCTGCAGGAACCCACGCTGTGGAGACAGGGAGCTGCTTCCCACAGCAACTGTGCTGCTTTGGCAGAGGGGGAGAGTGCAGCAGAGGCAAGGCTTGGTGCCATGTGTGCCCAAACCATGCCTGAACTGCCTGGCAGCCCTGGGATGTCCTTGACCAGTGAGCTTTCTCACTAGTGCTAGCAAGGAGATCTGCCAAGGCCACTTCTTTGCTTTTAATTGCACTGCAGATGCCTCTGCCAAGCAGATCAGCAGCTCCAGGATAACCCCAAGCCCTGGAATTTGAGGTGTGGTCCCAGCAGTGGGCAGGGTGTGGGTCTGCTGTGGTGGGGCCTCTCCACACCCAGCCTGGAGAGTGGGACTTGACCCTTTGCCAGGCAGGTTTAAGCTCCTGTGTCTCCCAGCGTGGTTTGCTGCCCATCCCTGGCTCTGCCCACTCTGCCAGGCTGTGGTGACTCAGTGCTGGCCGGGTGTGGTGGCAGTGGCTGTGGAGGACACGTGCCCAGGGTGGCAGTGGCAGCTGGAGCCTGAGCACAGGCTTGGTGTGACTGTGGCCCCTGGTCCCACCTGGAGCATGTCTGGCTGCTTTCTGCAGGGATCCTCTGCTTTTGTGCATGTGTGGGATTCTGCTGTTTCCCTGCTTTTGCAGGGAGGTTCTTGGTGCCAGGGGAATGTTACCAGAGGCAGTGTGGCCCCTGGCCTGAGCTGAGCACTTGTCTCCTACTGCAAAGGGAGGTTGTTTGTAGGTGAGACTGGGGGTAGCACGGTCGGGACGGATGGAGATGAGAGATCTCTGAAGCCAGGTCGTGGAACTTGCGGTTTATTGCAAAGGGCGTGGGTACAGGGCCCTGCTGGGAGCTGCCAGCTGCAGCTCGGAGCAGGCCCGAGAGAAGAGAAAGCATGAGAGGGTAATAACGTAAAAAGGCAAGAGCTAAGAGCATAGAAAAGTAAGTAAGAGCAAGAGTAAAAGCAAGAGAACAAGAGCAAAAGCAAGAGCATCAGAGAGCGAAGTTCCCGTTACAATACAATAAATCATCTTCTGTGTTGAATATTGTGATTCTCACTAACCAATCTAGTACAGCATACAAATCCTATAGCATTTACATACAGCCTATAAGAATCACTACATTACCATATTGTGCTACATTTTAAACCCAAAAAACTACTTTTCAGACCCCTTCTGCCAAGCTGGCAGGGTCTGCTCTGACCCTTGGACCTGCCTGCTTGCAGAGGGTATTGTTTCATCCAAAGGGGATTACCTTCAGCCAGCCACACCATTGTTTTCCTGTTGTTCAGTAACTAAGGGATGTCAAAGCTTGCTTTCATTTCAATCTCGCTTATAGTTTCTATATTCTCAAAATCTTTTGCCAGGCAATCATATTTGTAAGGCTTTCTTGTTTCATCTTCCCCAACAGTTGTTAAATACAGCTGGAGGGCTGGAACTTCTGAAATGGGATAATTGCCCAGAGAAAGGGAGGAACGGGGCTTGTTAGAGCCTCTGAGCTGCTGTCTTCTGTCCAGGATGAGTTTTCACCTGTGCTGGCATATTTGGGAATATTGGGGATGCCTGTGAGCTACAGATAGAGCCAAAGGGCTCCAAGGCTGAGGATTCCACCCATGAGATGCCTGTACTGAGGCCAGACCTGCAGGTGCTGGTTCTGTACAGCCACCCCAGTTCTCCCTGGTGGTTTCCCCTGCATTCCTTGCTGGATTTTCTGGAGGATGTGTGCTGTATCCTCTGGATTACACATGTGGGAAGTCTCAAAGAGCACAGCTCCTGTTTGTGCAGGCTCTGCTTGGCTGGGAGAAGCCAAAGTGTTTCTTTAGCATTCCTTCTCTGCTGATCTAAACATGGGGTGATTTTTCACATGAAGATGAAAACTCACCTGTTTTTTTTGCCTTTTAAACTCCCCTGGCTGCAAGCCACAGGCTGGGCACCACTGCCCTCCAGTCTCTTGGATGGCAAATTTAGGTCAGGTGTTGGCAAACAGAGCACAAGGCAGGTTTTCACTTGTGTTGTGGAGCAAGAGAGCACTTCTGGGAGGAGGATGCACTCTTCCCCAGCCACCACAGCTCTTATCATCCTGTGTGAAGCAGCAGCTCCTCTCTGGAGAGGCAGATGTGGTTCCTTTTTCCTAGAGCTGTCCTGGTGCCTCGTGTCCTGCTGTGTCTCTGCTGAGTGGGGAGCTCAGGTGCCTCAGGGATTTGTCTCTGCTGCCTGAGCATCAGGAGGAGCTGCACTCCTGCAGGAGGGCTGGCTGAGATCCACGCTGCTGTGTTCCTCTGCCATTAAATAATTTCCTTGAGTTTGCCTGCCTGGGATCCCTCAGGGTGTTCTGTGCCTGCTGTGTTTGTTTTTGAAGCTGGTGAAGCCTCAGCCCCCTTTCCATGTGTGCACAAACAGCCCCTGTGGGGAGTGAGCTCTGGAAGCCTGTCCTGAGCACGTGGTGGATGTGATTTGGGGAGGAATGTTCTGCAGCCACTGCCAGGAGCTGCTGGGACTCTGGGGAGGGGAGCATGGCTGGGATGCTGTCACCCAAGGGGACAAAGGTGATACAGAGACTCCATCTTCAGAAGGCATGAAAAGCACTTTATTATTAGAAATCCACAGTTCTCACAGAAACAGTGTTGGACCTAGGACCTGATTGGCCTTTGGAATCTTCTCTCACCTGTTGGTCAAGAAGGGACAACTCCTTCTTGTAAACATCTTTGACAAACAGAGATTGCCTGCCAGGTGCAGAGATTGAGATAATAATTGGTTTAATTCTTTCTCTGAGCTTTCTCACAGCTTCCCAGGAGAATCCTGGGAGAGCTCTGTCTCTCTCTGTTCAGAGGATGTTTTCACCATTTTTCCCATTTTTGTGATTTTTCTCTCCAGGAAGTGACATCTACACAGTGAAGATGGAGGAGCTGGGTTTAGGCTGGGTTTGGGATCAATTTTGGGTCATTTCTAATCCAATTTTCCTCATTTTTTCACCATTTTTAACCCAATTTTCACCATTTTCCCAATTTTTTCCCCATTTTTGTGATTTTTTTTCCCTAGGAAGTGACATCTACTCAGCGAAGGTGGTGGATGAGCTGGGTTTGGGGTCCATTTTCTCCATTTCTAACCCCATTTTCTCCATTTTTAGACCATTTCTTCACTCATTTTCTCCATTCTTTCCCCGTTTCTTCCCAAATTTTCACGATTTTTTCTCAAATTTTGTGATTACCACAGAGTGCAGCTGATGGCTCTTGTTTTTGCCTGCAGGTGGGAGCTGCCAGCCCGGACTCCGTGACACCGCCGGGCACTTGGTGCCAGCTTTGATGTGTGCAGGGCACGGCAGGACGTGGCCAGGGCTGGGCATGGGCTGTGTGTGAGCCCTGTGGCCCTGCCATGCACCCCGTGGGGGTTGGGGACAGCAGCTTCTCCCGCGGGGCCGTGCAGAGCCAGACCCTGTCCCGCAGCCACTGCCGCAACATCAAGCAGAAGATCTCGCAGTGGGAGGGCAGGACACGGGGCTGCCCCAGCAAGGACAGGCCCCAGCCCAAGGACTTTGGAGTAAAGTATGAGCCCAGCTGCAATGCACTACCCAAAGTGAAGGCAGAACGCACAGAGAATGGCAGAAGGGCTGGCTCCAAAGATCCAAAGAGCCTGGGGTTGGATTTCAGGGAAGGTGCACGGAGCTGCTGGCAGACTGGGGGCTGTGGTGGCCCAGCCAAGGAGAAAGGAGAAGCGCAATCAGGCTTCCTGACCCCGGAGGTGACACTGCCCCCAGGGAACTTCTATACCTCACAAGCTCTGTGGAGGAGAGCAGATCCCCCCCTGCCTGGCAGAACCTCTCCTGTTGCCTTGGACCTCCAGAGGAAGCGAGGCAGCTCTGGCTCCACGGAAAGAGAACTGCAAATCAAAGGAGTGGACGCTCTCTGCAGGGCAGAGAGGAGCTTGAGAAACATTTACTCTGAGGTTGAGGGGCAAGAGGAGGAGGCAGCTCCTGATCCACCACCCAAACCCCGCAGGACTTTCCGCTACCTGGCAGAGAAGGGTGCTGGTGGTCGTAGAGCTGCCAGTGCCACCAGGGAAGGTCCCCTGCAAAAGCAGTGTGGAAGGGACTTGGTGTCATCCTCCAACAACCCTGAGAAGAAAATAGCCAGCAGGAGGATCAGAGGGAGAGCCCAGAGGTACATAATCCATCTCTCATGTCTGAAACATTTCCTTAAATCACTTTCTAGATGGGTTTAAGCAGCTTGCTTGGCATGATGGCCTTGTGGAGTGCAGCTGGTGGTGATGCCTCTTTTCATGGGGAAAGGATGTTCCTGGGTGAGAGTATCCTGCTTTTGCTGCTGACAGTCTTGCAAGGCAGGCTCCAGGTTCCAAACAGAAGTCAGCCCATGCCTTAGAACAGAGTAGAGAGACAATATGCTGGCCCCAGGGAGAGACCTGCCTGCTCCCTGCCTGCTGCTTGTCCTCAGCTGCAGTTTGGGGATGGCAGAGTAGCTTTCTCTTGGGCCACTGTGGCTGCTGAGTGTTTGGCTTTTCTGGGAGTGAAAGATTCTCTTGTTGCTTAAGGCTGGAGGCTGTGGGTACTTCTCTTGCAGTAGGTTTGGCTGGTTTTCCCTCTTTCCCATACCCTTCTGAGGTGGCTTGATGCAGATCCTGCTCAGAGATGAGTGCCTGTGCTAGGCTGGTGTGCACAGTACCAGCAGAGATGTGGCTTGAGGTTCTGAAACCTTCCACTGTGGCAAAGTGTGCAGCAACAACCCAGATTTGATGATGATGATGGGCTAAAACCCTGCCAGCTCTTCTGTGACCTCAGTGCCCTAATTGCAAAATAGTGGCCAAGTGGATGGAAATTCCAGCCCACAAATGCATGAACACCTTGAGCACCAGTAGGAGAGGCCAGTAGGAAGCAGTGCCCTGGTTCTGAGCTGCTGCAAGTCTGTAAAACATGGTTTGGCTTCTTGCCTCTGACAGGATGGGGCTGGCCATGCCTGCTTGGAGTGTGCTTGGCCATGGAGCTTCCAGCTCCCTTTCTTGCTTAATAAATATCCCAGAGTAAGTGAGCAGGACTCACCTGGTGTGCTGGCTTTCACTGGGATAATTTTCTTCTTGTCATCTTGTGTGCTGCTGTGTTTGGGGGTTGTGATGAAAATATTGGTAACACAGCAGTGTGAGAGCTGTGCTCCCCCAGAGCTGGGAGGGAACACAGCAGGGATGGCTGATCCCAAGGATGTTCCAGACCCTGTGATGTTCTGCTCAGCAGTAAAAACTGGGGAGGAAGCAGAAAGGGGGGAAATTTGGGGTTTGTGTTCCCAAGTCACCATTACACATGATGGAGCCCCTGGACATGGCCAAACACCGAGGGAAATAGGGAATTAATCCCTTGTTTTGCTTTTCCTTGCTTGTGCAGCTTTTGCTTTACCTTCCAGACTGTCTTTATCTCGACCCATGCACGTGTTTTCTCTCTTTACCCTCTGATTCCCTCCCCCATCCCACGGGCTGGGAGCAAGGGGCTGAGCTGCTGCCTGGGTTAGACCTCAACCCTTGGAAATGCGAGCCCAGAGTGGAGCATCCGTGTGCTGGATGGTCCCAAGGAGGGCCACACTGTGTGTGGACTGCAGACAGCAACTCCAGCAGGTACCTTTAGAAGAAGTCACCCTGGTTTTCCTCTAGGAAATCTTTTGAGTTTGAGGACATCCAGGGCTTCCGCAAGCGCTCGGCGGGCGGCGGCTCCCACAGACCCCGGGAGGAGACAAATGGCACTGCAGGATCCAGGCTGCTCTGCACTCAGTCTGAAGACAACATCTACGAGGACATTATCTGTATGTGCCTGGGCTTCTTGGGGTGTCCTCACTGTGGTTAAGGGTGGCAGTTGTGCTGGGGAGGGAGGAGTGAAGGTGAGGATGCATCGAGGCCCTTTCCGGCTCTGGGATTTTTAAGGTCTTCCCCATCTGGGGTTCTTTGTTGGTGTTGGTGACATCTGCACGTGAACAGCCTGATTTCAGGTGTCATGGGAGGTCACTGGAGTTGGCCTGTGCTAAATTGGTTTCTTTATTAGCCCTTGGAATGCTTTGCTTGAGTGTTGCACAGAGATCAGTGTGAACACTGCCAAAATGAGCTGCTTTGCAGTAGAGCTGCTTGCTCTGCAGGGGAAGAAGTGTTTTGTTCTGCTGAGTCCATGTACAGTTTGCCAAGTTGATGGCAATGGGTTAGAAGGATGTGATGGGAACCTCACCCAACTTTAAACAGTCTCTCAGACCCTGTTATTGGCATGCTCTTCCACTTATATCCCTGGCTGAAATTACAGGGCTTTATCTCCTTTCATAAATCCCCATCCAATGCTTTTTCCAGGTCCTACAAAAGAACATCCCTATGAAGATATCAGAGCACTGCCCTTGCCCCTGTGGAAGGTCCCATCTGTCTGGAAGCTTCCCCCTCCCCGGAGCATCAGCAGGGCACCCAAGGTAGGGTGGGGGGATTAAAGGGTCAGGTGTTTGCAGAACCATTCCCACAAGGGCCCTCATTTGTGCTCAGCCTCACATTCCACACTGCAGTTCATTGGTTTGCTTTATTGTTTTATTGCTTATATTAATGTAAATAATGAACAGCCATGGCAGCTGATTAAGCTGCTAAGAAGCAAAAGAGTAGGAACAAGAGAGATTTGGTGAGAGGCTTGAGTGGGAAGGTGGGATGGGGACTTGGTAGAGCAGATTTACCAGCTGTAATCTGACTCCTCTGCCTGTGACCTTGGACCAAAGCTGGATCTCATGTTTAACTATCTCTTCTGCTTCTATTTTCCAGCCTCCCCCAAAACCTCCCTTCCTCAGCCGTAAGTCACTGGAGCTGAAGCCCTCCCAGACAAATTTCCTGGGGAAGGTGGGGAAGGAGACCTCCCTGCCTGTCACTCTGTCTGAGTGGAAGCTGTTCCAAGCAGTGGAGGCTGCCAGCAGGAGAAAGAACCTGCCCTGGGTGAGATTCAA
Source organism: Haemorhous mexicanus (assembly GCF_027477595.1). Classification (NCBI taxonomy): domain Eukaryota; kingdom Metazoa; phylum Chordata; class Aves; order Passeriformes; family Fringillidae; genus Haemorhous; species Haemorhous mexicanus. The sequence goes on along the minus strand of NC_082365.1, from coordinate 4,166,974 downwards.
ATGTAAAACTTTACTTCTTGCCTGATGTTTCAAGCTCTTGCTGCTTTGCAAGTGCTTTGTGAGTGGCCACAGAGCTGTGGGCCAGGCAGGTGATTGCTGCTTGGCACTGCTGCTCCAGCCAGTCCCTCTCCAAGTGGCAGGGCTGGTGTTTGGGGGTCTGAGTGCCAGTTCTAGCTGGGACAGTGGTGGTTTTGTTGGTCAAGAATCACAGTGGTGTTTTTGTGGGCAGACAAAGTGCTCAGTGTTGGCCTGGAGGTCAGGGCTGTGTGTGAGCACAAGCCCTTCCTCGTGCTTTGTCACCTAAGCCTTGTTCCCAGTGTTTCCATGGAGTGTTGGTGCTGGGTTTGTGCTCTTGGAGAGCTCCAGGGGCAGCTCTGCAATGCTGTGTGCACGTGTCCCTGCTCCCAGTGACTTCCCAGGCTGATCCTGGTGTTCCACTGCAGGCCCTGAGCTGTGGGATAGTTGTGGGGCCCTTGGTTACTTGGAATGTTGGCTGGGAGTTCTGGACTGGCACCAGGAACAGCTGTTTCACAGTTTAAGGGTGCAGAGGAACTCTCAGGGATAAGAGCATTTCACAAAGCCTTCATCCAGCTGTCCCTTTTGGCCTCTCCCTCCTGCCTGGCTGCAAAGACAATTGTGCTGCTGAGGCCAGAGGGGTGAGGAAGGCTTTTAATCCACATTTAAACTGTTCAGTCTGGTGCCTTGGGAAGGCTTCTAGATCCTCCTGTTGGTTACCAGCTCACATCCCTCTGTGACAAAAGGCACCACGTGCTGTGGAAGGGCAGCTGCAGCTGCCACTGTGGTGGCACTTGGTGCATGGGACTGAAATTCCAGTTGTGGTAGTGAGAAAGACTTATTTTTGCTGTGCTAAAATAATTTCACTCCAGCAGATCTTTATTTCATCTGAAAATCACGTGTATTTGCTCAGATTGCACAAGACTGTGAGGTAGAGTTGGACAGCTGCAAAGGATTTTTCAAACCTTTAAAGTGCTTTGGAGTATCAAGTAACTTCTGTCTGTGTTTTTAAACAAATTTTAGGTCTGGAAAATCAGGAAGGAGATGGAAGATTATAAAAAATGCTGTGATGGAGAGTATCTCTCATTTGGAGAGGGAAAATAAAATGTTCTCCAAAAGCAAACCTATTCCAAAAATCTGGTAACAATTTACGTGCAGGAAGAGCACTTTACTCTCTTTGCTCATGAGGAATTGAGCCAAGATTGCTTGAGAGGTTGAGGAAAGGACTGGGGTCTAAAAAGACAAAACCTTTTGCCTGAGAAACGCATGGCTGCCTTAAACACACCCAGGGTGGTGACTCAGCTGCACAAAAATCAGGACAGAAATGAAGATCTCCTAGGTAAGGCTGGGTAAAAAGGGAAAGAAGGCAGGTTTGGCAGGAGGAGCACTGCTCTCTGCAGTGGGCTGTTTGTTCCCTGCAGCCTCCTCGTGCTGGGAGGGCTGGCTGAGAAAGAAAATGGGGAGAAATCCATTGGAAAAGGAGAGCCTCAGCCTGGATTGCTGATCTGGGGATTAAACACTTGAGCTGAACAAACAGGTTCTCTCTAATATATTTCTTTTTATGCTGGATTTGTGATGACAAATGGCTGGGCCCCACCCTCCTGTGTTGAGTTTAATGAATTCTTGAGGCAGGAATGAACTTGACCTGCTCCCTGCGTTTAGGGTAAATCCCTCTTGCCATGAAGCCGCCTTTGATGTGGGGAGTCAGGAGCCCTTGGGGCAGTGGCAGGTGAGGGGAAAGCACAGAGCAGGCTGTGACAGGGACACAGAAAGTGTCAGGACTTTGGCTGTAAGGCTGTTGTGACCAATGGAAGGAGGATTAGCAGCACCAATGCAGTGTCAAAGTGCTGACCCTTCTTTCATGTCTGTGCTTAGTCTGCACTGGGATAGGCTTTTACCCAGCTTTTTTCTTCCACTGGACCAGGTGTGTGGTCCTGCAGCACAGAGCCAATGTTCTGTCCCACTGTCTGTCTTCATTTGTGCAAAATCACAGAGTGGTTTGGGTGGAAAGGCCCTTAAACTGCTCCTCATTCCACCCCCTGCCATGGCCATGGACACCTTCCACTAGAGCAGGGTGCTCTGAGTGCATCATCCTCTCATTCCAGCAAACACCTGGGGCAGGGCCTGTGCCTGGAGCAGCCTCCCTTGTGCTTTAGGAGACTTGAGCTGACATCAACCACAGCAGCAAACCCAAAACCCAACCCCCAAGCTACAGTGAGAGAGCTCTGCTTTTTCTGGGCTTGGAAGGAGTTGGGGTGCTGGGGAGCATGTTCTGAGTGCTCTGTGCTGCAGGGTTTGAGATGTTCTTGCAAGTGCCTTTGCATAGAAAATGGAGATCTGATGCCAGACAGTTTGTCACTTCTATTTGGGAAGGCAAGTGTGACAGTTTGCAGAGTGCTTGCAGTCTGGTGCCAGCTTTGAGCTGTGCTGACAGGGATCTCTCTCTTGCAGCAGAAATCTGTGCTCATTCTTTATGCAGTGAGCTGGGCTAGAAGGAACCTCTGAGCCAGGGTTCCTGCAGGGTTTGGGCAGCTTTCCCCAGGTCCTGGGTGGTGGCTGCTGGGCTGCTCTCCTGTTGGCACCTGGAGCCTTCTCTGGACCCCCACATTAACCTCTGCTTCTGCTTTGGATTTCAGCTGGTACTAAAAATACAGGAGATCTTTGATTCCAAGCGTGGAAAGCGGAAGGTGAAGCTGCTCAGTCCTGCTGGGAGAGAAGCAACTCCAGTGAAAGGTACTGGGGTCTCCAGCACCACTGTCTGTGCTCTAAACACCTGGAGTGGCACAATTCCTCTGCCCCTGGCCTGGCACCACCACCTCATGCTGACTCAGCAGTGCAACCCCCACACTTGTGGCTGGAATTGAGCTTTCAGCTCAAGGAACACTGCCTAACCCCAATTTAACACTGTCACAAGGAGGGGATTCTGAGCCTGGGTTAAAAGTGCTTTTTCAAAAAAAGCAGATTAAAGCAGAAATTCCTCAGAAGACCACTTGGCATGAGAGCTACCAGTGACTCCTGCACTCATTATGTGTGCCTTGTTCTGCCTGTGTAGGGTCTTTATTTATAGTTATTCTGTTCAGCAGCTCTGTTAAGTTTTATAGCAGCCTCAGCCAGCTGGTTTGTGTTCTCTGCCCATGTTCAGCTGACCTGCAGGTCACTCACTGGCACCTCTGGCTTGATATCAGCTCTGCTTTCTGCAGTCTGCTGTTGTAACACATTTTCCAGCTGCCCTTGGCTGATGCTTTGGGCAGGATTGGTGGGCAGCCCTGAGGGATGTTGATCTGATGAGTCTCAGGTTGTCTCTCTTTCCCAACTTTGGGTGTTGCCCATCTTCCTTCTGCATGGCTAATAAGTGAAAACTGTGTGTGTGTTTCAGGTGAAACCAGCGGGAATGAAAGCGATACGGAAAATCAGCCCAAAAGTGAGTGAATCACAGGGCTGGTCCTGTCCCACAGCACTGCACCCTTGGCTGGGGCCCTGCTGGGATGAGCTGACGTGTGGGGATCTGCTGAGACAGGGCCAGGGAGCCTCTCAGAGGCCACATGGCCAAGTCTGGGAGCTGCTGCTGTGACAAACCAGCCTCTGTTTCTGCCCTTTCCCCTGAGCTCTTGAGGTTTAATGCCATTAATGTGTCAGTCAGCAGAAGCAGAGTCATTTCTGGGCTGGCAGGAGGTTATTCCTGATCACCTTTGCTGCTGCTGCTTGAGGTTATTTCCCTCCTGATTCCTTCCTTTGGTTCTGTTTTATGTAATGCTGTGAAATGCCTTTTCCTCTGGGGAGAATTCACCCCTGGGTATTTGTCTGGTTCCAATGTCCCGAGCTGGATCATAGACCCAAAGTCCAGACCTGAAACACCTACTTGGTTTTGGGTGCTTTTAGCTTCCATGTGAAGGCAGATTAAACAAAAAGATCTGGCACAGATGCCCGGAGCAGCTGTGGCTGCCCCTGGATCCCTGGAAATGTCCAAGGCCAGGCTGGATGGGGCTTGGAGCAGCCTGGGACAGTGGGAGCTGTCCCTGCCCGTGGCAGAGGGTGGCACTGGATGAGCTTTGAGATTTCTTCAATCCAAACCATTCAAGGATTCTATGAATTCTATGATTCTATTCTATGATTTTATTTTAGGTGTTTCATTTACTTGGAGGGAAACATTCAAAAGGCTTTAATTTGGAATGAAAAGTGAAATTCCCATTTCTTTATGTTAATGAGACTAGTGGAGAGTGAAGAACCTCAGCAGAAATATTGAGATTTCTTCAGAAAGATTGAGTCACTGCCTGATGGAAGAGTTGTTTGAGAGTGTCTAGAATGTGTCACAGTGCCTGGGCCACAGGAATTCCTGACGTCAGAGGGCTGTGCCTGTGCTTGTGAGCCTGTGCTGCCTGTCAGGACAGCCCAGCCTGGGGGTGCCTCTGCCTCTCCTGAGTGCCCCTGGTGTTTGGAGTGGCTCCCTGAGTCCTGGCAGCTCCTGACCTGGATGGAGCAGCTGGCCTTCACTGCCTGGTATCCCATTGTACGCTCTGAGATGTGTAAGAACATCAGGGCAGCAGGAGAAATTTCAGTGTCTGTCAGGGGGGATTTGCAGAGCTGCAGATTTGCAGGATTCTGGATTTGCAGGCCAATGCTCCCTGTCTGAATCACAGAATCCTGGAATTGTTAAGGTTGGGAAAGACCTCTAAGGTCATCAAGTCCAGTCATCAACCCAGCAGCACCACCATGCTCACCACTAAACCACATCCTCAAGTGCCACATCCACACATTTTTTAAACACCTCCAGGGATGGTGATTCCACCACTGCCCTGGGCAGCTTGCTCCAATGATAACAACCATTCCAGTGAAGAAATTGTCCCTAATATCCAAACTAAACCTCCTCCAGTGGAATCTGAGGTTATTTCCTCTCCTCCTGTCATTGTTCCCTGGGGGAAGATCAGCTCTGTGCACGAGGAGCTGACACAGGTTTTATATCCCATGGGGAGCATTTGGATGTTGGGCAAATCCCTTTCCCCCCTCTGATGGCAATGCTGAGTCCTTTCTGTGCCCTGTAGGTGTGTGGCAGTGCCAGCCCAGGCTGCTTTGGGGTTTTTTGCTCTCCCCAGGTCACCACAGGTGCCTGAGGCGCTCGGCCTCCAGGAGGAACCCACACTACCAGACCTTGGAGAGGGATCTCATCGAGCTCCAGGAGCAGCAGCTCTTCGAGCTCTTCGTGGTGGTGTCCCTGCACAAGAAGGCATCTGAGGTCACCTACACACCACACATCATCCAGCAGTTCCCCAGCAAGGTAGGAGCTGTGTGGGAACCTGCCCAGGGAGCTGCTCAGCTCTGTTCCCCTCCTGAGCTGCACTGGTCAGGACCTGGGTTTGGGATGTGAGGCACCTTGCTCTGTTACACACCTAATGTGTGGTGTCAGGAGGTTGTTGAATATGTGTCTTGAAAATGAATTTATTGTCTTTTTTGAACTGCTTTTTTCCTACTTAATTCAAAGTTCATGAAGCCATGGGGTGTTTGATACCAGCTGAAGGAGAGGAAGGAGTGCAGAGCTCTGTCCCAAAGCTGGCAGGAACCTCATCCTGGCAGTCTGTCCTTTACAAACAAGGAGTGAGGCACTGATGCTGCACAGGAATCCCAGGGCCTTTATGCTTATTTGTACTGTTTTGAAAAAGAATAATAAAAAAATGGCCAAGCTGTTTGTAGAAGCCCCCAAAACCAGGAGAGCTGTGGGAGTTGAAGCTAAACCAAGCCCTTTGAAATAAGCTGTTCAGCCCAAATGGGTGACAACACCAGTGTGTGACTGAATTATAGCTCAGTGAACTAAGCTGGGAAGCTGAGATGGAGCCTTGGTGTTTCTGTGGTACCAGATGGAGATGAATATTCAGTTGTCAGTGTCTGGGCTCATACCTGCTGCCTTCCACTGAAAACAGAACAGAGCCAGCAATTCTGGCTGTGCCTTCAGAAAGCCAGGGATGATTGAGGAATCTGCATGTCATCCACCCAGAGGAGATGTCAGATCCACTCAGGGAGGTTGTGTGGGACCCCAGCAGGTCCCACTGTGTCCCAGTTCCTGCTGCCTGAAGGATTTGTGTGCAAATAACTCCAGTGTCTTAAGTGTGTAAATGCCTTGGGTTCACAAGATGAATTAGGAACTACAGCCAGAAAGAGTGCCCAGTGTTAATTTAGTGGGTAAAACTGAACACACCCAAATAATATCTGCTAAAAGTGCAAACTTTGGGGTGTTGGGAGGAAGAAGGCAGTGCAGCAGATTTGGGATTTCCCTGGTGCAGCTTCTCAGTCTGTCCATTGCCTTTGGGAAGGGCACTGCAGGGTTCCCCTCCTGCTCTTTGCTGGCTTTTATAAAGGCACTGACACAAAAAATTATTTTCTCAGATTTATTTATCTTCTGGGAGATAAATAAATCTGAGAAATTTATCTTCTCTGATAAATAAATAAATCTGATTTATTTATCTTCAAGGGAGAGTGTTTTGGTGAGTGACTTAGATGGGACAGTGGGTCAGACTGGGTGTCTCCCTTCTAATATTAGCTTTGCTTCCAAGTAATCTGCTGTCACCCTCTGCTTTGGGCTGTGTGCCCAAGGACATCTAAGCTTTTGTACAACTGTTACTCTGTGAAAATGCTGTTCTGCTTTCCTAACACCTTGTGCTGTCACAGTTGGGACACTGGAGTAGCCTGGATGTGCTGAGTGCCTAAAATCAACTTCATGCAATAAACTTTCCACTTCTCAGAGGCATTTCCTGCTTAAATGTGTAAAATTTCCTTACATTTCTTATGGAGCCTCTTATCTGAACACCTTTATTTTGCCCTTTCTGGGCAGTTTTGATCATGGAAAGTGTCCTGGAGTCCTTGAGGGTTTTGATTTGAACCCATATGTGGTGTGGCTAAAACATGTGATTCAGGGACAGTTTTTGCATTTCAGTTATGAGTGATCTGCACATCAAACCTGAACACATTTCTGTTCCTATTTGAGTGTTTTCAAATCTCCCAGGGGTAGAACCAAGGCAGGCTGACCCAGCCATCATTTGGGAGCTCATTTCTACATTCATTTTCCAATAAACTTAGCCAAGCTTGTAGATCCTTACTCCATCCTTACCAAGCTGGGCCATTTTACAAAGGTCCAGTCAGCTGGAAAAATGCAAGAGGGAACTGGGAATCTGCTAATGCTCAGAACATGTTCTCCTGTACCTGTGCATTAGCTATGGGATGGATCAGCCTTTGGAAGTGTCAGGAAGATGCTTTGTGTATTTTAAATGCTGCAGCTGTGCACCAACTTCAGTGACTTCAAATGCATCTGTTACCCCTCCAGCCTGAACATCCCTTCAGACCATCAAAGGACACTGAAGAGAGGCTAAAGGTCATTCCCAAATTCTGCTTTCCAGATCCCAAAGACTGGTTCCCTTCATCAGACCTTAAAAGGTAAAGACTTGGTTTTGAACACTTGTGACTGAGACAGGCAATGCTGAAAGCTCTGGGCTGTGCCAGAGGAGCTGCAGCCAGAGCAGGGGAAAGGGGGAAAGGATCCAGGAAATCCCTGTGCTAGGAGGGAGGATGAGGTGTGGAGCTGGGTTAGAGAGCAGCTGCTGCCTTTCCTGTGAAGAGGAAGAATTTGTCCAAGGCCAGCTGCTGGGGCTGGAAGTGCTTCTGCTGCTCCTTGGCTGAATGGGGAAGCAGCTGGGAAGGAGGAGAGCTGGAAAAGCTCAGTGAGAGGAGCTGGGAAGGAGGAGAGCTGGAAAAGCTCAGTGAGAGGAGCTGGGAAGGAGGAGAGCTGGAAAAGCTCAGTGAGAGGAGCTGGGAAGGAGGAGAGCTGGAAAAGCTCAGTGAGAGGAGCTGGGAAAGAGGAGAGATGGAAAAGCTCAGTGAGAGGAGCTGGGAAAGAGGAGAGATGGAAAAGCTCAGTGAGGAGCAGCTGGGAAGGAGGAGAGCTGGAAAAGCTCAGTGAGAGGAGCTGGGAAGGAGGAGAGCTGGAAAAGCTCAGTGAGAGGAGCTGGGAAAGAGGAGAGATGGAAAAGCTCAGTGAGGAGCAGCTGGGAAGGAGGAGAGATGGAAAAGCTCAGTGAGAGGAGCTGGGAAGGAGGAGAGATGGAAAAGCTCACGGGGTGCAAGTTTTTACCCTGAACAGATCCCAAAGTCCTTGTAATCATGCCTTGGCCCTTGTCATCATGACCAGAAGGAGTCTGTGTGCTTTGTCAGTCTGTCCCCTGAGCTGTGTGGGGAATTTAACCCTGACTCTGGGAATTTAACCCTGACTCTGCCTTGTTCCCCAGTGAAACCTTTTCCTTCGTGCTGACGGGGGAGGACGGCAGCCGCTGGTTCGGGTACTGCAGGAAGCTCCTGGTGAGCATCTCTGGGAGGGCTGGGGGTACAGGGAGCACTGTCAGGACATGACTCAGGGCTGCTTTCCCACGTGGGTTGCCCATCCTGTGCTGCTGTGGTGGTGCCAACCCTTGGGATGCAGCGGGAAGGGTCACGATGGTGCCCAGAAATAGCAAAATGGGCTCTGGGCATGAACCAGCTCCTGGAACTGGGTGTTCCTTGAGAACCTTCATAGTCATAAGTGTAGGGGGGGCTGCAGCAGAAGGAGTTCTGCAGATCAGCTGCAGTGTGGGTGCTGGGTTGTTCCTTGCCCCTCTGTTCTCAGCAGAGCTGTTGCTGTTGCCTTTCAGCCAGAAGGGAAAGGGAAGCGCCTGCCCGAGGTGTACTGCATCGTGAGCCGCCTGGGCTGCTTCAACCTCTTCTCCAAGGTGAGCTGGCACAGCCTGTCCCTTGAGCTCTGACAGCCTGCAGGCTCCACAGAGGGACTGGTGCTTCTGTCAGGCTTAGTGATTGCAGCTCATCCCAGGAGAGTGGTGCTTCCTCTCTGTCTTTGCTTTGAGCAGGGAAATAAAACCCCAGTGCTGAGCCTTGTCAGCCAATGCACAAATCCTTCAGCAATTACTGCCAGGAAGGGCCTTCTAATACTTGGTGTTACTGAGGGTACCCCTTCATCCTCTTCTTCTGTGACTTGGAAATGGAAAATCAGTTTGGGATGGGGTTGGATCTCCCCTGGCTTTTTGTAGCACCATGAGGAGGGGAGATAAGGAGGTGAGGACTGGGGAAAGCTGCTGCAGGTAAAGGGCAGTTACTGCAGCAGAGTCCAGGGACAAGCTTTGATGAAAGATGGTTCTGATTTGTTGGAGCACAGAGTTTCTAGAACAGCATTTCAGGGACGTTTCTTGGCGAGGGGGATGGGTGTTCCTCCTCCTAACTTCTCTAAATAATGAGAATTTGATTACAACATACAAGACATTTCCTTCCAGTAGCAGGAGACTGGAGAGTTGTGCTCACAGGAAGCTGTTCCTGTTTGACTGTTCAGACATTTTAGATGAATTTCACAGGGGTCCCAGGCAAGGTGGGAGAGGGCAGTGGGTCTGTGCTGGAGCCTTCTCCATGGAGTGATGGATTCTCCCCTCTGCTCAGCAGCTATTGTATTTGCTGGGAATGCCCTGACAAAGGCAGGAATGATGAATCTGACTCCATGTTCTCAGAAGGCTAATTTATGACTTTACAATACTATATTATATTAAAGAATACAGAAAGGATACAGACAGAAGGCTAGAAAGATAATAATGAAAACTCGTGACTCCTTCCAGAATCTCGACACAGCTTGGCCCTGATTGGCCATAGAGTGAAAACAACTCACAGCAGAATGCAATGACACAATCACCTGTGGGGAAACAATCTCCAAACACATTCCAGACAAGCAAAACACAGGAGAAGCAAATGAGATAAGAATTATTTTCCTTTTCTCTGAGGCTTCTCAGCTTCCCAGGAGGAAAATCCTGGGCGAAGGGATTTTTCCAGAGAATGTGAATGCCACTAGCAGCAGCAGTGACAAGAGGCTCTGTGTGTGTCCCTGCAGATCCTGGATGAGGTGGAGAAGAGGAGGGAGATGTCCCCAGCCCTGGTGCACCCCTTCATGCGCAGCGTGATGGAGGCGCCGTTCCCCGCCCCGGGCCGCACCATCACCGTCAGGAGCTTCCTGCCAGGAGCAGGAGATGAGGTAACACAGGTCAGGCTGAGCTGCCTGCTCTCTCTGGGGTCTCTGGGGCTCAGAGGCTCTTTGCAAACTGCACAGTGGTGCCTGGAAATAGTTAGTGTGAAGAAAACATCCTGGAGTTGGAAGGGAGGCTGTCCCAGAGATGTGTTTGCTGTGGAATCATCTGCCATGGAAATGATTCCCTGCTTCTTAATGAGGAGCTTCTGGGGCACTCTTCTGTGCTGCACTCTTCTGTGCTGCCCCAGCTGTCTGGGCCATGGGATTCTGTGTGGAATCATGGATTCAGAGAAAATCCTGAGTTGGAAGGGGGGACCCACAAGGATCATTGAGTTCAACTCCCGGCACCCCAACAATCCCATCCCTGAGAGCTTTCTCCAAACTCTCCTGGAGCTCTGGCAGCCTCAGGGCCGTGCCCCTTTCCTGGGGAGCCTGGGCATTGCCCAGCACCCTCTGGGGAAAGAACCTTTCCTTGATACCCCACCTAAACTTCCCTGGCATGGCTCCAGCCCTTCCCTGGTCCTGCCCCTCAGGAGGAGCTGCTGAGCTCTGCCTCAGGCTGAGCTCCCTGCTCTGGGCTGCTCCCCAGCTCTCTCTGTGTCTGTGTGCTCCCAGGTGATGGAGCTGTGCCGCCCCTTGGACTCCAGGCTGGAGCACGTGGACTTTGAGTGCCTCTTGCAGTGTCTGAGTGTGTCCCACACCATCCGGGTGTTTGCCTCTCTCCTGCTGGAAAGGAGGGTCATCTTTGTGGCTGACAACTTAAGGTAAGAGCTGAGTCTGAGTAGCTGCTGCTGAGGGAGGCTGTCACTGGATGTTATTGTTTGGACCTGTCCCATGTCCAAGCTTGTCTAGTTTTGCAGTTAGTTCCTTCTGAAAACCTTCTGCACTCCCCACACAGCATGTGCATGCCTAGGATTTGGGTTATGCTGTTTACACAAGAGGAGATAAGGGAATGTTTCCTTTTTGCCTCTTTAGCTTGGCTTGATGGTGGTTTTAGCTCCCCATAAGTGAGTTCAGAAGTGGGTGCTTGGGGCCTCTGCTGATGCACAGGCTGTACACGAGTGACACCTGCCCTGAAGGAGACACTGACCACCCTCCCTGTGCTTCTCCCACCTCTCCAGCACTCTGTCTAAATGTGGGCACGCTGCAGTGGCAACACTTTACCCCTTCACCTGGCAGCACACCTACATCCCTGTCCTGCCAGCTTCCATGATCGACATCGTGTGCTCTCCGACCCCATTCCTCATTGGCATCCTCTCCTGCTCCCTGCCACAGCTCTGGGACCTGCCCCTAGAGGAGGTGAGGATATGTGAGACACAGGCAGTGTCAGTGGGATGAGGCTGACCTCTCTGGAATAATCTCTGGATTCTGTCTGAGTATAAACTCTCAAAGTTCTCTGAGCCGCTTGGTGAATTTGCCAGATAAATGTCAGGATGTTCCAGCACTGTCAAAAATAAATAATATTCACTGTTCTCAGAGACAGGCTGCACCCATGCAAAACTTGTGTTTTGTGTGTGACAGCCCTATTTAGAAAACATCCCACATCTAAAAGACAAATTAAAACCTAGGTTTTTTTTCTCTACAGCAACATACCTGGTTATGAGTCAGTGTGTTTTCTGTCTCCCCAGGTTCTGATTGTTGATCTTTGTGCTGACAAGTTCTTGCAAGAGGTGAGTGAAAAAACAGGACCAGTAACTTGTGGGTTCATGCCAGGAAAAGGCATTGATGAAAAAAAAAATAAAAAGAAATCAGGAGAAGCTGGTGTTCGTATGGAGACTCCAGTGGCTGAAGAAATACCTTGTAATCCTTTTGAACTGCCAGAGAAGGGAACAGGCTTTACAAATCCTTGTTGCAAGGTTGAGGTTGCATGAGGTGGAGAGCTCTGCAAAGCCAAAGATGCTGCTTATGTGAGCTGAGTTTAAAAACTGTTACTTGGTTTCTTATGTGAAGGGGTCCCTAAGATTCTGTGCTGCTTTTTGTCTGTCTCTCCCTGTTCTGTGCAGCACTTTCTCCTCTCTTCTCCAGCTGGGGAGTGTTTGTTGCTTTGGGTTCTTGTTTTTCCCAGGGGTGACAGTCTAGGGAACAAATTATCACAGTTCACTTGGGCTTCTCTGCTGAACTTCTCCAAAAGTGCTTCTGCAACCCCAGACCAGGAGCTATAAGAATGCTGGGGATTTCATTACTAGCTCAGGATATTTGCTTCTCCTTTTCCTTGCCTCACTGTTCTGTTTTGCATTGCAGCCTGCAACTGGAGAAAGGTATTAAAGGAATGGGGGATTTTTAAAACCATGTTATTGAGACCTGTTGTGTTTTCTCAACAGACTTTCATTGGTTTTGTGTGATTTACTGGTGAATTAAGCCTGGGTCTGTGTGGTGGCCATTTGTGTGTGTGACTCTAATCAAATCTTGGGGCATGCTGAGCAAATGTGTTTAATTTCTGTGGCTGCAAGATAAAGATATTATCTCCCTTAAGATATATCACAGAATAACTCCTCTCTAACTGCTTTAGGCATGATATGAATATTTCTAATCTACCCCCTGGTTCTCCTGCTGATGGGAATAACACAGAATCTGTCTGTAGGTATCAGATGAGGATGAGATCCTGCCCCACAAACTGCAGGCTGCACTTGTACAAGTCCTGGAAGAGCGGAGTGAAATCCTGTCACACGAGCAGAGTGACACACAAGGTACTTTCTGTGGAAAAATGTTTTCCCATTAGCAGATCTCCACCACGGAGTTGATAAAATGAGCAAATGGAAATAAATGCTAAGAAGTGACAATTTAACTCTTTCCCTGTGATCTTGCTGAGAACATCTTGTGAATGTGTGAGAAGTGTGGTGTGCTGACAGTTCCTCTTTTCACAATTAGTGTGTGCAGAACTGTAGTTTCCTTTGGGCCAGCAGCATCAGTTCCTTTGTGCTTTGAATTTTTTATTCTATTTTTCTAAGTGGCAGAGACAATGTTTTTCTCAGAGAATGTAGAAAATTTCTGTATTTTAAAGGGTAATCTGGCTGATCATTTTCAAAGTTGAACTGCTTTATACATGATTCATCAGATAAGGAAGTGTGAGAAACTTAAAAAGCTCTGGGTGGCTTGGGAGAATGGCACCAGCAAATTATATAATTCCCTAAAAACAAATTTTGTTTTTCAGAGAGTTTGTCTTCTGTAGTTTGCCTAATTCTTGAAGAGAATTAAACATAGCCTGTTAAAAGCTGACAGCTCATTACACACCAGATGTTTGACAGGGAAAATGAAATTATGGATGTTTTAAATTCTGGAAAAGCTTTGGAACCAAACCTGTCCTAACTGCAGCAGAAAGTTGATATTGGGAGATTGAATATTTGAGCTGAGACTTGTTTGATATCAATCCCCTGCAATCTCCTAGTCTGTGACAGCCAGTACAAAAAGTGACTGAGCTCTCTAAAAAAGCCACTCCTCCTTTAGGAGAGGGTCAAATTATGCTCATTTCTGACCCAGAGATGGGGCAGCTGAGAGGTGTTTTAAACACTTTAATTCCATTTTCAGTGTCATGAGAAGGGTGAGACAGTACAGATGTTAGAATTCACACCAGCACAATCAGAAGTTAACATTTCCTAATTACAATACACTCTAAGTGTTTCTTGGCCTATCAGCTTTTGGAGAGTGTCACCATTGAGTCAGGAAGGGTAATAAGGGCCACAGACTCTAGGTCAGAAGGCTAATAATCACTTTATTAAAAACCCATTCCTTTTTATACTCCAGTTTGCTACAGGTGAACCTGATTGGTCCTTTAATTAAAATACATCACTATTGCCTAATTAAGAAACCACCCTTTTGGTAAACATCTTATGAGGAAAACAACTCATTACAAAACACAACCTGCAGATTGTTTTAATTCTTTCTCTCCAGCTCCCTCAGACCAATTTATGGGAAAGCTTATCTAGTGTTGGAGCCCTGGATGCTGAGAATTTTAAACTTTCTGTTCTGAAAGGCACAGACTCCCCAGAGAGCACTGCATTTGACCTGAGGCTGTGGAGAAGGCTTCCAAAATTGATAAATAGCACTGGGATTGTGGGTGTGGAGTTGGTTAGAAGTGTGTCATGTCACAGAGTGGAAATCTTAGAGTTTGGGGTTTTAGAATATAGAAACAAATATGAAGCAAGATGGAGGTTTTAGGGCAGAGGCAGGTTGTTCTTGTTTACCTTCTTCCTCCTTCTCCATGGGTTTGGGTGGTGTTTTGTAATTGGACAGAAAAGTCCACACTGCGGGTTCTTTGGGATCAGTTATTGGGTTAAAAGGGAAAATAATTTAGGTGTCATTTCTTATTTGGATAATTCAGCCTTAAAAGACCTTGGAACAAGAGACAGTTGGCCATTTTGTGCCTTGCTAGTGAGACTGCAGAACTCAGGCTGTGAGACTGTAACATTGATAGAAACAATAAACACCTGAGTGTGAACATGAGCTATCCTCTCAAGTGCCTTCAATCCAGACCCAGAGAAACTGATAGAGAATGTCTTGGTTTGAAAGACAGGAGTCGGCTAAGGAAGGCAGGAGCCTCCCCTAAAATGGAGAAAATGACCCCCCGCCCCCAACCATTGCTATAAATTTTAAATTAAGGGCTCTCAGGCAAAAAAATATGGGAGCAGGAATAACAGTTCTTTAAGAGGGAAGAAAATAAAAAGATAAAATAAACAATGCAGTAAACTAAAAACAACCCTCAGAGTCAGAACACACCTGACACCCTGTGGGTCAGGGTGCTGGCAGCAGTCCCATTGGAATTCTGGCTCAGCCCTCCTGCAGTGCCAGGGGTGGTTCTGCTGGAGCAGGGATCCTGGAGAAAGGTGCAGTCTGCCTCTGAAGATCCAGGGGCAGAGGCAGCTGCTGTTCTCCTCTGGGAAATCCAGTGCAGAAGCCGTGCTGGTGTTCCAGAATCTCCACATTATATCCGGGTGGGAATGCTTGGCTCCTCCCCCTGGGCTCACATCTCCCAATGGGATGCTGTAGCTCTTATCAGCCATGCAGGGACATTCCATGGCCTGTTATCAGCAGATGTCTCCCTGAGGGAGGAGTGGGTGTGGAAGAGATAAGGAAAGAAGACAACAGAACACAACTGCCATGCAGATTGCAAACAGAATCCATCTTGCCATCTTGCCTTGCAATGTGGGACAGAGAGGAATGACCGAAGTGCCACATGTCCTCCCTGCAGGTGCCACGAGCCTGAACTCCCTGGTCTCGGAGGCTTTTGTGCAGTTCTTCGTGGAGATCGTGGGGCACTACTCGCTGCACATGAGCGTGACGGAGCAGGGCCAGCGCGTGTTCCAGCGCGAGCCCTTCCGCAAGAGCCACGGCTCGCGCACCGTGCGCCACTTCCTGCACTGCTTCATGGAGACCCAGATGTTCGCCGGCTTCATCCAGGACCGCGAGCTCAGCAAGAGCCTGGCCAAAGGTGGTGCCTTGTGAAGCCTTCTTGTGGCTTTTGCTGGGTTCGGGGTGTCCCCAGCAGGCTGCAGGGTCCTGGATGGCACAGTCCTGTCCGGGACAGGCTGTCCAAGCTCCCAAGCAGTTCTCAGCCACAGGCAACCTTAGCAAGCTTAAGTGATACCAGCTCTTTAGTGATTATCAGCTCATTGTCGTTGTAGTGTGTTTTTATAGTTTGTAATACTTTGTAAGAGTTTGGTTTTGTATCCCCGTGTTTTTCCCAAATGGTTTATTCCAGATTGTACCCCCCTCCCTTTACCTGTGTAATCCCTTTCCTTTGCTGAGATCATCCCCAAATCCCCACCCTGGCTCTCAGTCAATCACTCAGCATCCCATCCCTTCTATCTAGAAGTTTCGGTCCAGGACGTCGAGTGATTAGCCAGAGGCCAGGGGTCAACCCCTCCTAAATGTCTGTCCCCCAGTACCCATCCCTCAGGGTCACTTATTGGTCAGTAAATGCTATCTGCTTTTGGTTTCCACCTCCCTTTAAATGTAACCTTGGCACATCTCCTGGGGCTCTCAGCAGGAGCCCCCTGAGGTGTAGGAGCTCCTTCAGGACTCCTAGAATAGAACCTTGGATTAACCCCTGCTTAGAGTTGGCCCTTTTATCTTCTGCCATGGCTCTAGTGTCTCTTCTGCTGCAAAGGTGACTGGCCTAGCTGCCCTCAGCACCCTCAGGGCACAAGAGAGTGTCTCCCCACTGCACATTGTCATTTCAGCTCTCAGCTCGCTGGGTGCCCAGGCAGGCAGACACAGGGAGAGAGAGGAGAAGGCTGTGTGAGGTTCCACAGGAGTGTCTTTATTGATTCTTCTGTGAAGGTTCCCAGTGACAGCTCTTCTGCTGAGCTGGGCAAAACCAGCTCTTTATATAGGGTACAGGGGGATCAGAAATTGTCCAGTAGGAAGGGTCAAAGGAAAGTGACCCATAGGGTTACAGAGAGATTAGCAGGGGTCCAAAGACAGAAGAGAAGAGCTTCTAGCCCAGTCACCATGACCTGGAATTCCTGAATGCCACGGAGGCATTGCAGGACCTGGGCCTGCTACAAAGCCTCACCTAGAACAGAGGCTAGATGTGGTAATCACATATCCTCTGAACAGAGAGAGACAGCTCTCTCCCAGGGCTTTCCTGCTGTTGGGGAAGATGAAACAGGAAAACCTTATAAATATGATTGCCTAGCAAAAGATTTTGAGAATATGGAAGCTATAGGTGAGATTGAAATGAAAGCAGCTTTGAGATGCCTCAGTTACTGAACACCTGGAAAACAATGGTGTGGCTGGCTGAAGGTAATCCCCTTTGGATGGAACAGCACCCTGTGCTTGCAGGCAGCTCCAAGGGGCAGAGCAGACCCTGCTGGCCTGGCAGAAGGGCCCAAAGAGGAGTTTTTAGGGTTTAAAATGGAACACAGTGTGGTGATGTAGTGATTCTTATAGGCTGTATGTAAATGCTGTAGGATTTGTGTCTTGGACTAGATTGGTTAGTGAGAATGTCACATGCCCTGTGCCCTTGTAATTACTCAAAATAATTCAGTTTATGAAGAATTTCTTCATATCTCTCCTTTCTCCTTCATCCTGCAGCTTACACACACTACATATAGGATTTCCTTTTGTGGCCTTGTTAATCATGATGCCACATGCTAAAAGATGGAGTAACTAATTTGGTGAGTGATATTTAATTTTTAATTTTTTTTCTCTTTAGGCCTTTTTGAGGTCCGTGCCTTGGAGTATTTGGAGCGTATTCCAGAGACAGAACGAACTGGAATGAACAAAATCCTTCGCAGCCTTGGTAAAGGAACACCCCTTGCTTTTGTTCATTGTTAAAATTTATTTTATTAATTGTAGCTATTGAATAATTAATTTGTTATGAAGGAGAGAAAGGCTGCTTTGCCTTCTGCAAAGTGTTTCCCTTTGTTTACATTTCCTTTGTGAAGGAAAATGTTCCCTTGTTTACATTTACTGCTTCAGGGGGCACTGAACACTATGTAAGATTTTTCTTTTTAAGCTTTTGTATCTTTAGATAAACTTTGTGAGAGTTGCTGCTCTGAGTGCTTGTTCCTTAGGTTTGGTCCTGGTTGAGGACATGCCCAGGGGACAGAAGTTGTGTCTGCTGGCAGAGGTGGCCATGTGTGGCTTTCCACCTTAAGCTCCTCAGTCTGATGAGTCCTGGAGTGTCTGCAGCTCACAGAATCCCACAATGACTTGGGTGGGAAGGGACCAGTTCTGCCATGGCAGGGACACCTCCCACTGTCCCAGGCTACTCCAAACCCTGTCCAGCCTGGCCCTGGGCACTTCCAGGGATCCAGGGGCGGCCCCAGCTGCTCTGGGTGCCCTGTGCCAGGGCCTGCCCACCCTCGCCTAAAGCTCCTAATGCTGTTTTTTCTCTGCAGGCAGTAAAATGAAATTCCTCCAGAAGAAGTGACCGGGCGCTGCTGCGGGACAGCGGCGGAGGGGGAACCACAGACCCCGACCAGGACAGACTGAGCTGGGCCCCGGGGGGGCCGGGCTGGGCTGGGGGCTCCGGGTGTGCTGCGGGAACAACCGGCACGGGCATCCATAACGGCCCAGGGATCCGTAACAGCCCATGGATCAATAACCAGTTCCATGGATCGATAACAGCCCATGGATCGATAACAGCTCCTGGATCAACGACGAGTTCCATGGACTGATAACAGCCCGTGGATCGATAACGGGTTCCATGGATCAATAACAAGTTCCATAGACTGATAATAGCTCATGGATCGATAACCAGGTCCTCAGACCGATAACCAGTCCCATGGATCAATAACAGCTCATCGATCCGACCCTTCACGTGTCTCAGTTCCTTAAGGGGGCGTGGCCTGGCGGGAGGGGCGGGACCGGGCAGGGAGGGGCGGGGCCAGAGCTCGAGTCGCTCCGGGAGAGGCGGGACCGGGCAGGGAGGGGCAGGGCCAGGGTCGGAATCGCACCGGTAGGGGCGGGGCAGGCCTGGAAGCGCTCCCGGAGCGGCGGAACCGGGGCTGGAGTCAAACCGGGGGGGCGGGGCCTGGGCTGAGGGCGGGCCGGGGAGGGGCGGGGTTTGATCACTGGGGGCGGGGCTTGGGCCGAGCCGGCTGCCGTCCCACGGGGGCGTGACGTGAGTGCGCACGCGCAGTGCGCGCGGCCGCGGCCAAGATGTCGGGCCCGGGGCTGGTGGCCGGGGATGTTGTGGTGGACGCGCTGCCCTATTTCGACCAGGGCTACGAGGCGCCGGGCGTGCGGGAGGCGGTGCGTGCGGGGCCGGGGCGGCGGCGGGGAGGGGCCGGGGCGACGGGCGGGCTGCCCGCCTGCCTGCCTGACGCCCCGTGTGCGTTAGGCCGCGGCGCTGGTGGAGGAGGAGACGCGGCGGTACCGGCCGACCAAGAACTACCTGAGCTACCTGCCCGCGCACGACTACAGCGCCTTCGAGGTGAGCTGAGGCGGCCTGGCAGCTCCAGAGCCCGGCCCGGTGCCTCCCCGTACCCCGACCGGGCTCTCGTGCCCCCATAACCCGCTTGTCCCCACCCCGTAACCTGGCTGGGACAGACCCTGCCTGTCCCCGTCCTTCCCCCGTGCCCACCGCCGTACCCCTCCCCACCCCGCACCCCTCCTGTGTCTCTCCCCCGTTACCGTTTGTGTCCTGTCCCCGTCCTCCCCACCATACCCCGCTTGTGTCGCCCCTGTCCCTCACCGCTGCCTTCTCCACAGACCGAGATCATGCGGAACGAGTTCGAGCGCCTGGCGGCCCGGCAGCCCCTGGAGCTGCTCAGTATGAAGAGGTGAGGGGGGCCGGCAGAGCAGTGCCCGGTGCCCGGGGTGAGCCGTGCCCTGGGCAAGCTGTGCCCCGGGAGAGCCGTGCCCGGTGCCCCGGGGTGAGCCGTGCCCTGGGCAAACTGTACCCCGGGAGAGCCGTGCCCGGTGCCCCGGGTGAGTGGTGCCCCGGGGTGAGCCGTGCCCTGGGCAAGCTGTACCCCGGGAGAGCCGTGCCCGGTGCCCCGGGGTGAGCCGTGCCCTGGGCAAACTGTACCTCGGGTGAGCCGTGCCCTGGGCAAGCTGTACCCCGGGAGAGCCGTGCCCGGTGCCCCGGGTGAGTGGTGCCCCGGGGTGAGCCGTGCCCTTTGCAGGTACGAGCTGCCTGCCCCCTCCTCCGGGCAGAAGAACGACATCACGGCGTGGCAGGAGTGTGTGAACAATTCCATGGCACAGCTGGAGCACCAGGCTGTGCGCATCGAGAACCTGGAGCTCATGTCCCAGCACGGCTGCAACGCCTGGAAGGTGTACAACGAGTAAGGCCTCAGCTGCTCTGCTGGGCACCAAGTTCTGTGTTGAATTTCTGTGTATTTATTGGGTGTAATTCTAGTGGGGGTCTTTAGAACATAGGCTGGGATAGATGAACCCCTTGAAGAGAAAGAAGAGGCTGATCTCAAAGCTGTCTCTGTAGCCAAGAAACAGCATGTGCTTTAATACATCTCTGTCTTGAATGTTGTGGGTTGTTGTTGATAATGGTGGGTGTTAATTAAGGCTAGTGATAGCCTGTGAAGGAGCAACTCAGTAGTGGAAATGAAGATGAGTTACTACAGATCCTGGACTTAGCCTGGAGCTGTAATAAAGCTGCTGCAAAAGCCAAGAAAAGGTTGTAGAGTGTGGCTGCAGGAAGCACTGGGGCTGTTTCAGACAGAGAATGTTAATGTCCACTTTTGAGAAGGGTTGGCTTAGCCTTAGGTAAAAGAGTAGGACAGAGGAATGCCAAAGTGAGAGAGGGCAGGGGGTTCCTGAGCTCAGAGAGAAGGGAAGCAGGTAAAGGATCTGCTGGCTGGGCCAAGGTGCTGCAGGGACTTGTTGAATCCTTAACTCTGAGAAGTTAAATGTCAGAGAAAATGGGGCTGGTTTACCATTTGTGTACTTTTAATGCTTGGCTTGCTTTCTGTCATCAGGCACCTGGTTCATATGATAGAACAAGCCCAGAAAGAGCTTCAGAAATTGAGGTGGGTCATTCTTATTTATATTTTTGTACTGAAATTGGAAGCAAACCTTTCTCTCCCCCCGTGCTGTACAGAGGAAGATGTATGTGCTGGCTGCTGCCAGGGTCACAGGGAAAAAGACCCAGTAAAAACAATAATTAAGAAATGTGACCCTGCCCTCTCTAAGCAGTTACATTCATCATGTCTGTTCTACTCAAAATTCTGTGTTTGGTTTGTTTGAACCTCTGCTCTGGATTTGTAGAATCCTCCCTGAAATGCAGTGATGCTTTCTTTTCACTCCTGATAATTTATTTATAATGTGCAGTTGTCTCTGTAAGGACATCTTCCCTGAAGTTTGGTTTGACCTTTTATTTTGATTTATCTCAGGGTTCTCTGTGAGCCCTGTACTGAGATTTGTCCATCTGGATGTTGTCATTACAGTCCTGGCTACACAGATATTTTCTGGCAGTACTTCTAGGGGTTGAGTGTACTTGGAAATTAGCAACAGGTCCTGCAGATGCCAAAGAAATGAGGAAATACAAATACGTCTTTTTCTCCCCAGGAAAAACATTCAAGACCTGAACTGGCAGAGGAAGAACATGCAGCTCACAGCTGGGGCTAAGCTGAGAGAGATGGAATCCACGTGAGTATTGCCATTTCTCTGTTAACCCTTCCACAGCTTTCTCCATTGCTTGAAATTCACTTGGAATTCTTCTTCCACTTGAAATTCAGTGATCCTTTGGTGCTGCTGTAGGATACTGTTGCTTTGCAGGAAGTGTTTTAAAATATTTGTAGTTTGTTTCCATTTTGTAATTACTGAGGTTGAGTGAATCAGCAGGTGGGAAGAGGGGATATTTATTAGCTGCTTCAAATTTCCTAAATTGTCTTAAACTCTTCTCAATATTGGCAGTTGGTGGATGAGTCAAGTGATTAATTTTTTTGTGGTTTTGGGTTTAACAGGGTTAAAAATTACTCATTGTCACTTTGGTTGTTCCAATGACCATTGATGTCAGCTAAGGATTATCATGTGTTAGGAAGAATACTGCTTTATTTAGTGTTTCTGCTTGCTTTGGAGCAATGGTTGTCTTTGATTTTTTTCCAGAGGACTGTTACATAACACCTAAAGGCTCTTTTTATTTCTTTTCCCTTCCAGGTGGGTCTCTCTTGTCAGTAAAAATTATGAGATTGAACGAACCATTGTGCAGCTGGAAAATGAAATTTCACAAATCAAGCAGCAGCATGGGGAAGCAAACAAGGAGAACATCCAGCAGGACTTTCAGTGAATTAATCCTGACTAATCTTAGTGCTGCATGTGTTAAAAGCTACAACCCAGACACACTTTGGAGATGCTGTGTCTGTAGACACCTCTAGTTGCAGTTGTGTGAGGTGGTAAAAGGATATTTCCAGCCTTTCTTTTCCTTGTTTTAAATTCTGGGAGGAGGTATGGTGGACTCTAAACATGCTGTTTAAATGTATCACAGGCACCATTACATGTACTGTGAATTGTTTCACTTTTTATACACTTAAAGCCGGAGCTCGTGTTGTTGTGTTTTCCCCTACACCTTTAATAAATCCTGTTTTGCTATTTCTCTGGTTTCTGCTTCATGTCCAAAGCCCAGAGGTGTGGAGAGGAGATGGTTGGGCCAGAGGGACCCTGGGAATCCCCTGCAGGGGAAGTGGGGGGAATCTGGAATTTGGGGTGGGGAAGTCTCTGCAGCACTGGGGCTGTGCAGTGCCCACAGAGGAGACTCCGGTGCCACTGTCACTGCAGCAGGCCCCAGCTGGGTAATAATTAGCATTGACTCCATGATTCAAAGAAGGCTGATCAATCTCTTTATTATATCATTATTAAGAAACCCATTGCTTTGATATACAGATAATATACAAATACAGTATACAAATATCATATATTTATGATACAGGTTGACCTAATTGGTCCTCCAGTCCAAACACCACCACCATTGGCTAATTAAGAAACCACCCTTTGGTAAACAAATCTCACATGTTCACGATTCCAGGTGCAGCAAGTGAAGATAAGAATTGTTTCTCATTTCTCTTTTCTCTATCTCCTCACAGCCTTCCTCAGAAAGGCCTGGGAAAGTTGTGTGTTGCTCTCCGTGGCCAGAGAGGTTCTGCCACGTGCCACCTCCTGCCCTGTTCCTCATGCCAGGGCATAATTCCTGATCTTCCTGCTCCCACTGGCCTGTCCCCTGTCCCCATCTCTGACTCCCATCCCAATGCACTGCTCTGTGTCCCAGTGCCCTTTTCCCTATGCTGGTGTGCCATTCCCCATCCTGCTGCTCTGCTCACCATCCCAGTGGGATATTCCCAATCCAGGTCTGCTATTTCCTGTTCCTGGTGCCCTGTTCTCCATCCTGGTCCATTATTCCCCACCCCGGTGCCATATTCCCCTTCCCCATGGCTGTTCCCCATCCAAGTGCTTTGTTTCCTATCCCAATGGGTTTTTCCCTGTCCCGGTGCCCCATTCCCCCACCCCGGTGCATTATTCCCGGTGGGTTATTCCCCTTCCCGGGACGTTATTCCCCATCCCAATGGGAATTCCCCATGCCGATGGATATTCCCCGTCTTAATCCGTTATTCCCCACCCCGATGGGTATTCCCCATCTTCACGCGTTATTCCCCGTCCCCGTGGGGTATTCCCCTCCCCCGTGGGTTATTTCCCAGCCTGTGTGTGTCATTTCCCGTCCGGAAGGGTAATCCCCACCTCGCTGCGGCATTCCCCCTCCCAATGGGACATTCCCCAGCCCAGTGCGTTATTCCCCAGCCCGGTGCGCCGTTCCCGGTGCGTTATTCCCCCTCCCGGTGCGGAATTCCCCCTCCCGATGGGATATTCCCCAGCCCGGTGCGTTATTCCCAGCCCGGTGTGCTAGTCCCGATGCGTTATTCCCTATTGCCGATGCCCGGTTCCCTATTCCCGGTGCGTTATTCCCTATTCCCGGTGATCCGGTCCAGGGGGCGTTTCCGAGGGGGCGCGGCCACGCCCCTGCCGCCACCACCGCCCAATAGGCTCTCACCTCTGGACCTAGAGCCCCGCCTCTCCGTGACGTCACGACCCGCCCTCCCGGCCGCGCCGTTGCCGCGGGAGCGCGCGCGCGTGCGCGGCGCCGGTCCCGCCCGGTCCCGCCCGGTGACGCGGTGACGCGGAGCGTGCGTGGAACGGGGTCGGGTTCAAAGGAGGAAACATGGCGGAAAACAAAGGAGGCGGCGGCGGCGGGGACGCGGCCGCCGAGGCCGCGCCGGGGGGCAGCGGCTGTCTGGAGCCTCCCGCCGGCTCGCCGACCGCCGCCGCGCCGCCCGAGGAGCGCGAGAGCCCCGGGGCGGCGGCGGCGGAGCGCGGCGGCGGCGAGGCCGAGGCCGAGGCGGCGCCGGGGCCCGGTGCGGCGGCGGGGCCCGGCCCCAGCCCGGTGCCGCCGCTGACGCCCGCGGCGCCGGGGCCGTTCTCGCTGCTGGACACGTGCGCGGTGTGCGCGCAGAGCCTGCAGAGCCGGCGGGAGGCCGAGCCCAAGCTGCTGCCCTGCCTGCACTCCTTCTGCCGCCGCTGCCTGCCCGAGCCCGAGCGCCAGCTCACCGTGCCCGTGCCCGGCGGCGCCAACGGCGACGTGCAGCAAGGTGAGCGCGGCGAGCGCGGGCTCCTCCGGCACATCCCGCCGCCCGCCGCCCGCCCGCCCGCAGCGCGGGGCTCCCGGGGCTGCCCCAGGCCCGTCCGGGAGCGCGGGGGCTGCGATCGGCGGCGCTTGGGAGCTCTTGGGGTCGGGGGTGCGGATCGCGGCCGGGGCTCTCCGTCCCGGGAAGGAGGGACGCGGACCTGTTGGAGTTGGCGGGAGGGGTGGAGCAGCTCTGCTCTGGGGGGATCGGGATGTTCTGGAGAAGAGAGGCTCCAGGGGGACCCTAAAGCCCCTTCCGGGGCCTAAAGGGACTCTGCAATAGAAATAAGGACAGAGTTTTTAGCGGCACCTGTTGCGATAGGACTGCGGGTAATGGTTTTAAACTGGAGCAGGATCGGTTTCGATTAAGTGTGAGAAAGAAGTGTTTACCATAAGGGTGTTAAAACATCGGAACAAATTGCTCAGGGAGGTGGTGGAAACATTCAGTGTCAGGCTGGACCAGGATCCGAGCAACCTGCTCGGATCTGAGATGTCCCTGCTCGTGACAGGGGGGTTGGACTAATGACCTTTAAAGGCCCTTTCCAACCCCAAACCTTCTGTCATTCTCTCCTCCTGTGTGTTTTGTGTTGGCTCTCAGCGGTGACACAGCGGGGGTGGGCAGCTGCTGGGTTCTCCAGTTGAGATTCCCTCTTGTTGCAGCATTACCTGCCCAGGTGGGAACGCTGTGTGCACTGCCCCTGCTTTGCTGTGCACTGAGATAAAACCTTGCAGTGCTGTTTGCCAGCTCTGCCTCTACAGAACTTGGACCAGGGAACAGGAGTGCACTGCTCCTTCCACCTGCTCTTAGCAGAACCACAGCTCGGGTTTGATTTTTCTTTTCTCATACAGTGCAGGGATGGAATTGAAAAGGTTCGAGTGCTTTAGATGGGGTGACTCATGGGCTGTGTGTACAGAGCAAAGTAGGGCCCTGGTAAGTGGTTTTGCAGGTCCTAAATGGGCTCTCTGGTCAGGGAGACCTTGTTTGGTGACATCTTTGCACTCAAGCCCTTCCTGTGTTCCCCAATGAAGGAATTAACCTGGCTTGGTAGAGATTTTTTTCATCCAGACTGTTCAGAAGTCCATCTAGGATGTGATCTTAGGAAGTTCATTGGTGTTAAAAAGATGATGTATTAAATACAGTTTGCCAGTGCACTCAGTAAAGCACTCAGATGGTTTTGTGATCTGTGTTTGTAAATTCCAGATTCTACATTTTGTGTACATAGAGTGACAGAGTGATTTGGTTTGGAGGGGACTCCAAAGCCCATCCAGTCCCACCCCTGCCCTGGGCAGGGACACTTTCCACTGTCCCAGGTTGCTCCAAACCCCATCCAGCCTGGCCTTGGACACTTCCAGGGATCCAGGGGCAGCCCCAGCTGCTCTGGGCATCTGTGCCAGGGCCTGCCCACCCTGCCAGTGACATACTCAGAACTTGGGAAGCAGGGTTTATTTTGTTAGCAATTAGCAGGATTATCTGAGTCCTGCTGTGTCTGTGGGAGGCGTCTTCCCCCCAGGTGTGGGAACCACTGGGTACAAACTGGAATATCACTTCTTGTTGTAGACATTTTAAGAATGCTTGCTGGTGTTCTTTGGTGTGGAAAGAGTTCATGTTTGAAGTGTTGCAATAAAAAGTTTTAGGTGATGTGAGCAAGATGCCAGGAGCATCTTTCATGTGAGGAGAGACTGCAGGGCTGGGCCTGGTTAGTCTGGAGAAAGGAAGACTGAGAGGGGATCCCATCAATCTGTAGGAATATTTCCAGGCTGGGTCAGAGGATGGTGTCAGGCTCTTTTCAGAGCAGGCCAAGAAGCAATGGCCATAAATTATAACACAAGGAGTTCCACCTGCATGAGGAAGGAATTCTTGCTGTGGAGGGTGGCAGAGCCCTGGAGCAGCTGCCCAGGGAAGGGGTGGAGTCTCCTTCTCTGGACACATTCCAAACCCACCTGGACACATTCCTGAGTCACCTGCTCTGGGTGATCTGCAGAGGTGCCTTCCAACAGAGGTGCTGTTGTGGGATTGTGGGAGTGTCCTGTAGGGCTGTGGATCCAGCTGTGGATCCAGCTGTGGTGCCACCTCAGCCTGCAGGAGCACAGGAACTGGCAGCTACATCCTGATGGCTCTGGGTATTTAGTTTTAATCTCTGTTTCTTTAGGAAAGTAGGAAATGCTCTCTTGGGCCAAAATTTGCCTGGAGACAAATATTTCCAATTTCTAAAGGGAAATCTCCTTGAGGACATAGAAGGAGAAATTTGTTTCTTTTGTATTTGATACTTTTCCAGTTGGGATTAAAAATACACCCTGCAATATGGCAGGATTGGCTCATCCCCAGCTGGGGATGGGCCATGGACCAGCAAGAAGCATTTTTGTGGGCAGCTCTCTGCACCTTGAGGGTGGAATCAGTTGAGTGGCACAGGAGATGGTTACCAGTAAATCAGACAGAAAATGGACATTCTGAGCCTCCTGAGAGGCACCACAGTGCTTAGTCACCCAGGTTCCTTCCCTCTTCTGGCAGTCACAAAGGGTGAAGTGTTACTTCCACTTCTGCTGATTCTCAAGTCTCCTTCATGACGAGCAGGTGCTTTTTGGTGAAGGAAGAATTAAAGAGAAGTGGCACCTGTAGCTGTACCTGAGGCAGGTTGCACTTTGCTGCAGGCTCTCACTGGATTGTGTCCCTGCTGTCTTTCTGCATCTCTTCACATAAACCAGAGAAGTACAGGTGATATTTTCATGGTTACTTTCTTAATTAGTTTGAGAGTTTGCTCAGTGAGAGCTGTCAGGACTTAAAAAGTAGATCTGTGTATTTATTGGGTAAAAACTGTGGAAAGGGAGTGTGAGGTCGGTGCCCCAGAGCAATTCTCTCAATGACAGCGCCTCCTCTGCCCTCCTGGAGAGGGTGGTGGTGGGTCTGGATCAGCATCCCTGCTCCTGCCAGGCTCCCTCTCCCTTCAGAGCCCCTGCTGAAGGAGGCAGAAGAACCATCTCAGTTCCTAAAACTTAGAGAACACCTGACTAAAGCTTAAAAGAATTATCTGAAGTTGTGGTTTGCTGCATTAAAAACAAGTTCTTGGTGGGTCATACCTGTTTTGCTGGTGAAAAAGGTTTATTTTGCTGTTGATTCCATTTATGTAGGGAAAAAATAGAAGATTCTTGTTTCATATATTTAAAACATGCATTTGTTTAACCTGAAAAATAGCATCTCATATTCAGTTTAATTTCTACATTGGTTATGAGAATGTGCATTTTATTTGGTGGGTGGATGATTTTGTAGTGGTCTGGACTCCTCCTTTCAGGCTGAGTATGTTACAAGGAAATGCCTGCATTTGTGTCACAGTATTCTTAAACCCCCCCTGATTTCTAAGGTAGAGATTTCAGAGTGTAACAGGTTCTGTAAAACAACTTCTCCTGCACCCACTGCTGCCCCTGCTCCTGGAGCTGAGGCTGTTTTGTGGTTTCACTGCCTGGATGAGATATTTCCAATCTCTCTAAAGAAGATTATCTCAGTAGAGAGAGCGTGGGGCTCTCCCAGCTCCTTGGGAATGTCACAGTTCCAATTAGGCTGAAAAACCTCCACAGTTGGTTGTTGTGTGTGTAAACTGAGGAACAACACATTTACTACCAGGGCTGTGATGTGTGGTACCACAAATGGGTTTGATGTGCTGAATTCAGCTCCTGTACCCACTGTTGCTGTGTTCTATTAATCACACCTGAAGTTTTTTGCCTTTTTAATTTGCTGTGAAAGGAGGACATAAAAGGTCTGGTGTGTATGAGGATGTGACATGGCCCTTACTCTGAGTTTGGTGGTAGTTACTGTATTTTCAGTCTAGAAGAATGAAAATTCCTGCAACAAATAAGGCTCTTTAAGCTGTGTAAATGCAGCATCTTAAGTTTTATTAAACTGGGTGTGAGTAGGCATCCCCTGAACTCTCTTGATTCTTTACTTTTCTCCTGTGTTCATAAGTGAGACTCAGGAATATATGCTGAGTCCTGGAAAATGTTCAGTTCACATTCTGGACTTACTAAAAATCTTGCTGTGAAAATTTCAGTCTAAATTAACAGTGCATTGTAAAATATTTCCATCAGACAACATTAAGGCATGTGTTATTTTTATAAGAATTAATATCTGTGGCAGCTGTAATTTTTTTATTATTAAATATAATGTATTGTCAGTTCAGTATGTTATAATTGCAGTATAGTCAAGGATTGTTCAAAAAACAAAAAGCTGAGCTAGGAGTAGACCTTGAAAGCAGGTAATTTTTTAAAATGTATTTTTATTCTGACAGATTTCAATCTGATTGTATCACTCCCTTGATCTGTGAGGGTTTGTTTCAAGGTCTAATCACTGAAATTGGAGCAGGGTTTTGATGTATGGCTGTGCAGAAATGTGCTTGGACCCTTGCAGTGCTAAGAGAAATAAATATGATGCACAATATAATGGAGTAACTGCTATTGGAGTTGTCACCCAATCAGTGGGACCTGGCAGAGATTCATTCCTGAGAGGGCTGATCCCCTGCCAAGCCTGAGCCCAGAAGGGAAGCTGGAGTTGCTGGATTGCACAAGTGCTTGCAAATATTTCCTGAACTGGGAAGTTTTGTGTTCATTGTGGTGCCCTGGGAAGGCAGAGCTAGACCAGAGACCAGGCAGGGCTAAAGAATAAAGCAGGGATTTATTAAAAGGCCTCAATGGATCCACCTTGGGCAGCACCAGAGCCCAGCCAGGGATAAACCAAATTTGAACCAAAATGGTCCCAAAATGGACAACTGGTCATGGGGTCTCTCAGTTTTGTAAGTTCTGCTCCATTTGCACCTTGCAGTTCATTGTCCAGTTACAGCAGTCCCACCCTGCTTGTTTTTCTCTCTCCAGCCCACGGGGTTTGTGCTCTTGGGCTGAGATTTGGATCATTTGTCCTTGGTCCCCAGCTAGAGCAGGAATTGTTTTGTCTCCCTGCTCTGTGAGGAGAGCTCACCCTCCCATAATTTGAAGCTCAGACCCTCACACTAAAGCATCACAGAACCTGAAAAATAGAAAAGCCAAAACCTGTGGCATCAGTTGTGACAGTGTAAACATCTGAGAGGGCTTTAATTGCCTGCAGTCCCTCAGTGCTTGTGTGGGGAGTCAGGGTGGTGCTGCCCCCAGGCCAGGGCTGAGTGTGGAACCAGAGCCTCCAAGGGTGCTGCTTGCTGGGCAGGAACTGGCTTGGGGAGGTTGCTTCTCTGGGGATGATGTGATAGTTTCAGGCTTGTGCTCATTGCTGTCTCCCTTGTATCAGCAGAGTTTGAAGCCATTGCTTGGCACAAAGGGGATTGGAGTGGGCATCAGGTGGGGTGGCAGGGCCAGGTGTGCCCAGCCCCACCCCTGCCCAGAGCTGCTCTGGTGACAGCAGTGACAGGGGCTTCCTCCAGCCTGGTCCAGGTGTGCTGGGAGGAGCAGTGCTGGACCATCCTCCTTGGACCCTGGGGAGCAGAAATCCCTTTCTTCCTGCTGGCACTGTCCTGGGGGAATCAGAACAGCAGAAACTTCCACAGACACTGAAGGATTTGATCTGCAGCCTTGGGAGAAGCTTGGATTGATGTAAAAATACAACACAGAGACATTTAGCAGAAAAATCATACACTTGTATTTCTATAGTTGTAAGTAAGAATATACCTTAAGTAAGTGGGAAAATGTGTTAATAGGAGGGTGAAGGGTTGATAATGTAGGGGTGGGGTTGTGTAGATTAATCTGAGAGTTTAGAAGTTACAATAGAAGCATCTGTGTGCAAATGAGACAGAAGCTTATTGGACAAAAGTATCCACAGTGCAGCAGAAGTGGGTAAAGGGGATGGGTCAGAAAATCAAAATAAACCCTGAAACAACTGTCCATTGGGTTAGAAAGTTCTGTATTGCCTTGTAACAAAGAAACTTGTGACTACTCTTGAGTTATGGCTGAGTGTCTGCTCCTCTAAAATCCCACAGCCTCTGAGACTGATGTTCATCTCAGCAATAAATCATTTTAGCTTGAAAATATCCCCATCCCTTCATTTTAGCAGTGACAGTGATACTGCCTGTCCCTTGCTGTGCACCCTGGGCTCTGCCCCTGCCCCACAGGCAGTGCTCAGGTCTCTGCTCACCCCTGTGTGCTCCAGCCCTGAGCCTTTGGCTCACCAGCGTGGGTTTGCCCCAGTTTGGGAGTCTGTCCTGGGCTGGGAGCCCTGCACTGGCCCAGTGAGGTCCCACCCTGGGAGCCCTGCACTGGCCCAGTGAGGTTCTGTCCTGGGAGCCCTGTACTGGCCCAGTGAGGTCCCACCTTGGGAGCCCTGTACTGGCCCAGTGAGGTCCCACCCTGGGAGCCCTGTACTGGCCCAGTGAGGTCCTGAACTGGGAGCCCTGTACTGGCCCAGTGAGGTTCTGTCCTGGGAGCCCTGTACTGGCCCAGTGAGGTCCCACCCTGGGAGCCCTGCACTGGCCCAGTGAGGTCCCACCCTGGGAGCCCTGCACTGGCCCAGTGAGGTCCCACCCTGGGAGCCCTGTACTGGCCCAGTGAGGTCCTGTACTGGGAGCCCTGCACTGTCCCAGTGAGGTCTCCTGGGGTGCTGAGCAGGAGGAGGTGTCAGTGTCACTGCTGGTAATGAAGGGACTATTTTCACACTGAAATGATTTATTGCTGAGATGAACATCAGTCTCAGAGGCTGTGGGATTTCAGAGGAGCAGGCACTCAGCCACAGCTCAAGACTAATCACAAGATTTTTTTTGTTACAAGGCAATATAGAACTTTCTAATCCAATGGACAGTTGTTACAGGGTTTATTTTGATTTTCTAACCTATCACCTTTACTTCTACTGCTCTGCAGATGCTTTTATCTAATGGGCTTTTTACTCACAGGCCCACCTGTGTTTCTGTTATAACTTCTAAACTCTCAGATTAATCTACACAACCCCACCCCTACATTACAAACCCTTCACCCTCTTATCTCACTTAGTTAAGGTATTTTCTTACTTACAGCTATAGAAATACAAGTGTGTGATTTCTCTGTTTAATATCTGTGTATTGTATTTTTACATCAATCCAAGCCTCTCCCAAGGCTGCAGATCAAATCCCTCAGTGTCTGTGGAAGTTTCTGCTGTTCTGATTCCCACAAGGAGGGATGGCTGTCCTTGTCCTGCTGGTGCAGCCTGGGACACATTGCTGTCTTTTGAAGGATCTGCTCTTGGCTCCTGTTCAACTTGTCCATAACACACTTCAAACATTTTACTTTAGGGTATTGAGGTCAAACTTATTTACCCTCTTTGGTTTTTTTATAGTTTCAGTACTCCAAATGTTATGAAGCATCTAAAAAATTGATAAAGAGTTTTGTGCTGCACATCAGAGCTGATGTTAAAGGAGTTGTATCTTCTGAAAATAGGAATTCTAGTCTGTAAGTAGAGGTCTTTAGGAACACAAGTGTTTGGGGTGAATGTTTGAATAAACTTTGAATTTATTAATTTGAACTGCTGGAAAGACTCCCTGCAATGTCCCAGAGATGGAGAGGATCCATTGGGTGCTGCTGAGGTGCAGAGGGATTTTTGGATCTTGTACATCTTGTCCATGATCTGCCCTCCCTTGTTCATCCAGGTCATCTTTCAGATCAATAACTCTCTTAATTGTTCCATTATTGCTTTTTGTTCTCTTGAAATCTCTTTTCTCTTTGAAATCTTTGTGAGATTTTCAGTGTGGTGTGTTTATTTTAAATTGATTGAAGTCAGCTTGGACTTGAAGCCAGCAAATGAATGTGGAGCCCTCAGTGTGGTGCTTCTTATAAAAATTCCTTATTTTGCTTTGGCTGCTGTGCTGGGTTTAGGCAGTAGAAGAATTTCCTTGGCTCCTTGTGTGTG
Organism: Haemorhous mexicanus; assembly: GCF_027477595.1. Lineage (NCBI taxonomy): Eukaryota > Metazoa > Chordata > Aves > Passeriformes > Fringillidae > Haemorhous > Haemorhous mexicanus. The sequence continues at coordinate 4,135,006 of NC_082365.1, read as the reverse complement.
TTCTCCTTTCCTTTCACCCCACCTCCCCCTTCTCTCCCAGGGCTGGAGGCTTCTGTAGTGTTTGTAAACAAAAACTGAAAAACCAGATCAAGAGGATGGCTGTGGGTGGGTTTGGTGGGGGAACAGGTTAATTCTTACTGGCTCAGGCAGCCTGTTGTTGTAGAGCTGGCCTCAAACATCTGAGGGGATTCCAGAAGGAAATGCCCAGAAGGGTGGGTAGGGAGCAAAGAAGATGCAGAAAATTCCAGGTTTTTTCTGGTGCTGAATCAGTGGGTGTGAGTTGAACAGACACTGATTCCTGAATATCAAGCTGGAGTGGGACAGTAGGCAAAGAGTTGACTCTGAGTGTCTCTGTTTTGATCCTACAAGACTGGAAATTCAGAGAAATCAACCATCCTTGAAATTTGGCAGTATTTTAGTATTGTTGGTATTGATCTGTCAGCCTGGAGGAAGCAGTTCTAAGCAGGTTTTTAAGACTTGTCTTATTGAAACTAATTCAAGATGAAACTGTTGAAAAAATTGCCAGTTTTGAGATGCATTCAGAGGAACACAGTTACCCTTGGGAAGATTAAAGTTTAAATATATAAAAGATATTCACAGAGTTCTGAGTTACAATTAAGAAAAATAAACTGTGTTGCAGTTTTAGGTGTGAGTTGGGAGTGGCAGATTAAAAGCAGCTTCCATTTGAAATGTGAAGGGTTTTGCAGTGTTCCCCAGTGATTTGCTGCTGGATTCTCAGGCAGGGTTTTTAGCAGCCTTTCTGTTTCTAGGAAAACAGAATCAACTTTTCTCCTGAGTTTCCTTCAGTGTGGTGCTTTCTGACATGCTTTGATGTCTGGGGTCTGGCTCAGGGTGCTTTATCTCCACCATAAGCAGTTAAAAGGATTACAGAGATGCTGCTCTCATTAGTGTTCTTAAAGTCTTGGACAAATCAGGAGATCTAATTTGCAGTGGAAGGAGATGTGCCTGCAGTTGTGTAACTGGCAGTGAAATCTGTGTGCTGGCATCTCCCTGCTGGGGCAGAGCCTTCTCTTGGGCTGTTGTGGGCAGAGCCTTCTCCTGGGCAGAACCTTCTCCTGGGCAGAACCTTCTCCTGGGCTGTTCTGGGCAGAGCCTTCACCTGGGCAGAGCCTTCACCTGGGCTGTTCTGGGCAGAGCCTTCTCCTGGGCAGAACCTTCTCCTGGGCAGAACCTTCTCCTGGGCAGAGCCTTCACCTGGGCTGTTCTGGGCAGAGCCTTCACCTGGGCTGTTCTGGGCAGAGCCTTCACCTGGGCAGAGCCTTCACCTGGGCTGTTCTGGGCAGAGCCTTCACCTGGGCAGAACCTTCTCCTGGGCAGAACCTTCTCCTGGGCAGAACCTTCTCCTGGGCAGAACCTTCTCCTGGGCAGAACCTTCTCCTGGGCAGAACCTTCTCCTGGGCTGTTCTGGGCAGAGCCTTCTCCTGGGCAGAACCTTCTCCTGGGCTGTTCTGGGCAGAGCCTTCTCCTGGGCAGAGCCTTCTCCTGGGCTGTTCTGGGCAGAACCTTCTCCTGGGCTGTTCTGGGCAGAACCTTCACCTGGGCTGTTCTGGGCTCCCTTGGTGGGAAGGGCAGGTCCTGGAGCCTCCAGGAAGGTTTTTGTCGTGTCCTTGGTTTCATTGCTCCTGCCTTGCAGTGACCTGGGCTCTCAGTGGGGCAGGAGCTGCCCTTCCCAGGACAGGGAGCATTCCTGGGATGTGCCAGAATTCCCATTTTCAGCAGTGTGGGCTCTGCTCCAGCTCCAGCAAGGTGCTGGGAGAGCAGCTCCTGGGGCAGGCTCCTGGAGCTCCTACACATCCATCCCTGGGCACATTCCTGGGTTTCTGTCAGTGCTTTGTGCTGCTCCTCAGCTTCTGAAAGGCTCAGGAGGCTCCCTGGGAGTCTCCTCTTTCCTCCCTGAGTCACAGGTCCTGGCAGGGAAGAATGGCTCAGGTGAGGAGATGAAACCCATCTCCCTTAGAGCAGGCTTGGCAGTGCCAGGCAGGCTTTTCCTGCCTGCCCCATTGGAGACTGGCAATCCAAATTTCCAGATTGGAAAAAAAAAAAAAAACCAACCAAAAACTGGATAGGAAACTATTCCTGCTTCTCCCTTTAGGGTGAAGGGAAAAGCCAGAGTCCATTTGGGCTGAGTGCTGTGTGTGGCAGCAGATGGGGGACAGGGAATGGGTGTGATTGGAAAGATTTCTGCTGTTCTGCACAGGTGTTGGACCAAAAGCAGAACCTGCTCTGAACTGCAGCATTAGTTGGGAATAGGACATAAGGGAAGGGGAAATGTGGTGCAGAGAGTTGTGGAAGAGGGATAATGAGTAGTTTTGGTTGTTAGTGTTATTAATGATTATTAATGTTATTTTTGGTTGGAGCTCATGGTTGTTACAGGTCCTGTGATAGAAACAAGTGGAAAAATGAGCAGTATTGGTCCTCTGAAGTACAACTAAAGAGGCTTGGAAGCCCACTCCTGCTATCTGCAGCTCCTGTAAAATAGTTCATCATTTCCTGTGGCCTTTTAGGTCCAAAGGATGATTCTCCCTGAGTTTCTTATGCAGTACTGGTATTCACAGCAGTGGTGAAGTTTGTAGGGTGCTGAATTGTTCTTTCTTGGGGACCTGAAGCAGAACTGTGTTGCTGCAGTTAATGCTGAGGGCAGGGTTTGGTGACAGTGCTCTGCAAGGCACAAAGGAACTGCTGCACAAGGGTTTCAGCCCCTGTGCAGGGTTTCACGTGGTGTGGTCAGAACTTCCTGAAAGAAACTTCCCTTTGCTCAGTTCTTTGCTTCAGTGCTGCTCTTGACCTCTGCAGCAACAATTTCCAGCTCAAAAATCATATGAAGCCACCTCTGAGGACATTGGAAATCTGGAGGGTAATAATTAGGCTCGAGGGAGATCATAAACCAGTGTGACCTTCAGAATTTGTGTGAATGTGTCTTATTTTAATTCATCTGTGATTTGAAAAATAAAATTGATCTTTAAACAGTAGTGTTTGCTATGTGCTAATGCTTTTGGAAAGCAGAGTTACAGTGGGAATGTTTGTACCAAGACTGATGTGTTTGATTTGTTTGATGCAGAAAAACAACATAGTAAGTTCTGCTGGAGTATAAATAGGATGATACTTCTGTATTTACTTTTATTTTTTTTATATAAGATTTTTTAAAAATGGAAACTGACAGTGAAAACTTGTTTTTCACAGAGGTTGTATAAACATTTGAATCTTAGTTTGTCCTAAAATACATTCTCACTAAACTTTTTGCAATAAACTTTGTTAGCTCACAAATAATCTCAAGTTTTGACAGCTAAGAATCTATTTTCTGTGTAAATGCTATTTCAGTGGGATTTTCTCTAATTTTCCCTCCTGCCTTACAAAATTGGCCACATCTGTATCTTTTCAGTGCATGCAGTTTCTGGTACAAAAGGTGCTGCAGTAATTTGGTTTTTATTAGATTAAAAGACCAGGATATGAGATGTTTAGTGGCTCATATATTATTGGAAAGGTGCAGTTGGAAATGAAGGGTGTTGAGATGTGAAAAAGGAGTGGAATGTGCTAAATGAGAATGGCAAAGCCTTGAATTTGAATTTTGATCTCTTGAGGTTTGTGCAGAACACTGGGGGCGCTTTGTGTGCAGGTTTTATTTCAATGTGGAGGTGCAGAAATTGGGTGTTGGGTTACCCCTGGCCAGAATCCAACCTGTGGGCTCTCACTTGGGTCAAAAGTCTTGATTTTATTCAAGATATCATTGGTTTGGCTACTTTAAAACCAACCCAAAAGTTGCCTTACAGGAAGGGGTTTTCATCTGTAGAATTTGACTTTTCTGATGTCCAGAGATTACAGATCTTGAGCTTCTTCTGTTTTGTTGTTTTCCTGAAATATTTTGTTTGTTTGACCCGAGGCAGCACTAAAAATCAAGTTTAGGTTTGGTTTGGTTTGGATGGAGTAGTTTTAATGGTAAATATCTGCATTTTTGTTCTGTAAGTGTATACACATCAGCTGCTGGATGGCTTTCAGCTGGTGTTCCCTACAGAATTTTGTCTCTCAGTTGTCAGAAAACCTCAAAGTTCTGCATATGGAGAAGGTTTCCCTGTGTGTGAAAGCTCTTGGATGTGTAGCTGCTGCAGTACTGGTTATTTTTCATATCCTGCTTTTGAGATGTGTGTGGTTTGGTGAGAGAGGGAATTTTTACTTGGATTATTGCTGCTCTGCAGTGAATCTCCTGTGTTCTGAACCCATCATTAATTTTAGCACTTGAAAAAATTAATGCTACTCCACTACTAATGTAATTAATCTCCCTGAAATAAGTCCTGCTGTCCTAATTGAATATCCACAAAGGAGCTGAGCATCATTTAATTACACTTCTCAAAGTTGTTTTAGTGTGCAGAAATACCCAATGGCTTGGAAAGCTCCTTGAAGATGATATTCTCAATAAATTGTATAGAAATTTGATTTCAGATCTAATGACACTTCTGTGAAGTGTCACTACCTAAGTTATAAATAGGTTTTCAAACCTTTGTGGGGGCTGTTCACAGACATCTTTAAATGTCAGTTTGGTTCATGTGGTAACCCCTTTGCAGCTCTGCTGAGGATTTAAAACTCATTTAGTGATTACAAAGGATAACAAAGCAGGATGCTGGTGTTTTATTGCTTCAGCTGCCTCCCTGACCTCATGGAAATAGATCATATGAGAAATCTTCCTGGGCTACCTGGGAGAACCCTGAGGCACACTTTGTGTCTCAGTGCCACTCCTGTGGCATTTTCAGGAGCATCCCTGAAGTTCTTCATCACTGAAGAACAAAAATTTCAGCTATCTGGGCACTTAATGCTTGTCTTGAGGCAGGCTGGAGCACAGACTGTTCTAAAAAATAATCTAAGAAAACCAAGTGTCTTGGGGTTTGTTATCTAAAATCAACAGGGAAAAAATGAAATGTTTGTTTAGGGACAACAAATTGCTTTGCTGAAAAGATGGGATTTTTTGGGGAAGAGATAAGTTGGAAAACTGGGTTTGATGTAGAAATTAGGGAAATCAGGGAAATCCCCAACGAGGTGGGGCATCCTTTTCTGTAGAGATCTGTGGGGTTTTTGGGATTACTTGAGGGAGTGTATTTTGAGATGAAACCTGTTCCACACCTGTACTGGCTGGTTTTTAATGACAATGCCAGCCTGGAATCCTTTACCCAGGTGAGAGGAGCAGTGTGCTCTGTGTTTGGGGCTCTGGGCAGGTGAGAGGAGCAGTGTGCTCTGTGTTTGGGGCTCTGGGCAGGTTCAGAGCAGTGTGCTCTGTGTTTGGGGCTCTGGGCAGGTTCAGAGGAGCAGTGTGCTCTGTGTTTGGGGCTCTGGGCAGGTGAGAGGAGCAGTGTGCTCTGTGTTTGGGGCTCTGGGCAGGTGAGAGGAGCAGTGTGCTCTGTGTTTGGGGCTCTGGGCAGGTTCAGAGGAGCAGTGTGCTCTGTGTTTGGGGCTTTGGGCAGGTTCAGAGGAGCAGTGTGCTCTGTGTTTGGGGCTCTGGGCAGGTTCAGAGCAGTGTGCTCTGTGTTTGGGGCTCTGGGCAGGTGAGAGGAGCAGTGTGCTCTGTGTTTGGGGCTCTGGGCAGGTGAGAGGAGGAGTGTGCTCTGTGTTTGGGGCTCTGGGCAGGTTCAGAGCAGTGTGCTCTGTGTTTGGGGCTTTGGGCAGGTGAGAGGAGCAGTGTGCTCTGTGTTTGGGGCTCTGGGCAGGTTCAGAGCAGTGTGCTCTGTGTTTGGGGCTCTGGGCAGGTTCAGAGCAGTGTGCTCTGTGTTTGGGGCTCTGGGCAGGTGAGAGGAGCAGTGTGCTCTGTGTTTGGGGCTTTGGGCAGGTGAGAGGAGCAGTGTGCTCTGTGTTTGGGGCTTTGGGCAGGTGAGAGGAGCAGTGTGCTCTGTGTTTGGGGCTCTGGGCAGGTGAGAGGAGCAGTGTGCTCTGTGTTTGGGGCTTTGGGCAGGTGAGAGGAGCAGTGTGCTCTGTGTTTGGGGCTTTGGGCAGGTGAGAGGAGCAGTGTGCTCTGTGTTTGGGGCTCTGGGCAGGTTCAGAGGAGCAGTGTGCTCTGTGTTTGGGGCTTTGGGCAGGTTCAGAGGAGCAGTGTGCTCTGTGTTTGGGGCTCTGGGCAGGTTCAGAGCAGTGTGCTCTGTGTTTGGGGCTCTGGGCAGGTGAGAGGAGCAGTGTGCTCTGTGTTTGGGGCTCTGGGCAGGTGAGAGGAGGAGTGTGCTCTGTGTTTGGGGCTCTGGGCAGGTTCAGAGCAGTGTGCTCTGTGTTTGGGGCTTTGGGCAGGTGAGAGGAGCAGTGTGCTCTGTGTTTGGGGCTCTGGGCAGGTTCAGAGCAGTGTGCTCTGTGTTTGGGGCTCTGGGCAGGTTCAGAGCAGTGTGCTCTGTGTTTGGGGCTCTGGGCAGGTGAGAGGAGCAGTGTGCTCTGTGTTTGGGGCTTTGGGCAGGTGAGAGGAGCAGTGTGCTCTGTGTTTGGGGCTTTGGGCAGGTGAGAGGAGCAGTGTGCTCTGTGTTTGGGGCTCTGGGCAGGTGAGAGGAGCAGTGTGCTCTGTGTTTGGGGCTCTGGGCAGGTTCAGAGGAGCACTGTGCTCTGTGTTTGGGGCTTTGGGCAGGTTCAGAGCAGTGTGCTCTGTGTTTGGGGCTCTGGGCAGGTGAGAGGAGCAGTGTGCTCTGTGTTTGGGGCTCTGGGCAGGTTCAGAGGAGCAGTGTGCTCTGTGTTTGGGGCTCTGGGCAGGTGAGGGGAGCAGTGTGCTCTGTGTTTGGGGCTCTGGGCAGGTGAGGGGAGCAGTGTGCTCTGTGTTTGGGGCTCTGGGCAGGTTCAGAGGAGCAGTGTGCTCTGTGTTTGGGGCTCTGGGCAGGTGAGAGGAGCAGTGTGCTCTGTGTTTGGGGCTTTGGGCAGGTGAGAGGAGCAGTGTGCTCTGTGTTTGGGGCTCTGGGCAGGTTCAGAGGAGCAGTGTGCTCTGTGTTTGGGGCTCTGGGCAGGTGAGAGGAGCAGTGTGCTCTGTGTTTGGGGCTTTGGGCAGGTTCAGAGGAGCAGTGTGCTCTGTGTTTGGGGCTTTGGGCAGGTTCAGAGCAGTGTGCTCTGTGTTTGGGGCTCTGGGCAGGTGAGGGGAGCAGTGTGCTCTGTGTTTGGGGCTTTGGGCAGGTGAGAGGAGCAGTGTGCTCTGTGTTTGGGGCTCTGGGCAGGTGAGGGGAGCAGTGTGCTCTGTGTCTGGGGCTCTGGGCAGGTTCAGAGCAGTGTGCTCTGTGTTTGGGGCTCTGGGCAGGTTCAGAGCAGTGTGCTCTGTGTTTGGGGCTCTGGGCAGGTTCAGAGGAGCAGTGTGCTCTGTGTTTGGGGCTTTGGGCAGGTTCAGAGGAGCAGTGTGCTCTGTGTTTGGGGCTTTGGGCAGGTTCAGAGCAGTGTGCTCTGTGTTTGGGGCTTTGGGCAGGTTCAGAGCAGTGTGCTCTGTGTTTGGGGCTTTGGGCAGGTTCAGAGCAGTGTGCTCTGTGTTTGGGGCTCTGGGCAGGTGAGAGGAGCAGTGTGCTCTGTGTCTGGGGCTTTGGGCAGGTGAGAGGAGCAGTGTGCTCTGTGTTTGGGGCTCTGGGCAGGTTCAGAGGAGCAGTGTGCTCTGTGTTTGGGGCTTTGGGCAGGTTCAGAGCAGTGTGCTCTGTGTTTGGGGCTTTGGGCAGGTTCAGAGCAGTGTGCTCTGTGTTTGGGGCTTTGGGCAGGTTCAGAGCAGTGTGCTCTGTGTTTGGGGCTTTGGGCAGGTGAGAGGAGCAGTGTGCTCTGTGTTTGGGGCTCTGGGCAGGTTCAGAGCAGTGTGCTCTGTGTTTGGGGCTCTGGGCAGGTGAGAGGAGCAGTGTGCTCTGTGTTTGGGGCTTTGGGCAGGTTTCTCTGTGAGTTTTGCTGCCCTGAGAGCCTGTGGGATATTGCAATGCTGCAAGTGTGCTGTCAAAGGGGAGAGAAAATGATGCATCTGATTCCATGGATATCAGAAGGACAATTAATTATTCTATACATCTAAAACTGAATCTGCCAAGCACTCAGCCCTGCACAGAGTCTTGTGTCTGTCAGTGACAGTCCCAGCACACACACACACACTTGGCCCTGATGGGAAACACATCCCCATCACTGTGGGTGAACAATCTCCACATTGCATTCTGCTTTGGCACAAACACAGCAAAGGAGAATTGTGCTTTCTTTCTCTGATCTTCAGAGAATGTGAAACCCAGAAATATTCTTGGGAAGAATTGTGCCTTGCTTTTCTCTGTGGAGAGAAATGTGGGGCTGCAGTGGGGTGCTGTGTTTGGCTGCCCTGAGAGCCCGTGGTGTGCTGGGTTTTGCTGGGTTTTGCTGGGTTTTGCTGGGTTTTGCTGGGTTGTGCTGGGTTTTGCTGGGTTTTGCTGGGTTTTGCTGGGTTTTGCTGGGTTTTGCTGGGTTGTGCTGGGTTGTGCTGGGTTGTGCTGGGTTGTGCTGGGTTGTGCTGGGTTGTGCTGGGTTGTGCTGGGTTGTGCTGGGTTGTGCTGGGTTGTGCTGGGTTGTGCTGTGTTGTGCTGTGTTGTGCTGTGTTTTGCTGGTTTTTGCTGTGTTTTGCTGGGATGTGCTGCCCTGAGAGCCCGTGTTGTCCTGTATTTTGCTGGGTTGTGCTGTATTTTGCTGTGTTGTGCTGTGTTTTGCTGTGTTGTACTGTATTTTGCTGGTTTTTGCTGGTTTTTGCTGGTTTTTGCTGGTTTTTGCTGTGTTTTGCCGGGATGTGCTGCCCTGAGAGCCCGGCTTGTGCTCTGTGTTTTGCTGGTTTTTGCTGTATTTTGCTGTATTTTGCTGTATTTTGCTGTATTTTGCTGTGTTTTGCTGTGTTTTGCCGGGATGTGCTGCCCTGAGAGCCCGTGTTGTGCTCTGTGTTTTGCTGGTTTTTGCTGTATTTTGCTGTATTTTGCTGTATTTTGCTGTATTTTGCTGGTTTTTGCTGTGTTTTGCCGGGATGTGCTGCCCTGAGAGCCGTGTTGTGCTCTGTGTTGCAGTGGGGGTGATCCGCTGCCCCATCTGCCGCCAGGAGTGCCGGCAGATCGACCTGGTGGACAATTACTTTGTGAAGGACACCTCGGAGAGCCCCAGCAGCTCCGACGAGAAGTCAGAGCAGGTAGGGACTGTCCTGCCCCAGCCTCTGCTCTCTGGGGCTGCCTGTTCTCCTTAGGTGCCTTTTCCCCACCCTTCCTCTGCTCTCCGGGGCTGTCAGTGCTCCCCAGGACAGTTCTGGGACCTTTTCCCCACCCTCCTCTGCCTCTTCCCCACCCTCACCCACTTTTTCCCCACCCTCCTCTGCCTTTTCCCCACCCTCCTCTGCCTTTTCTCTAACCCTTTCTGCTCTCTGGTCCTGTCAGTGCCCCCCAGGACAATGCTGATGCCTTTTCCCATCCCCTTTCTGCTCTCTGGGGCTGTCAGTGCTCCCCAGGACAGTTCTGGGACCTTTTCCCCACCCTCCTCTGCCTCTTCCCCACCCTCACCCACTTTTTCCCCACCCTCCTCTGCCTTTTCCCATCCCCTTTCTGCTCTCTGGTCCTGTCAGTGCTCCCCAGGACAATTCTGGTATCTTTTCCCCACCCTCCTCTGTCTGTTCCTCACCCTTCTCTTCCTTTTCCTCACCCCTGCTCTGCTCTCTGGGGCTGTCAGAGCCCCCCAGGATGATTCTGGTGCTTTTTCCCCAACCCTGCTCTGATTTCTGGGGCTGCCAGTTCTCCTTAGGACGATGCTGGTGCCTTTTCCCCACCCCTCCTCTGCATTTCCCCAGCCCTTTCTGCTCTCTGGTCCTGTCAGTGTTCCCCAGGACGATGCTGGTGCCTTTTCCTCACCCCTCCTCTGATTTCTGGTCCTGTCAGTTCTCCCCAGAACAATTCTGGTTCCTTTTTCCCTCCCCTTTTTGCTCTCTGGGTTTGTCAGCTCTCCCCAGAACATTTCTGGTGCCTTTTCTTCCACCCTCCTCTGCTCCCTGGGTCTGTCAGCTCTCCCCAAAACAATTCTGGTGCCTTTTTCCCCACCCCTCCTCTGATTTCTGGGTCTGTCAGTTCTCCCCAAAACAATTCTGGTGCCTTTTTCCCCACCCCTCCTCTGATTTCTGGGTCTGTCAGCTCTCCCCAAAACAATTCTGGTGCCTTTTTCCCCCAACCCTTTCTGCTCCCTGGGTCTGTCAGCTCTCCCTAGAGCAATTCTGGTGCCTTTTTCCCTACCCCTCCTCTGCTCCCTGGTCCTGTCAGCTCTCCCCAGACCAATTCTGGTTCCTTTTCCCCATCCCTTTCTGCTCTCTGGGGCTGCCCAGGATAATTCTGGTTTCTGTCCCCCCAGGTGTGCACCAGCTGTGAGGACAATGCCAGTGCTGTGGGGTTCTGTGTGGAGTGTGGGGAGTGGCTGTGCAAGACCTGCATCGAGGCTCACCAGCGAGTAAAGTTCACCAAGGACCACATGATCAGGAAAAAAGAGGATGTGTCCTCAGGTGAGGGCTGGGTGTCACTTTGTCCTGCCTGCTCCAAGAGCCTTTTCTCTTTGTATGTTAAAAGAGAGGGGCAGGATGGTGGAGGGAACAGCCAGCTCTCTGTGTTCTCCCCCCAGGATTTGGGAAAAGTGCACTTAAAAGTTCCCAGTGCAAAATTAGTAGCTGTAAAAATAGAGGAAGAATTAATTTATAGCAGTGTTACTGTGTGCAATTTATGTCCAATGCATTTGGAAGGATTTAGATCCATTCTTAATAATCTCTGTTTAGTGCAAGTAACTAAATGAAGGGGGTGGAATCTGGAGATAATCTTACCCATTGTCCAAGGAACTGAAATCACCCATTTTGTTGTATTTGGTTATAATTCTCCCTGTAGAAATGTGTATATAAGTTTATATAAAGTTATAACTATATATTTTATATAGTTACCTTCAATATATGCTGTCACTTTGTATTATTACTGAGTAAATGTAGAGTTTGAATCTATTTTAGGTTTAATCTCTCAGTGAGCAAAATTTAATTGGTGAAGTGTGTGTAGGGTTTGTTCAGGTGTGCAGCTTTATTAGAAGTAAATTCTTGAGCTGTTGTTTGATCATTTATCATTTGTAGCCTGTTGAGGTAATGTGGAAAATCATCTCAGAACAGGTCCAGGCTATCTGGATTTTATCATTTATGGCCTGGTGAGGTAATGTGGAAAATGTTCTCCTAACAGGCCCAGGGTATCTGGATTTTAGATTAGAAAATTCTGTTTGTAGGTGGGTTAAAAGTTCTGATTTAAAGACTTGTAGGTTCTCCACAACCTGGATGTGTCTGAAAATGATCACTTTGAGGAAGAGAGATGTCAACACTTTGCTCTCTTCATTTAAATTCATTTAAAATTAATTAAGATCTCCATAATTGTCTTGTTGTATCCTTTCAAATGAACAAACACTACTTTTCTTTCTAAAAATTGTTTAAAAGTTAAAAAGTTTGCTGTTGAGCTTAGTTCTTTTAACAGGGATTTAATTTCATTTGCTCTGTCAAATAAACCTCATTTTGGAGAGGCTTCTCTTGATGTCCTAATGAATATTTTTAATAAGAAATATTTTCCATTTAAGATTCAATGTATTAAGCCTCATGGATGAGAAACCCTTAAATTCAAATTATAGGGCCCAAGAAAGAGTTACTGATGTTTTTACAAGGAATGCTAAATTGTGACTCTCAGTGTGAGATTCCAGCTCAGCTTTCCCTCTGATACCTGCTGGGAAGGGGCTGAAAAGTGACTGCTCCAAAACCAGAAAGTTTATAAAGTTTATAAAATAAACTATTATTAAACTAACAAAGTTAGTTAACTAACTAGTTAGTTAAATATTTTTTATGTTTAAATTAAATTTTTAAAATATTTAAAATAAAAAATTATAATTTAAAATATAAAAATATTTTATATTTTAAGTATAAAATATTTTTAAAAGTTTGTAAAATAAAGTTTATAAAATAAACTTTCTATTAGAAATTTTATTGTGATTGTGGGGAAGGGCTGGTCATTGTTTTTTTTTTCTTCTTAGACTCAAAGATGTGCCCTGGAGACTTTAAATTTCTCTGTGAGTGGCAGCTGTGGGTTCATCAGCTCTTTCTTTACAATAACTTGCATGATATAACCAGCTTCAGAAACATTTTAGAGTGAGGGAAATTAATTTAAACCCTACCTGCTGTACCTTCCAAAGGCTGCTTTCCTCTTTGCTAAGCTCAAAATATCTTCAGAACACTGTACAGAATTTTTAAAGTAAACTCAGAGCTATTTTTTGCCATTATTTGTTATTTATTTATTTATTTGGGGGTTTAAGTAACTTTTAACACAGGCAACATTTGCTTTGCAGCTCCCACTCCAGTTGTGTTTGACTAAATGAGGTGTTTGAAGGGCTAAGCTGGAAAACCCATGGGGTAAAAAGGGTTTAAAAAAAGCCATAAAAAAAGGTTTGAAAGGTTTGAGCCATCCTTCAGTGTGTCAGAGGTGAAATGATGTGGAATTAAATCTTTGCAAACACGTGCTGGTGTTTGTGTGCAGCCTCACAGGGCCTTTGGGTGCTCATGAGCAAAGATGAACAAATGAATAAAGCACAAGGAGTGAATGAAGTGAGAGCAGCTCTGAACCACTGGCACTGTAAATCCCAGAGTCAGGGTTGGGAAGGAGCTCTGAGATATCAGATGCACCCCTGAGCTGATGTGCTCACAGTGACCCACCCTGAGGACACATCTGGAGGTGCCTTTGCAGTTCTTGGTGGTTGCTGGAAGGTCCTTAGGTTGTTTTGCTCTTCAGATTGTCTCAATTTTATTTTAAAATGCACAAATGGTTTCTTTTTAAAAACAGAGGCCGTGGGAGCATCTGGTCAACGTCCTGTTTTCTGCCCTGTCCACAAACAAGAGCAGTTAAAACTTTTCTGTGAGACCTGTGACAGGCTGACATGCAGAGACTGTCAGTTACTGGAGCACAAAGAACACAGGTACAAATATACAAATATACAAATATTCCCAGATGTGTCTGAACTCCTGTGCTGGGCTGTCTCCGGGGATGAAGTGGCTTTGATGGGAGCTGCTTGTGTTGGAAATGCTGCTGCTTTTACTCCTGGTTGGACTGAAGCCATCCCTTGCAGAGAATTGTGGTCTTTTCTGGGTTCCCTGATGAAGGGAGGAGTGATGAATCTGTGTTCTTAGAAGGCTGATTTATTATTTTATGATCTATAATATATTAAAGAATGCTGTACTAAACTATGCTAAAGAATACAGAAAGCTAAAAGACAATAATGAAAAACTTGTGACTCCTTCTAGAGTCTGACACAGCTGATGGTGATTGGTCATAAAGTTAAAACACTTCACATGAAACCAATCAAACACTCTCCAAACACATTCCAAAGCAGCAAAACACAAGAGAAGTAAATGAAATAATTATTGTTTTCATTTTTCTCTGAGGTTTTTCAGCTTCCCAGGAGAAGAATCCTGGGCAAAGAGATTTTTCTAAAAATATGATGGTGACAGAACCTGTGTGGAGTGATGGAAACTTGGTCAGTTGGTTGAGCTTTGTCAAGGCCCCTAAGATGAGGTTTGAACCAAGATGGGCTGAGGAGGTTTGGAGTGATTCAGGTGTTCATTTGCCTGGCAGTTCCCAGTGCAATCTCTGTGGTCAGGACTTGATTGGAAATTGCTGCAGCCCTGAACACCTGGTGCTGTAAAAGAAGCAAAATGGTAGAGTGAGTCATGGCTGAGGTAATTCAATTTCTGAAAGGGCATTTTTGGTTGTGCAACAGTCTTTAGGGGAATTTTGTAAAGGAAAGTCTAAATTTTGCCTCTTACATTAATATATCCTTCTGGTGCAGAGGGGAAGAAGGGTTTGGGTTTAGTTGGTTCAAAGTTGCCTCATTCCAGGTAGAAGGAAATGCTGGGTTTGCCTCTGCTAGAAAAGGAGTTGGAGCCCCTTTGAGACACATTCCAGCTTCCTGCTCTTTAGCAGCTCTGGCATGTGGCTGTTTGAATGTCTGAACAACATTTTGCAGTGGTATAACAGAGAATCTGGGGATAATACATATTTATCAACCACTGCAGCACTGCTTTTCCTGAACGCTTCTCTCTGAGGGTGTAACACTGAATTTAGTGTTCTGGTTTTCTTTCTTTTTTTTTTTTAGAAAAACTATTCTGTTTCTCTCAGAATAGTGATTATTCTCAGACTGCTACAGCAGCCCATGGCAAACTTTCACTTTTGAAATGATTATTATTAAAATATTAACACCCTCAAATCTTCCTGCTCTGTTCTTTCATAGGCAGAAATATCCTGGATGACTCCCTTGTCTCAAAGGGTGCTCTCCTGGGATATATTCACTACCTTGGTCTAGGTGGTTTCTTTGCATCTGTTCTGTGCATGTTGCTGATGGATTAACAGATGGATCTTGTGCTGCTTACCTGTGCTCCTCCAGAAGGAGAATTTGTTGGTATTAATGTGCTTTATTTTTGCAGAATATTCTTTCCATATGGTTCTGAGTGCAGGTGGGAATTAGAGATGATTAAGGCACTGCTCTGTCTGCCTGAAGTACAGCTGGGATTTTGTGGAGAGTCATGCCAAGAGAAAAAGAATTGATTTGAGTCCCCTGTTCTCTTCTTACCTGAAATCCCAATAGTTTACCCCAAAGGAGGGTGAATCACCATTTCAGGGCCAGTGCTCAGAGTCTCAGTTTTAGAATTCCAGAGTGGTTTGGGGTTGGAAGGGACCTTAAAGATCATCCAGTTCCACCCCTGGCAGGGCAGGGATTGCTGGGGATTCTGGTGAGAGCTGACAATTCTCTGGGCAGCCTGATGCTGTGAGATCCCTCTAATCTGGGTCGTTTCCAGTCCACACAACTGGGAAACTGGAGGTGCAATACTGGAAAAAAGAAAAGGAGCTACAGCAACATTTTAGCAGTACAAGCTGCATGTAGATTTTTCACTTCTCCTTCAAGTGGAAATACAATTTTGAACTTTATGAAAATAATTTCAGAAAATCAGCAGCTCCCAAACATTTCAGTTCTTTGGGCTTTAGGAATGCTACTTTTCTTTTTTTGTATTGTAGTATCCAAAATCTCATGCTGCTGTCTGTCTGCAAGAACTTTAGACTGTTCTTAGAAAAAGCAAAATTCCAACCCTGAGACTGAAGAATTTGAACTCTTGGAGTTCAGATTTGTCTGTTGCTGGTACAAGCTGAATTAACAGGAGTTGTTTTTGTTGTGATGCTGATTGTCTGAGTCCCTGTTATCATGGCTGTGAGTCATTTAAATAACAACTGTCTTGCTGTGGGTTGGCTGACAATCCAGACAGTCTTCTCCTTTGGCTTGTAATGTTCTACATTGTGACAGAAGACAACACTAATTTCTTCTTCATTCTCTTTGGAAGTTGGTGTCAATTGTTTCTAATGCACCTTATAGAATGCTTCATTAATTGCAGCAATTTTCTGCCAATTTGAATATTGGGAAAACATTGCCAAGGTGTTCTGGGACATTAAGTTTTCCCTGTTGTTAACAAATTACATTTCCGAAGCATGATGTTTATTTCTTGCCAAGACAAGTCTTAGCAAGTTAGGAATCCTGGATTTTGAGCAGTTGATCAGAAATCCGTGGAGCTGCTTTAATTTTAATTCCCCTTGGCCATTTTCAGCAGGGGCATTGTGTTTCTGTGGCATTCTTAATTCCAGTATTTTAGGAAAAGGCACCTAATCCTGTTCTTTTCCCTCAGTGCTGGTACTTACCCTCTTTTCAGATGAAGCAGTGGAAAGTACCTGTGATAGCAGCTGTTCAGTTGAGGAGCTTGGAAGGGAATATTCTTCACTTGGAAGCAGCAGAGGTGGAAAAAACTTGAAGTTTTTTTAATAGGGAAATTTTCTTCAGGTTAAACTAATGCAATCAAACATGAGCAATATCAGGGGAATTTGGGATAGTTTAGGGGGCTGGTTTTGGTATCCTTTAATTGTGTTTAAGCTTTTGGTGCATTTTCTTCATCAAACTCTGAGGATCCTGGGAAAGGAGGCACTGACCCTGTGGGGTTGGAATTGGTCATTTCCCACAGAGGCTCAGTCTCCTGGCCAGTACCAAAGGACTTTTTTCAACATTTTGCACACTGACCAGAGTATTCAGAGGCTGATTTTTCTCAGTGTTCTCTTTTCCTCTATGTTTGTTTTTTTTCTCAGTCATATTTTTTCAAAATGTCATGGCTTTGCAGCCCCCTGTCCCTTGGTGATCAGTGTCTTCTCTTGCCTGTTGAAAAGGTACCAGTTCCTGGAAGAAGCTTTTCAGAACCAGAAGGGTGCAATTGAGAACCTCTTGGCCAAACTCCTGGAGAAGAAGAATTATGTAAATTTTGCAGCTGCCCAAGTTCAAAATAGGTGAGTTCCCCCAAAGGATCAGCTGTGACATTGCCTTTTTAGTGAGTCACAGCAAGATGGATGCTGGGAATAGAATAACTCACTGCAGTTAATGCTGTCTCTTAATTGCTTTTCATAATGTTTATTTGCCCCTGCAAGACTCTGCATCTCTTGGAAGTTCTTGCAAGAATCAAATGTTAAAGATTATGGGTTTGTGACAGCTTTGAATAGAACCAAAGGTGTGGCACATTCGTTACATTTTGGGGATGGGGGAGAAAAAAATGAATAAAAAAGGCAAGAAAACCCATCCTGTAATTTATTTAAGTTAGCTCTAGGTGACAGAACAGTTGAAATATTAAAATATTTGTATGTTTCATATGAAGGCCTCTGATAACTATTTAAATATTAAAATATTTTTTAATATTCAGCTGTAACAGTTGAAATATTAAAATATTTTTATGTTTCATAGTAAGGCCTCTGATAACTGTGTAACAAAAACTTAGTGTGAATTTGAATAGGAAATTGTGGTTGGTTGTGGGGTTTTGATTGGGGTTTTTTTAGGTAGCTTCACTTAAGATTTCCAGGGTTAGCTGAAATTCAAGTCACATTCAACAGCAGATGAGAGGCAGAGGGAGCACGTGGTCCCTGCTGGCTCTGCTCCCCCTGGGCTGCTGCTGCAGCTCAGGGAGTTCCACCCTGACTCTCTGTGGTTTGCTGAGCCTTCTGCAGCTTTGAGGTCATTTGCAAAATGACACATCAGCTGGGGGTGGAAAGTACAGGGCAGGAGGAGGATGTGCACCAAGATAGAAAGAGAAGCTCTGATGCAAATTTTTAACTCCTTGTGGTGCCATCTAGATTTAAAAATAAAAAGCAGTGTAAGGAAGGAAGAACATAGAGCATGACAGAGGCAAAGGTGTGAAGAGGGAAGCAATGAAAATTGGGATTTTTATGTGCTGATTTTCCATGGAAGGTCCCAAAACACAGCCCCACTGTGAAGCAAGGAGATGTTACACACTTGAAGAGGCAGAAATTCAACTGGGAGCTCAAAAATGTCACCAAACATTCTCTGGTAGGAATTCCAGGCCAGGAATGGGTGATGCAATTCACACATTGTAATGGTGGGGTTTGGGTTTTTTGCCCAAGAGTTTCTGGCTTCAGTGAATTCAGTGAATTTCTGCAGCTGGGATTGTGTCAAGATCTCAGTTTTCTGCTGAGCCAAGTGGCTGGTGCAGGTGAGACAACTCATTCCACTGCTCTGCTGGTGTGTGGGACACAAAGTCCATCATCCTGAACACTTCAGGGAATGGGAAAAATGAAGGTAATTTTACAATTTTGTTGTCAGATGGTACAAAATCCCCATCATCTGTGGTGGTGGAGCATGAGCTCTGCTGGAATAATTGTTGGGTGCCAGAGCCAAGGGTGGATGCCATGGACTTAATGAAGGGTTGGTTGGGTTTTTGGAGTAGGAGACCAGGTTGTGCTGTCATAAAAACCATGTGTGCCCCAGGTGCCCTCAAGGGACTCCAGCAGTGTTCAGCAGCAGTGAGTGCTGCTCCTGTGCCTGAGTGATGTCACATCCTTGATCTGGCAGCAAAAAAACTCTTCAAAAAAGGACAACTGAAGTCTTCACATTGGCTCCTGGCAAAGAATCCTGCTGCAATGTGGTCTTGTTAGATTGAGGCTGTGTAGGATCAAATAAATCCAGATTTTCCATGAGTTTAAGAAATTCTGTATTTCAAATTCTGTGGACAAAACTCAAGATGAGTTGCTTGAATCTGAAGAAACTGAAAATGCACTAAAACAGGAAAAATGGCAGTGATGAAGAGGTATAAAAATCTGACAGTCAGCAGTAGTAAACACAGATAATCTAAACTAATATCAGGCACATCATTAGTGAAATGTCTTTATTGTGTATTAATTACAGGTCTGTAATAACTTTTTTGTCGCAAGGGAGGAATTAATTTGAAATTTGGGGTTGATTTCTGGTTAATAGAAATTATCTTAAAAGTTGAAAGCATCAGCTGTAAATTTTTCATAGTGAGACAATTTGGATCTAAATTTCTAAATGTCCATACAGACACATGTGGCTGTGGCTGGTGATTTCTCTGTATCAAGTGTGTAAACTACAAGGACTTTTATATTATTTAAAGTGAAACAAGTTGTGAATTTGTATTTGGAGTGAAGTGTAAAGTGACTGACAATCCATTGCTCTTTTTTTTGTTGTTGTTGTTCTTTAGGATAAAAGAAGTAAATGAAACCAACAAACGAGTAGAACAGGAGATCAAAGTGGCTATATTCACCCTCATCAATGAAATCAATAAAAAGGGAAAATCTCTCCTCCAGCACCTTGAGGTACACTTGAAATAAAAAGCAGTGGTGGTGTTGAGTTTCCAGTCCCCTGCTGGGGGGAAACCTTTGAAAATGGTTTGTTTGGTGTGGCTGCAGGTGGTGCAGCACTGAAACTGCCTCTGAGGGATGTGCTGGAGTTAAATCTCTCATTTCTCCTCTCATCAGAGCTCCTTCAGTTTTGTGTCTGTGCCTCGTATTCACAACTGGGCTCCTCGTACAGGAGTGGCTGAAAATCTCCTTTTCATGTTCTGTTTGCCATATTTCTGTATTTTAACATAATGCTAAGGTGTGGATGATTTAATAATTCCCTCAAATAGCTTTTTATTGTTCATGTGAAAACAGTCAGAGCAGTATTTGTACATGAAGGTGTAATGCTGCTATTTAAAATTGTATTATGCAGCTTTGGAGACCATGAGTTCAAGCATCCTTTCCAGATGGCATGTTCTGAATAATTACATTCTGACTTCTATTAAAATCCGTGAAAATTTAACTTATTATTTCCTGTTTTGTCTGAATAGAAGAAGTCCCTTGTAAGAAGTTGGCTCGGTGCATGTGGCCAGCCTGAAATGAAAGATTTAAGATCAGATGAATCACAATAGATTTTTCCTGGTTAAGGAACAATTACTTGGCAAGGAAATCGAATGTTCCTGGAAGAATAGAGTAACTTGATCATTAGTAAAAGAAATAATGCAAAATTGCATGAACTTTGGCTTTTCTTATTTACCTTGCATTCATTAAAATTTCCTTGGGACATTTCCCTTTTGATCCAAAACCTGTCAGCAGTTTGCATTTTCTTCCTACAGCTGAAAGCCCCGTTGTAATAAATCACTTTACAATTTACAATTCCTTTGTTTAATAAAGCCTCTGTTTCTTTGCAGAACGTGACAAAGGAGAGGCAGATGAAGTTGATCCAGCAGCAGAATGACATCACTGGGCTGTCACGACAAGTGAAGCACGTGATGAACTTCACCAACTGGGCCATTGCCAGTGGCAGCAGCACTGCCCTGCTCTACAGCAAACGCCTGGTGAGGCCTCCTGGGGCTGCCAGGGACTCCTGGGGGCAGCAAGCCCCTGAGCAGCTGTGGGGGTACCAGCTCTGGGTTTCTCTGGGTCTGGACTGAAGGCACTTGAGATGATAGTTCATGTTCAGACTCAGGTGTTCATTATTTCTGATCAGTAAAACACTCTCACTGCTGTGAGTTCTGCAGCTTTTCATTGGCAGGCACAAAATGGCCAACAGTCTCTTGGTACAAGGGCTTTTAAAACTAAACCATCCAATTAAGAGCTGACACCTGGATTATTTTCCCTTTTACCCCAATAACTGATCCCACAGAGCCCCAGTGGGGACTTTTCTGCCCAATTACAAAATGCCACCCAAACCCATGGAGAAGGAGGAAGAAGGAGCCCAGGATGACACCCTGTGCCCTCCAGCCTGCTTCCATCCACAACACACTAAAAACCCCAAACCCTCAATTTCTCACCCAGTGACGCACCCACATTGCTCTGTAATCTATTTCACACTTTTGTGGGTTCCAGTCTCTCTTGAAGTCTGGGAAACTTTCTCCATGAGTGAGGGTCAAAGTCAGAGCTCCCCTGGGGTCAGGGCACCCCAGAGCAGACAGAGAAACATCCCCTGGGTGCCCTGGGTTTGCACAATCAGGGAATAATTAGCATTGACTCCATGATTACAGAAGGCTGATCCATCCCTTTATTGGACTGTATTATACTGTACTTCTTAAGCAGCTCATCCCCTTGCAGACAGTCCAGTGCAGCTTTGACTCAATTGGTCAATCAATCCAAACACCATCCAGTGTCCAATTAAGAAATTTGGTAAACAAATCTCCATCACACATAGCACATGTGCACAACAGCAGGGGCAGCAAGTGGAGATAAGAATTGTTTCTCATTGTTTTCTCTGAGCTTTCTCACAGCTTCCCTGGAAAATCCTGGGAGAGTTCTGTCTCTCTCTGTTAGAGGATTTGTGATTGCCACAGGGGTCATCCAGTGCAGCCCCTGCCCTGCACAGACACCCCAAAAATCCCACCCTGGACATCCCTGGAGTGTTGTACAAACACTCCTGGAGCTCTGGCAGCTCTGGGGCAGTGCCCAGCACCCTCTGGGGGAGGAACCTTTCCCTGAGATCCAACCTGAACTCCCCTGGCCCAGCTCCAGCCCTTCCCTCAGGTCCTGTCCCTGCTCACAGAGATCAGAGCTGTCCCTTGGAGGAAGAAGCTGCAGCCCCAGTGAGGCTCCCAGAACACAACGTTGTGAAGCAGAGAAATGTTACACACTTGAAGAGACAGTCACATAGGTAATAATTAAGCTGAGAGCTCAAGAAATGTCACAAAACATTCTCTGGTAGGAGTTCCAGGCCAGGAATTCCTCAGGCTCCTCTTCTCCAGCAGAACAAAGTGCCCTCAGCCCCTCCTTGTGTGACTGCACAGACCTGGCTGTGTAATTCTGTCCCAGTCCATGTGTGCAGAGAGGGCAGAAGTTCCAGTATACCCAGAGGGAGGTAAGACACAAAGTCAAGGGTTGGTAACCAAAGTATAATTCACTTTTCTTGACAAGAATACACCCAGTTCTGCACCTGCAAGCCCAGGGGTGTGCTCACCACTGCTGCTGTAGACCATCACTCTGCCACCAGCTTTCCCAGTCTGGGAACATGTCCTGAGCCACAAACATGGAGGAGCAGGGGAATCAAATATCTCCAGAGTGAGATTGGGACACAAATGAGGTCAAATGTTGGTAATCCAAAGGAGACACCCAGTTCTGCCATGTGGCTCCATCATGGCACCCTATCTTCAACTTCAGATCTTCCAGCAGAGCCAAGCAATAGTGCAACAATTCACTCTTTACCAGCAGGCTTTAGGGAGTGTTAGTGTGGAAGGAATGGGCTCAGCTCTCTGAAGGCTCTCTGTTCCACTGGAGTCATTGCAGTAACGTTGTGGTGTAGGAGTGCTGCTCTGCAGTCCTCAGAGTGAAGAATTGTACAATGGGGGATTTTCCTGACAAATGGAGAATTCCCCAGGCTGCTGCTGCCAGTCCTTCTTGGTGCTCCATGGCCTAAGCACACCCTGGTTTCTCATTCTGTTTCTCTGTCAGCAGCAGGGTGTTTCTGTTTTCTCTCAGATCACGTTCCAGCTGAGGCACATCCTGAAGGCGCGCTGCGACCCCGTCCCTGCGGCCAACGGCGCCATCCGCTTCCACTGTGACCCCACCTTCTGGGCCAAGAACGTGGTCAATCTGGGTGAGAAACCCCTGGTGTTCAATTCCTGATACTGGGGAAACCTCTTGAATTGGGGGTGTTCCTCCAGCTGGAGTGAGTGCAGTTCTCTTAATGCAGGAGACAAAAACTCTCATAACCCATCCAGCCCTGATTATCCTCCTTACCTGCTCTGTTCTTTCTGTTAGCAAGACTTTCTCTCAATGGATATTTTTTCCAGGAGACAATGGATATTGTACTGGGACTGGTTCTAGGAATGGCCCTAATCACAGAATCACAGAGTGCTTTGGGTTGAAAAGGACCTTAAAAGTCATCTCATTGCCCCCCCTGCCATGGCAGGGACACCTTCCACTGCCCCAGGCTGCTCCAGGCCCTGTCCAGCCTGGCCTTGGGCACTGCCAGGGGTCCAGGGGCAGCCCCAGCTGCTCTGGATTGAACACTGGACCTGTGCCTTTTCCAGTATATTAGATATAATCACTTAGAGTTTGCAAAGTACAGGTTTGGGATGAGGGAAGAGGGCAGAGCACAGTGAGACAGAGATACCTGTTAGCACCTGCTTGTGAGCTTCTCTCTTGGATAAAAATTTCATGAAAAATCTGATCAAAATACCAGTTTTTGTGTGTTATTTGTTATTTGTGTGTCACTCCTTGCTCTGAGTCCACCATCCAGGTTGGGGTGTTCCTGTCTTCAGTCCAAGAGTATTTATTCTCTAGGGCAGAAAGGCAACTGCCAACCTTAATAAGAAGGGACGTGCAGATTCTGCTGAGTACACATTCACAAGTTCACAAATTGATTAAAAAATCAACATTTTGCCTTTCCATATAAAAATAGGACAGGAGTTATCTGGAGAGGCAGCATGGTCCATGACACTGGAGCCAGACAGGACTTGCTTGTAGCAGGGTTTGGTGTTGTGTTTGTAGAACCTGTTTGAAGTCACTCAGTGGTGGCACACTCAAATATCTCTTCTTTAGACATAGAAACTTTATGCTCAACTTGTTTTTTGTCTGGTTTATTTCTCATCTTGTCCATTTCTGGTGAAAGCAGAGAAGTCATTTCTGTCTGTTGTGGCTTTTAGGCTGTGCAGTTCCAGTTCTTTAACTCTTCCCTCACAGATCATATTTTTAATTTTGCACTTGGTTTTTGTAGTCTGAGTTCTCTTTTTGCTTTTATCGTGTGTGGTATTGAAGACACAAAGAGCTTAAATTTTAAGTTTTCAAGCTTAAATTGCTCTGAGAAAACTGCATTAAAAACATTCCACATATGTCAGCCTTTGGAGGATGGTGAGATCTAACTGTTGATTGCCTCTTTGGGTTTTTATAGGTAACCTGGTCATTGAAAATAAACCAACCCCTAGTTACACTCCCAACGTAGTGGTTGGGCAAACTCCTCCAGGAACAAACCACGTCAACAAAGCTCCAGGACAAATCAACCTGGCCCAGCTTCGGCTGCAGCACATGCAGCAGCAGGTGTATGCCCAGAAACACCAGCAGCTGCAGCAGATGAGGATGGCCCAGCCATCCTCTGCCTCTGTGCCCAGGCAGAGCAGCCCCCAAGTCCTGCAGCAGCAGGTGAGTCCTTTATGTCTTCTTATTTCACCTTCTTTCACTTCATTTCACCATAACACTGAGATTTAAAATTGCCCTGTCAGATCTAAACTTACAAAGCAATTTATAAACTAAAATCTTTGGAGATTTGAGATACTTTAATGTGATGGCTCTTGGCTTTGCTTGATGTTATGTTACTACTGCTGTGGAAGGAGATGGGCTTCTTTTCTCCATGTTCAAAGCACAAATTTTAAAAAACCCAAACCCTTGCAGCCTCCCAGGTTGATCAGCATGCAGACCATGCAGAGGGGTAACATGAACTGTGGGGCTTTCCAAGCACATCAGATGAGAATGGCTCAGAATGCTGCTCGGATCCCAGGAATCCCACGCCACAATGGACCTCAGTACTCCATGATGCAACCTCACCTTCAAAGACAAGTATATCCTGTGTACATGCTTCTTTGGGCCATTGTGCCAGCCTTTCATTCCAGTAGATGGTACCTCCAGCTGTACATGTGTTTTTCTGTCCCCCTGTAGCTCACAGTTACACACATTTATATGCTTCTTTTCCATGTTGCATTACTGTGCTGGGACAGTTTTGCTGAACGTAAGGAAATTCAAACCTTAGGGGTGGAAATGAAATGAAATGTTTGTGTTGCAGTTTAGTTCTGGGAAGTAAAACATTTCCTTTTGCTCTTTTCAGTGGCATTCAGCTGAAAAGAACATTCAGAGGTTTATTAGAGAATAGTGAGTAGTGAAGTTCAAAGAGATGTAGTTGAGGGGTTTTGATTAAATCAGCTGCTGAAATGATTTTAAATTCACACCTGAAGCACTGATGCAGAACTCTGCATGCCATTAAGAATCAGAATCCTTGACAATGAATGTTAATGTGACTGAAATACCAAAAGTGACTTTATATTACTTGAAACAGTTTAAAAAAAAAAAAATAGACACGTAAACTCTAAAGCTATCTTTGGAGGAAGTAATTGCTTTAAGAAAACACCATACTTGGTGTTTTCTCCCATATACTTGGTGGGAGAAGTGCTGTCTGTTTAAAATCAAGGCCCATCAAGTATTTTTTCCTTTCCAAGAGAGGAAGAGTTGCTCTGCCCTCAGTGCTGTGCTCGCTGTGCTCGGGGTCAGGTTTCTCTCAGGGCAGTGGGAGCCGCGGTGTCCCCGTGCCCAGGGCTGTGTCCCCATGCACAGCACAATGTCCCCATGCCCAGCACAATGTCCCCCGTGCCCAGGGCGGTGTCCCCCGTGCCCAGGGCGGTGTCCCCGTGCCCAGGGCGGTGTCCCTGTGCCCAGCACAATGTCCCCGTGCCCAGCACAATGTCCCCGTGCCCAGCACAATGTCCCCTTGCCCAGGGCAGTGTCCCCATGCCCAGGGCAGTGTCCCCGTGCCCAGCACAATGTCCCCGTGCCCAGCACAATGTCCCCTTGCCCAGGGCAGTGTCCCCATGCCCAGGGCAGTGTCCCCGTGCCCAGCATAATGTCCCCGTGCCCAGGGCGGTGTCCCCGTGCCCAGCACAATGTCCCTGTGCCCAGGGTGGTGTCCCCGTGCCCAGCACAATGTCCCCTTGCCCAGCACAATGTCCCCTTGCCCAGGGTGGTGTCCCCGTGCCCAGCACAATGTCCCCTTGCCCAGCACAATGTCCCCGTGCCCAGGGCGGTGTCCCCGTGCCCAGGGCAGTGTCCCCGTGCCCAGCACAATGTCCCCGTGCCCAGCACAATGTCCCCTTGCCCAGGGCGGTGTCCCCATGCCCAGCACAATGTCCCCTTGCCCAGCACGGTGTCTGTGTCTCCCCAGCACTCCAACCCCGGCCACGCCGGGCCCTTCCCGGTGGTCTCGGTGCACAACACCACCATCAACCCCACCAGCCCCACCACGGCCAGCATGGCCAGCGCCAACCGCGGCCCCACCAGCCCGTCCGTGTCGGCCATCGAGCTCATCCCGTCCGTCACCAACCCGGAGAACCTGCCCTCCCTGCCAGACATCCCCCCCATCCAGGTCAGTGCTGCTCCTCCTTCGCTGCTTTTGTGCTTAGGTGCCAGGACTTGGTCGTGGAATGGTGTAAAGTTGTACAATTCAAACTCATTTCACCTCTAAAATATTGCAAAAAGTTCTCCATCACCAGCCTGGAGAACCTGTCCTCCCTGCCAGACATCCCCCCCATCCAGGTCAGTGCTGCTCTGGTTCTGTAGTTGGGTACCAGGACTTGGCTGTGGAATGGTGTAATTTGCATTTCAAGTTGTAGAATTTAAACTCATTTCACCTCTAAAATAGTGTAAAAAGTTGTTCTCCATCACCAACCTGGAGAACCTGCCCTCCCTGCCAGACATCCCCCCCATCCAGGGCAGTGCTGCTCCTCCTTCTCTGGTTCTGTAGTTGGGTACCAGGATTTGGCCATGGAATGTGTAATTAGCATTTAAAGTTGGCCAATTCAAACTCATTTCACCTCTAAAATATTGCAAGAAGTTCTCCATCACCAACCTGGAGAACCTGCTCTCCCTGCCGGACATCCCCCCCATCCAGGTCAGTGCTGCTCTGGTTCTGTAGTTGGGTACCAGGACTTGGCTGTGGAATGGTGTAATTAGCATTTCAAGTTGGCCAATAGTAGTTGGCCATGGAATGGTGTAATTTGCATTTAAAGTTGTAGAATTGAAAGTCATTTCACCTCTAAAATATTGCAAAAAGTTGTTCTGTCACCAACCCAGAGAACCTGCCCCCCGTCCAGGGCAGTGCTGCTCCCCTCTCTCTGTTTTGTAGTTGGGTACCAGGACATGGCCATGGAATGGTGTAATTCGCATTTAAAATTGTAGAATTAAAATCTTCAGCCTTTCTCTTAGGCATGCAGCTGGTTTATCCATGTAGGGCTGACCTGCTCCACCTGGTAACCTTTAGATTAATCAATATTTAATGTGTCCTGTAGTCCTGCTCCTCTCAGCTGCTCTGCTTTTGTAGTTAGGTACCAGGACTTGGCTGTGGATTGGTGTTATTTGCATTTACAATTCAAACTCATTTCACCTCCAAAATATTGCAAAAAGTCGTTCAAGCCCTGGGAGTAAAAAGGGAATTTTACTCCATGGCATCCACAGAGTTGTGGCTGTGTGGAGAGGATGAATCAAACTCTGGTTTGAATCAAAGAACTCTGGTTAAGCTGGTGGTTGAAACCCAGATGTCATGGACCAAATGTCTCCTTTGGGCTTGTTAAGGATTGGAACCCAGCCCTGGGGTCTCACCCTGTGGGATGTTTGGGTTTCCCTTCCTGACCTTGCCCCAGAAGGTTTCCACCTATGAGGAAGTAGAAGTCAATGCCAAGAAATATTTTATGTCTATAGCACAAACCTTAGAAGGACCTGCTCCACCTGGGAACCTTTAGATTAATCAATATTTGGTGTGTCCTGTAGTAAAATTAAGACTTTAATTAATGCCAAGTACTGTGTTCACTTCCTTTCCTCCACAAGACCATCTTGTGGGAAGATAGAATAATTAATGGAGATGTATTTTGAGTGCCCTGAAGGGTGATTTATTCTGGGTTAAAGTGCCTGGAGTTTCTCCTGGATGTTCCTAGAAGGAGGCACAGAGGGGACATGTCCCATGTCCCCCAGAGAGGGGACACAAGCTGAGGTGGATTCTGAAGCTCATTTGGAGAGGTGAAAAGCACAGTGTAATGTACACATGGAGGCAAGGAAAGTAAAAGTCATGTGTTTTCTGCAGGAGTGTCTGGGAGGGGAGGAGAGTGATGGCTTCATCCTGAGAACAGGACCTTTGCCTTGAAATGCTCCTGTGAAACCCAGGAGATTTGGTCACCCTACAGGAAACAAAATAAATTTCATCCAAGATGGTCTGCTGGAATGCCAGCTGCAACTTTGCAACTCTTAAATGTTCAGGGCTGGATTCAGTGTTCTCAGGAGGCTGCAGGTCATTTTAAATGTGAGAATGGTGGGGAAGGAGGAATCCCATCCCAGTGTGAGCAGCCTGAGTGCTGAGGCTTTAGGACAAAGCATCACCATGCAACTTCCAGGTGCACTGAAAAAGCAGAATTCTGCTGAGATACTCTTCTTTTTATACCTGTTCATGTAATGATGGGGTTTAGTTGGGTTTGGTGGGTAGGAGGTGTTAGTCCTTCAAGCTGCTGGCACAGTCATTAAACCCCACTTGGAATGCAGAGCGTTCCAAACACATTATTGCATTTTACACATTGAAGTAGTTACAGCAACAGAGTCCCTGCTTCCTTGGGTTTAACAAGTACTAAAATCTGTTGGGAAAGTGAGTGGGAGATTTCCCATCATGTTAAGGAAAGACAAGATTATGGCCTGCCTTAATATCTTAATTATGGAGTAGCTTGTGCAGCCTCAGGACTCTGGTGTTTCATGGCTAACACAGCACCATGGGTGTGACTGACACACTGAGCAGCTGGGAACCAGGAAGTTTGCAGTGACCCTGTGTAAGTGCAGCCCAGGATCATACTGGAAAAAAACTTCAAATTTAGGAGCTTTTGAAAAGCATTACTTGTTTGAAAGCCTGATTTCTGCATGAAACTGATAAAAATATTTGCTGATGTCCTGAATCCTTGAAGGGAGAGGGAACAATTCCAGTAAAGATAGTGATCACAGTGTAAAGGTGGGAATGAGACCTCTCTGATTCAGGTTTTTGTTTTTCCTCCTTAGCTGGAAGATGCTGGTTCCAGTAGTTTAGATAATCTGCTAAGTAGATACATCACAGGCAGCCACCTCCCCCCACAGCCTACCAGCACCATGAATCCCTCCCCAGGACCTTCAGCTCTGTCTCCAGGGTCATCAGGTAAATCTGATGGGTTTTTCTAGAGATTCCAGAATGTGATGGGTATTTCTGGTGTTTAAGTTGAAAATAATTGCTTAGCATTTCCTGCTAGAAGGGAAGCAATGTTCTATTTAAAATTTGTTTTGCTCAGAAATAGATTCTTCTGGAAATTTAAATTTTCCCCTCCTTTAGAGATGTCTTTATAGTAACAAACTGCCAGCACACATGGATGCAGTATTCCAGATATATATGTATATTTATATATATCTATAGACACTGTCAGGGTCATTCTGAGTATAACTCATTAATGGTGGAGCTTTTCTATGCACGTGAACAAATTAAGTCACCAGCACCTAATACTGAGGTAGTTAAACATTGAAAATGTCCATTTTTATAAGTAAGAAGATTATTTCAGTCAATAGGAAGAAATCCTTCCCTGTGAGGGTGGGCAGGCCCTGGCACAGGGTGCCCAGAGCAGCCCCTGGATCCCTGGCAGTGTCCAAAGCCAGGCTGGGCAGGACTTGGAGCCACCTGGGACAGTGGAAGGTGTCCCTGCCATGGCAGGGGTGGCACTGGATGGGCTTTAAGGTCCCTTCCAACCCAAACCACTCTGGGATTTGATGTTTCTCTTGGTTTTCTCTACAGGACTTGTAAGGTCCTGTCAATGAATGGGTGCAGAATGGGGCTTCCTGTGTTTCTCCAAACCTGCATGCAAACCATGCAGAGGCTGCTTTTTTGACTTTATTGGTGGCTCTCAGGGCATAAATTTGAGGATGTAGTGGTCTGAAGGCTTTAGCACTGTTTGGATTAGGTGAATAATTATTGGGACTCTTAAGAGCTGTGTGTTGTCACTTTTTAATTTAATGTGATGTGCTGGATTTCTTGTGATCACAAGACTGAGAGAACAGCTGGCTTAGGTGACTTGGAAAATTGGGAAATTCCTGCAGCATTTCTGGGGCTGCTCAGCACTACTCAGTGAATGTAAACTTGTGCCAGATCAGCTTCTGTGCTGCTTCTTTGCAGGTTTATCCAACTCCCACACTCCTGTGAGGCCTCCCAGCACCTCCAGCACAGGCAGCAGAGGAAGGTGAGTGTCACATTAACCATGTCAGGCTAAAAGAATCAGACATGAATAATTCCAAAAAAGAGTTGGCAATTGGCAAACTGTGCTTTGTCATGACTGTGACTGAGGAATGGAAGAATGCTTACATGAAGTTTCACATTTTTAATTTTTTTGCCTGCTGTATGATTCTCCTGTGTCTTGTAAACTGGAGCTGTTATAAATGTGCTGACACCCTTTGCCTTTCTTTAGGGAAACAGTCACCTGAATCTCTTTGCCCTGTTGATTTATCCTGTTATTTATCTCATGCTGTGCTGGTGTCTCTGCAGCTGTGGCTCCTCAGGCAGGACTGCTGACAAAACTGGCATTGGCTTCAAGGCCGACCAAGTGAAAGTAAAGCAGGAGCCAGGCACAGAGGAAGAGATCTGCAGCTTCTCAGGAACAGTAAAGCAGGAAAAAACAGAGGATGGCAGAAGGAGTGCTTGCATGGTAAAGTTAGTTTATGCTCAGTGTTTTCTTGGCAGCATGTTTAAGAATTTAAAAAGGGGAAAAAAACCAAAAAAGCATTTTTACTCTGAGGCTTTATTCTAAGAGGTATTTTCTCCTTGGTAATGCTCTGCCAGGCACAGAGTGGACTGTAATATAAATTTCATCTTTAATGATTGAAATGAAGTGTAATAGAGTGTATTTGCTGCTTTTAATCCCTAATTATTAAAAGCTGTGAGTCACCCATTGATAGTGGACATTCCCACACAGGTAATTGCATTCAGGAACCCTCCAGTCAGTCAGAAGGTCTTAGACCAAAGTATAAATCAAATAATTAGCAAATTAATATTTTTCAGTGTTTCCCAGCTATGCTTGATTGAACAGGATTGTGTACAGGGAGCAGGTGGAGTTGAGGAGTTTTCCTAATGACAATCAAGTTGTCATTAACAGCTTTTAATGACTTAGTGTGTTTGGCTTGTTGTAGCATTTCTCATGTTATATATCAGAAGAAATGAGAGTGTTCTACAAAGAAAGGACATGTGAAAAAGCAGTTTTCGATACTGTGTGCAACTCAGCCCTTCCTCATGATTTCCCATGGTTTTTGTGATATGAGCATGGTATCTTTGAATGGTGGGAGGATTTTGAAGAAAGATCCTGCCGTGAAATCAACTCTGATTTTCCACGTGCTGCTTTCATTCCAGCTCAGCAGCCCCGAGAGCAGCTTGACACCACCACTATCCACTAACCTGCACCTGGAGAGTGAACTGGAGGCTTTTGGGAGCCTGGAAAACCACGTGAAGACAGAGCCAGCAGATCTGAGTGAGAGCTGCAAGCAGTCTGGGCACAGCCTGGTGAACGGGAAGTCGCCCGTGCGCAGCCTCATGCACCGCTCGGCCCGCGTGGCAGGAGAGGGCAGCAACAAGGATGACGACCCCAACGAGGACTGGTGTGCTGTGTGCCAGAATGGGGGGGACCTGCTGTGCTGTGAGAAGTGCCCCAAGGTGTTCCACCTCACCTGCCACGTCCCCACGCTCCTCAGCTTCCCCAGGTACCCCCAGCAGCAGCAGCAGCAGCGGGGTGGGTGAGGTTGGGCACGGAGCCCAAAGTGGTGTTTCCTCCAAAATCAGCTTGTTCTGGGTGGTTTCTCATACTACAAAAATATCATATTCTTATACTACAAAAATATATTTCCAAGGCCTTGCCTGAGTTATTTATGTGTAGCTGATCAGTGTTTGTCTGGTCGCAGAATCCTGTTTGTTTATCTGTTTGTGTAAAGTCTCACAATGCGATTCTGTTGTGTAGAGTTCATTTAAGGCAAGGTGAGAAAGGTGTACTATAAAGTTAATACTTTATATAAAGTATTAAAGCATCATATGAGGGCAGGAAAAATGGCCTTGACTGGCAGAATTATTGTGAGCATTGAGGGTCAATCCTTAGCTTTGGGTATCCAGGTCTTTACTGCAGTAGAATGTGAATCTTTAAGAGTGAGTAAAAACTATTTGTAGTCATCACTGGTGAGAATTTATCCCTGGATGTCTGGAATAATTGTGGTTTTCTCTTTAGTGGAGAGTGGATATGTACCTTCTGCAGAGACCTGAGCAAACCTGAAGTGGAATATGATTGTGACAATTCCCAGCACAGCAAGAAGGGCAAGACAGCACAAGGCCTGAGTCCTGTGGACCAAAGGGTGGGTGTCAAACCTGCAGGAATCTGCTTCCCAGGAAAATGCTTTCTCACATCAGCTGCCCCCACTGACTGGAGATGCTTTTGCTTTGCCTGAAGCAAATTAAATGTAGTTATGGCTTTGTAAAACAAGCCAAATGAGATTTTTCCTGCTGTGGCCACATCTCCAGGTGTTGGTGACCATGGGAGTGCCCCAGTGCCTTGGGACTGTGATCACTGAGGAGCTAAAATTCAGCATGAACACAAATTCTGTATTTAAATGCATCATTTAACGTGCACTTAATTAAAAGTCCTTTGCATTTAGCATTGGTGTCACCTTGATAAAATATTTCTGGGAGCTTGGTGTGTTGAAGTGCATTCTGTGAGAGGTGCTGGGAGTATTCAGGTGCATTCTTTGGGAATTTTAATGATCCTGACAATCAGAATTATTTTTAGCTTTATCAATCAGCCTCTGTGTCCTGTTAGGAGTATTATCAAATCAAATTCCTCTAAAGGAATCACAAGCAAAGCAAGGAAAAACATTTCAACAGGGAATTTATAGAAACACTCTGGCTCTGCTTTCAGATTGTTCAGTTTTGTCTTGTGGGGAGAAGAAAAGTCTGCAGCTCAGTCCTTTCCTGTTACAGTGGCTGTGATTGGACAAAAGCACTAAAAGTGGTTGTAGTTGGTATTTTATTTTTTAATCTGCAGTATATTAGCATGGCTCTCCATGATTGACTTCAGCCCTCGGCTTTTGGTAGGAGGGAGAAAACAAAGAGGAAATTTGTGAGCAGTAAATGGGGTTTTGCCTCTCAACTCTGCCCTCCTAAGAACTTTACCTTTTTGAATTAAGTTCAGGGGCTTGCATTTAAATTTTCTAGTACTATGCTGTTAAATTAGAAGCCTATTTAAAGTATGGATGTGTGAATTTCTGGGCTAGGGATAAATTAAATATTAATCTGACCCTGTTGGTTTCTTTCTAAGAAATGTGAACGCCTCCTGCTTTACCTGTACTGCCACGAGCTGAGCATTGAGTTCCAGGAGCCAGTCCCAGCCTCGGTGAGTGTCCTGAAAAACACCTGGGGATTGCTGTGTGGTGGGACAGCCCTGAGAGTCTGGAGCTGAATTTGGGAAGGAGCTGACTGCTTTCACCAGGATCAGTCTGAAAGTTCTGGCAGTCATCCAGCATTTCCTGGGGCTGAGAGGGAGAGCATCTGATTCTGGAGCTGCTCCAGGCAGATGCTTCACTCCCAGTCTCAAAACCAGATATTGAAAAATACTTCCAATTAGCAGTTATTGAATTGGAACAAGAAGTCTCAGGCCACCCATGAAACTCAGAATGCTTTAGGAGGGCTTTTTGTTGCTTTTTGGACAAACTTGTGAATGAGAGGAGGGAATAAACTGCTTTGACTCTGGTGTTTTCAGCTGTAAAAGAAGTAACTGTAATAAAAAGCTTTGCTGTTCTTTGAGAGACACTGAAGGTTAGAAAGAATCCCAGAGTGGTTTGGGTTGCAAAGGACCTTAAAGCCCACCCAGTCCCACCCCTACCAGGGCAGGGACACCTCCCACTGTCCCAGGGTGCTCCAAGCCCTGCCCAGCCTGGCCTTGGGCACTGCCAGGGATCCAGGGGCAGCCCCAGCTGCTCTGGGCACCTGTGCCAGGGCCTGCCCACCCTGCCAGGGAAGGATTCCTCCTCAATATCAACTCTAAATCTACCCCTCTTCAATTTAAAACCATTCTGCCTTGTCCTGTCACTCCATACTCTTGTAAGGAACTTTTTAAAGTTCAGTTTGAAGAAAGGAAATTGTTCTGCTCTGCTGAACGTGCCTGAAATGAGATGAGATAAGGGATTGATAGCTTCAGTGTGGAAATTCAGCTGTGGGCTCTGTAGCCATTCAGTGCTAAATCATTGTTGGTTTTTTACAGATACCAAACTACTATAAAATCATAAAGAAACCCATGGATTTATCCACGGTGAAGAAGAAACTGCAGAAGAAACATTCCCAACACTACCAGACCCCCGAGGACTTCGTGGCCGACGTCCGGCTGATCTTCAAGAACTGTGAAAGGTTTAATGAAGTATGTTAACTTCCAATCTCAGCACCATCTGTCCTTTCCATGAAGATTTATTTCAACCTGGTTGTGCAGCTTCTCCCATGAAAAGCTCTGCTTCCAGCTGTAACTTCTGCTTTTGGAGCAGATGCTGAATCAGACACTTAAAAAACAAACCAAACTCGAGGCAATTGCAGAATAACTTCTTGTTTTTAGTTAAATTGGGAGAGCAGAGGGAACTATTAAATGCATCCAGTGGTCTCTGTGAATGAGGAGCAGGGTGACCTGGTTACTGTGCATCAGATTGATGGTAGAAGTGCTTGGGAAGTGCCATAAAGACAACAAAGAGTCCTTTAAAGTGTCTCAAGCTGCCCTGGTAATTGTTTTACACTCGTGGAACGTGGTAGAATACATTGAGAAACTTCCTCTACTGAGGAGAAATCTGCCTTTCTGAAGTTATTCTGGTTTAGTACATCACACAAATGAATTCAACAAAGCTTTGTGGCCATTATAGCTCTTACTAACCTTCCTGCTTGAACTCCTTGGTAGCTGGGCTCTCACAAAAATCATTTTCAGTGAATAACTTGGGTATGGGGTCATATTTTTTACTAATTTTGCAATGATCCCAGCTGATAATGAAATATTCCTTATACCTGAAATGTGACTTGGGGGGATAAATGACCTGAATGTTACTGCTAGTGGAGCAATGGAAAAAATAATCTGAATATCCAAAAAAAAGGTGATATTGTGCTGAAACTGAGTAGGAGCTAAGGGGGTTCCTAGTCTTTGAGATGCTTTAAAGCAAGAATGACAAAAGGCACCACAGGGAATGGCTTTCTTCTGACCTTAAAATGCAGAAAGCAGCCAAAATTTCTTATTTCTCTGCAAAATATAACCTGGACTTGCAATGTTTGGGCTGCATGTCTGGCCCTGTGCAGAAGGAAACTGAAGGAACTGCACAAAGCTGCAATTAAAACCTCCCTAGGAAAAATCAGGGTCAATGATGTGATGCTGGAACTGCTCACAAGCATTTGGGATTTTGACAGCCCTGACTCCTTTATGTCCCTGCATTAGGGGAGGTTCATGAGGTAATTTAATTATGTGAACTTCTCAATCAGGGGAATTAATGAAGCATCCACTCTAGAGGAAAACATGCTGCAGCTCTTGGAGACCAGAGTACAACAAGGCAGGAAGGACTGAGAGATGTGGTGATTTTTTTCTCACTTTTTTTAAAAAGGAAAAAAAAAATGTGTTTCAGCTTGCCTGGCTCATGGCAAAAGTTGAGTCACTCTGACCTCTCACAGCAGCATCATGTCGAGTGCCTCTAAGCCAAATGCTTTTCCAAAGCAGAAATCCAAGTGGGGTAATCCCCAGGAAATCTCCTGGAGCTCCTCCCTCCCAAGGAGAATTTCCCACAATCGTGTCCAGCCAACTCCAGTTGATTGTGAGGAAAGCAGTCCTGAGTAGGAAATGGCTGGGAGCCACTTGTACAAAAGTTGTGTGTTCTGTTGAAGGTTTATTTACCACCTAAGACTGTTTTAAACCTGCTGCCTAAGTTTGGGAACTAAAGCTAACAAACCATAACAAACTGTGTTGTTGTTATGGCTGACTTTAGTCATCCAACCCTGTGCAATCTCGTAACTTTAGAAAGGATTATAATTTCATTTTTTTTGACTCTGGTATCCTTTTTAGATGATGAAAGTTGTTCAAGTTTATGCAGAAACACAAGAGATTAATTTGAAGGTAAGCGTTTCAGACCATGCACACTTGGTGAAGGGATGTGCATTTCCAACAGGTGAATATTCCTGTCTTCTTTCATCCACAGGCTGATTCAGAAGTAGCACAGGCAGGGAAGGCAGTTGCATTGTACTTTGAAGATAAACTTACAGAGATCTACTCAGACAGGACCTTCCAGCCTTTGCCTGAATTTGAGCAGGAAGAGGATGATGGTGAAATAACTGAGGACTCCGATGAAGATTTTATACAACCACGTAGAAAACGCCTAAAATCAGATGAGAGACCAGTGCATATAAAGTAATCTAATGATATGGACCTAAAATTTATTGTAAAAACTGTTATTTAAGTGTTCCTGGAATATTATCATGCCTACAGTGGCCATCTTGCAGAAGCTGATAGCTTTTTAAACAGTATTAGATAACAAAAAACACTTGTACAGAAAAACATTCGCATCAAAAGGGGAAAAAACCTGTATTGTAAATTTTGGGTGGTTTGTATTTTTTTTTCCTTGATTACTTGCTATATTCTTTCTTTTCCTGATGGAGGGGACACACTCATGCTGGTCTCACAGACAGAGGTGGAGGAATGTTGAAGAGAAGCAGATTTGATAGGAGGTGTTCCATGTGCAGATGAGACTGCAGTGACACGACCTGCAGGACTGGACCCACCCAGTGACTGTGTCTTGCATTACACTGCAGTGTAAACTGTGAGCAGAGCTCCTGAAATCCCCTCTGTGTCCACTCAAGTGTGTGTTGGTCGTTGCTTTGATCATCTCATTGAAGCAGGACTGTGAATAACTGATCTTCTGTGTCCATCCACCTGTTGACATTTTGCTTTCTTTACCCCATTTCATGTATAGCAAAAGGAAGAAGAAAAGAAAAATCATTAAACTGTTCTGAATGGGCGAGTGCAGGAATGGGAGGCAGATGAAAGGCTAAGCTGGTGGCTCCAACCCCTTTCAGTA
The DNA here is from genome assembly GCF_027477595.1 of Haemorhous mexicanus. Classification (NCBI taxonomy): domain Eukaryota; kingdom Metazoa; phylum Chordata; class Aves; order Passeriformes; family Fringillidae; genus Haemorhous; species Haemorhous mexicanus. The sequence continues at coordinate 4,098,827 of NC_082365.1, read as the reverse complement.
GGACAAGGTGTATTTATTAAACTCCTGTACCCAGAACATTTTAATGGCATCCATGGCAGAAGTCTCAGCGTTGTCATCTGTCCCTGACCCCCTGACGAGGCAGAATGTTCTCTCCAGTGTTCATTCTCTACTTTTCTGTACTTAAAATGTAGGCTGAAGGGGTAATAACTGGTTGGGGTGTTTTTCCAGTCTTCCTAAATATCAGTTTCTAATAGACCACTCGGCAAACAATAACCTATTAACTACCAAATGTGTAAAATTTCCTGTATTCACTTTGTCTTATTTGTAAATAATGAATTGAGATTTCTTGCAGGTCAGCAACATTTGCTGAACTGTTTTTAAGCTAATATGTATTCTTATTGATTGTTCCTATCAAGAAAAGATTTGTAATATATGCTATTTCTAACATTGCATTCATTTTGAGGTTCTGTCTTATTTTTCTTAGAGTACTTCTCAGAACTTTCTTCAGAAGCAGCTTGTGAGGGAAATGTGCAGGAAGATTGGAATCAGTCTGAGTTTGGCTTGCCTGTCCATCCATTGAACAAAGCACTTGCACAGGGTTTGGCCTCGAGTGGTTTTTGGTCAAGGAGTGAGAACAGAACAATTTCCCAGTTCCCTCAGTACCCCCTGGGGCACCTCTGCAGTGCCTTCCCTTGCACTGCCTCCATCCCAGCATTCCTGGTTAGAAATCATGGAATCACAAGGAGTTACAGCTCCAGGAGTTGTTTTCTTTACTGACACAAGTCAGCACTAGAAATAAATACAATTTCTGGCCTTCATATTGATCTTGTTAAAGGAAGTTGAAGAATTCATGGAAGCAATGAGCTCGAGGTGGCAGACTCTGAGTTTGCCATCCTTTGTGTGGGTCCAGCAGTTCTGCAGGAGATCCCTGGGGCTTTGGTGTGCTCAGCACAACAATTCCTGTGACATTGTCCACGCTTTACCATCATGGTAAAGAGAGAGATTTTAGCACAATATCAAATTGAGAAATGCTCTCAGCAGTTTTTATGCAAATCACTGCAGATTTGGTTTCTTTTATAAGAACCAGGTCTGTGTACCTTGGGATTCTCCCTCTTGCAATAAATGAGGGGACTGAAGATGTTTTTAACTTCCAGCTCACTTCTTCACTCAAATGTTACACTTCAAACTCAAACTGGTTGTTTTTTTAAATTTCTTAGACATGAACAGTGCTGTTTTAAGTTTATTTTTTACCAGTTTGTATGTGAAAGGAAAAGGAATTCCACTTCAACATGTTAAATTGACAAAGAGCAACAACTTTGCCTGTGGAAAAGCTGATGTGTGAATAGGACACTGGTAGTGACAAGGGATCATTTCATGGCTCTGTGTATTGCCTATTTATGCATTTCTAGTTTCTCAGCTTCATTTTGCAAAAGGAATATTATTAAAATTATCATGAAAATAAGATTCTGTGAACTCTCTTCACTCGGGCCTCCTGTTTTTGTGGCACTTTGGTACCTTCAGGCCTCGCCTTTTGAGCTCTTCCCTGGGCAGCAGCTGGGGATTGGATCCTGCAGAGACCCTGGGGATGAGCCAGAGCATGGGCTGGGCATGGGGGATCCCCAGTAGAGCTCAGAGGGTTCCAGCAGAGCTCAGGGGGATCCCCAGTTCAGGGGAATACCACCATAAGACAGGGGGATCCCAGGAGTTCAGGGGATCCCCAGATGGAGTCAGGGGAATCCCACGTGGAGCTCAGGGGATCCCAGCAGAGCTCAGGGGGATCCCAGGTGGAGCACAGTGGGAAGGACTCACCCCAAACCCTCCAGAGAAGGTTGTGCCCCCTGGCTGCTGCAGGACCAGAACCCTCTGCTCCCCAGCCAGACCCCAGAGCAGTTCCCAGTGTTTTGGGACAGCCTTTCCTTTGAGGTGGCCTCTCCAACACTTCACTGCAGGTGGAGAACTTGGCCAGCTCATGCTCAGCATCTTCTGCACACCAGGAGTGCAGCTGAGCTGGACCTGTGACCCTCCAGAACTGCTCCTCCCATCCATCCCCAGTGCTCAGTAGGATTATGTGGAATTTTGAATGTGTGCAAGAAATCTCAAGTGTTTCTTTTATACAAGGAAACAAAACATTCTCTTCTTCCCCTTCATTTTTGAACTCCCAAAGCAGCAATTCAGTGATTGTTCTGAAAGCAGCAAAGTTGTATTTGAAATTATTTGGAAGGGTAGATAAACTCTGCTAATCCCTTCCCTGACCCTGTGGGCTGGGTGTTCATCACAGAAATGGGAAGGGTTTGCTCAGTGGAAACGATTTTGGTGTAACTCATTACTGGGTTTGTGTTAATGAGCCACATTAATTCACTGGGCATCTTCTCCATGCCAGCTGCTGGTGTGTAATGTGTCAGTGGCTTTGCCTGGGGAATCAGAGCACACTTCACATCAGGAAATCTGTAAAACTGGGGTGGCAGGAGGAATCTGGCACTTGGTGCAACTCTGCTCTTATTTCAAATACTCCCAAAATTTTTTGTCTTCAGTTTGGCTGAGAATTTTGGTTGTTCCTGAAGTTATCCAAAGAAGGAAAAGGCAATTTGAAATGAGTGCAAAGTGCCCAGTGTGAGCAGCTGTCCTGCCATGGATCCCTGGTGATGAGAGGAATTCAACAGCTAAATGGGCCCAGGGCTGTTCTTTAGCCGTGCCCTGCAATGAAGAGCACAATCAGGCAGAGCTATTATTCCAAAGAAGGGGATTTCCCCAACTTCTGCAAACAGAAATGCTCAGCTGTGTGTGGAGAGGCTGTTCCTCAGTGGGGAATGTCACTGTGACACTTCACTGTGACACTCTTCATGCTGGATCAAACATTTCAAGCGACTGGAAAAGTCCCTAAAATGAGCCCAAATTTCTGGTTTATCACCTGGTTTTGGCTGACCTGGAAAAGTTCAGGTTATTGCAACAGTATTTTAAATCTGTTTCTGTGGTGTACTGGGAATTGGCTTTTCCCAGTTGGCTTTTCCCTGGTTTTCTCACTCTCTTCCTCAGAAAAAAGCAATAAAACTGCTTTGTCATTTGCCTGTCAGCATGCCAGGAATCCTTTCCTTAGGATAACGATTTTATAGGGAAGTTTGTATGCAAATTACAAAGCCTAGCTTTTAAAAACAAAGTCTGCAGCAGTTCCTGACAATATAGAGTGTGGCATTTTATTTTAAAAAGTTGGGGAAAGTTCCATATTTTTTTAAGAAGTAGCTGTTTGAGCAAATAATGGAGGTACTTTTTTAAAATAAAAATGTAAATGCCACAGTTTACACAGAGGCACATATGGATTGTATCTTTGGGTATGGTGATTTAGTTTGTCTTCTCAAAGTGTGTGTGCAGTAACTCTTCCACCTACTTCCACTTGGCTTATGGGGATCCTTTTTTCTGTGCTTTCTGATGCATCAGGATTGAGACAGCTTTCCAAAATTGCAGTTAATTTGGGAATCTTTGTTGTAAGTGGACTGTGAGATGTATGAAATGCAGTTTGGGCCTTTTCTTTAAGGTGAAATCACAGCTGGAGGCTGCTGGCTTTAAAATTTATGGGATTTCTACGAAGAGAGGTACTGGAATATTTTGTAAGCTGGACTTTGGCAGGATTCAGGCTGGAGTGAGCTCCCCTGGCACACCTGTGCTCACCTGCACTGGGGGAATTTTAGGCTCAGAACACCAGGACACATGTAAATAATCCTATAGAGATTTGTGCAGTGCAAAGCTTGTTTTACATGTAAACATCCTCCTGGAAGGGTTAAATCATGGCATTCTTTGATTCTTCAATTATTTCCTGCTTCCAGTACTGGAGCTGGCTCATTTTGCACATAATAAACTTGCCTCATCTTTTAATATGATTCTTCAAAAAAAAAAAAAAAAAACAACCAAGTGCTGTTTCTGTGATATTGTATTATCTGAATCATCCTATTTAACTTTTTTTTTTAAGAGTTATTGTTTCAAATTGTTCTGTTCCTGTGTTTTTTTGATGGTGTGTAATTAAAATCAAATTTTTCTTTCCCTGGTTATTTAATACTTTAGCTGCCTGTAAATATTTCTTGTTAAGTGCTCTGGAATGTGCTGTAGAAGTTGTATTAGCTCAGTTTAAAGCATTGTTTGGAACCCATTTTGGTTGGTTATTTCTATTAAATTAGAAAAATCATTCTTTCAATTTGAGTTTCTTTCTTGCACATCATCAGATACAGATCCACACCTGGCACAAGACTTTCCTGACAACACCTGCAGTGTGAAATTGGGTGAAATTTGGGCTGCAGGAGCCCAGGTGAGCCCAGCTGAGGCTGCAAAAAATGATTTGTCACATTTATCTACACCTGGGCATGGGACACAAGGGTTGGGAAGTCTCTGGACCTTTTGCATGCAGTGAAAAACTGCACACCTGGAATTCTGCTGTGTTCCCTCACCTGGAGCTGCTGGATGTGCCTTGAGCTGCTCCCACCACTGTAAAATCCCAATTTTTGTGGGGATGTTGCTGCTGGGGCAGTGTCCTGACTTCCTGCTCAGAACCAGAGGTAGAACTGAGCTTGGCAGGTCTTGGGCTGGGCTCAGCTCAGCTCAGCAGCTGGAGCAGGGACTGCTCTGCCAGGAGCCAGGAATGATTGCAGCTCCAGGAGGAGGAAGGGGAGTGAGTTTGCACCTGTGAAAAACAGGAGAAAGAATTTTGTAAGGTTTAATAATGGATAAAATAAGAGACAAAAATCCAGTGTCAGATTATGTTTTTTTCTGACCCACAGATAGGGCACTGAGAGGTGTTTTAAAACCTTTTATTCTATTTTTAGTCTTCTAAACCATCAAAGAAGTTTTTTTTTTCCATTCAAGAGAGAGGGGGAAATGTGGGAAATGGATTTGTAGAAAATTCTCCAAACCTGACAGGAGGCTCACACAGTGTGCATCTGAATGCAAACACTGAGATAAGAAATGCTGACTGAGAAATGCCATGGAATGAGACAGAGTTTGCTGAGAGAGAAATGGAGCTGGAAACAAGGTTCAAAAATTATTCTACAAATCCATTCCCAACAGCCAAAGAACACACAGGTACATGCAGGCAGTGTTATCTTTATAACATCACATGCAGATTCGTGTTTCATGCATTATTCAAATATTCTTGTGAATTTTATGATGTTTGGGGAACTCCTTTGTTTGACTTCACACTGCATGATGTCCTGGGTGTCAGGTCAATGTATTTTATTTCTTCTTGTGTCTCCATCCTGCTGTTTCACATCCTCTGATAAGGATTTAGTGTGTCCTCCTTAAATTTACCATGGTGTTCTCTAATTGTCCTCCAGTGCTCTGCTTTGTGTCACAGTTATCACTTGGACAGTGGGTGGCCTTACACTGGTTTTAGTTTCACAAAAGCCTTTCGTTTTAAATCTTATCTTTTGCTAAGTCTATAATACAATACACTCATCACACTCTTATTTCCATAAGCAATACATAGATATTATATTCATTACACTACATTTCTATGAGCAACACATTGCATACTTAAGCTGATAACAATATAATTATAATATAATATAATATAATATAATATATAATATATATAGTGTATATATAGTATATATAGTAAATTATATTATATTATATTATATATATAAATTATATTAAATATATAGTAAATTATATTATATTATATTATATATTATATATACAGTGTATATATATAGTATATATATAGTAAATTATATTATATTATATATTATATAAAAATTATATTAAATATATAGTAAATTATATTATATTATATATTATATATAGTGTATATATAGTATACATATAGTAAATTATATTATATTATATTATATTATATTATATTATATTATATTATATTATATTATATTATATTAATTATATTATATATTACATTACATTATATTATTATATTACATTATATTACATTATCTTAAAAGAGTTATAATTGGTACTATTTCTAAATATTTATAGTCACTAACAACATGCAAAATCTAATACATAAGTGTGAAAGCCAATATTATCTGGTCATTTTTCCCACACCTCAGCTAAATTCCCCTGGAATAATTTTTCTCAGGCAGTGAGGGAGAGCTCTGGTACCCGGAGTGCCTCCCAGCCTGGAGGTGTGTCTGAACTTCCAAAACCCAGCTGAAGGCTCTGATCCAGGCAGGTGCCTTCAGGCTCATCACCAACTCTGATTTTTCTCTCACTCTGTGTTTATTCTTGGAGTGCCTGAGGTGGCTGAGTGTCACAGAGGCTCCTTGATGAGAGCTGTGTTCTAGGAAAAGGTTCAGTGAGCTTCTGTTCTTGCTGAAACAAAGCACACCTGCGTTCTCTGCTGCACCTGCAGGGCTCTGCTCCCTGCCCAGGGGAACAGCCCTGCTGGAATGCGTCAAAGAAAAACCTTCTGAGGCCCTCAGAGAGAGAAAGGAATGAATTGGAACCTTTAGAGAAACTGAAATATATCAAGCCACACAGAGATGAAGTAAGAGTGTAAGTTTTAGTTGTAAGTAAGTAGAAATATATCTTAGGTGCCTTAAGAGACTGTGGTAGCCAGTAACAGCCCTAAAGCTCACTAATGTTACCTTTCACAAAATCAACTTAGCTCCAGACATAACAACAACATAGCAGAACATTGCTTGCATTTCCAGACAGAACAGATAGAACTATTTGCATGAACAGATAGAACCATTTGAATGAACAAATGGAACTATTTGCATGAACAGATAGAACCATTTGTGTAGAATCTACACAGATAGAACTATTTGTGTAAGAACTGACACTGCTTTCTCACAATGGAAGTAAGCTCAGATTGGTGTAGGAACAATGTTGTAGAATCATGTTTTTAGCTGAATGGATCATTCATTAATAAAATCCCCCTGAATTGGGGTGCAAAAAAAAAAAAAGAAAAAAAAAGGTGGCAGTAGCTTCTGCTCAGAACATCAGGACTCTAGGGCAGAAAACTTAGATTTTTTTAGCCCAGACTTTAATAATCTGAACTCCTCACCTTTGAGGCTGATGTACTCTTGCAATAAACAACTTTACACCAACCAACAACTGCTCCAGTCTCTTTGCAGATCCAGGACCCAGGCAAAGCTGGGTGGTTTGCACCTGAACCGCTGCACTTTCAGCCCAAACCCTGGCAGCACAGCTGGTGCTGGTTCTGTGTGGGCACAAGGGGTGGGAGTGCCCTGCTCAGCCTCCCTGGAGCTGCCAGAGCAGCAGTGAGGAGGCTGATGTGTTGTGAAAGCTGAGCTAAAACAGAGACCACACAGAGCTAAAGAATAAAGCAGGGACTTATTAAAAGGATCTCGTCAATGGATCCATCTGGGGCAGCACCAGAGCCCAGCCAGGGCTGCACCCAAGATGAACCAAAATGGTCACAAAATGAACCCAGGATGAACCCAAATAGTCCCAAAATGCACGACCAGTCACCAGGTCTCTCACTTTTATAAGTTCTGCTCCATTTGCATCTTGGAGTTCATTGTCCCATTCCAGCTTTAGCCCATGAAGTCCCATCCTTTTTGTTTTTCTCTCTTCAGCCCACGTTGTTTATGCTCTTGGGCCTGAGATTTGGATCATTTGTCCTTGGTCCCCAGCTAGAGCAGGAATTGTTTTGTCTCCCTGCTCTGTGCAGAGAGCTCACCATCCCCTGATTTGAAGCCCAGACCCTCACACTAAAGCAGCACAGAATCTGAAAAATATAGAAGCTAAACCTGAGGCATCAAGGTCCCAGGAGGGGGTTTGTTTCTCTTTGCCAGGTGTGGTCTGGCTGTGTCCAGAGCATTCCCAGCTCCACCAGCCCATCTGCTGCAGCCCTGCCAGCCCATCTGCTCCAGCTCTTCGGGTGGCTGCAGTTGGCCTTTGTGGCTGGGCTGGCATCTGGCATTTGCAGCTCCTCTGTTTGACTCCGCTCAGGCTTGCTTGGATTTTCGTTCTCTAATGCCCTGGGTTTAATTCTCCTGGCTTTAATTAATTCTCCTGGCTTGCTCCAGTGACACTGAGCTGTTCACCCCATCACACAGTTGCCAATTTTCATTTCATCCCAGGGTGAAAAATCCCATCCCAAAATCCTACCCAGGATTAGAAACGGCTGCTAGACTGTTCAACCCCTTGCTGCTACTGTAGAATTCACATCTGTTACAGAATCCCACTATGGTTTGGGTTGGAAAAAGCTTTAAACTCATCCAGTTCCACCCCTGCCATGGCAAGGACACCTTCCACCTGTCCCATCTTGCTTCAAGCCCCGTTCAGCCTGGCCGTGGACACTTCCAGGGTGTGGATATCTCTGTAGACACAGATGATTTTGGAGTTACTGCTGTCTGAGGGTTGAGATGATGAGTCTGGATCTCCTCCAGAGCACTGGCCTTCCTTCCCTTGATTAATCTCCCTCCCCATGTGAGCTCTGGGTCACTCCAGTGCCTGAACAGACTGAGAGGGGCTGAACTGCTCTCCTGACTGTTCCTGTGTCCTTTGCTCAGTGTTGGTGGAGCAGATGGAGCAGAACAAAGCACTTAAGGCTGAGCAAACAGCTCTAGGCCAAATTACCTTCCACTGCTTCCCATGGGCTGCAGCACAGAGCTGGCTGATCTCCACCTGGGTTAATGGTTAGGAACCTGGATAATGTTTGCTAAATTAGCAGGGTTTAAAAACCTGGGATATAAATTCCTGCTCCTCTCATTGACACATCAGATGAGCACGTTTAGCACAGAACCTCACTGAGCAGATGGCACAAGGCTGGGTCACAGTGGCTGGGGGTGCTGGGGGACCCCTCACCAAGGAGCAGGCAGAGTGTGCTGGGCTGTATCTGCTGCTTCATCCTGGCACTGATGTTCATCTTCCATCCCTGGGAATGTCCAAGGCCAGGCTAGAGAGGGCTTGGGATAGAGGAAGGGATAGTGGAAGGTGTCCCTGCCCATGGCAGGGGGTGGAATGGGATGAGCTTTAAGGTTCCTTAAAAACCAAACTATTTTGGGATTCTGTGATCTGCTGACTGATCCTTTTTGCACCCTCAGCACTGCCCAGGAGCAGAACTTGCTGCTGTTTGTGCAGCTCAGCCCCTGCCCTGCCTCAGACACAACCTCTGGGGCTGGGCAGGATGAACCACCCCAAGTAAACCTGTCTGGCAGCTGCCTGGCTCAGAGTATCTTTAATTTTTATCTTGCATATCAGAGACAAAACCAAAAGACTTTGTGGTGGAAGAATTGCTCTGAAGTGTTTGGAAATGACATATTTTGAAGATTTACACCACTGTGGGAATATGGGGCCGGGATACACCTTTGGGCTGTGCTGTGGGCCATGGGATCTGCATTGCAGTGTGCATCTGTTTCAGATCACCTTCCTGTCAGGAAAGAGAGAGCTCTGAAAGTGCCTGGAACCCTCACTCATTTGGAATTTTCTTTTGGAGCTGTGTTTGGTGCAGTTCTACCACTGCCACCAGGCACAGCAACATGGTCTGTGCCCTGGATCTGACAGGGGTTTGCTGCTGACGGCAGAATGAGGTGCAAAATTCCAAACTGAGTCGTTTCCTCTCTGAGTTTGTGTCTCCAGGCAATCCCAAATTAAAGTTCTTCATCCTCTCTATTTGCCCTAAATGTTTCCAGAGGAAGGAGATGTTGCAACCAGCAGGGCCCAGGCTCAGGGTGAATTCTGCTTCTCAACCAGAGATCTGGAGACAGATTTGGAGCCAGCCTGGGGTTTGGTCAGCTCAGGAGCTCAGGGAAGGTGCTGCTACTTCAGGGATGGGGTGGATAACCATGAAGGCAGGGACCACGGTGTGTAATTCATGCACTATCCTGCCAAGCATCCCCAAATTAACTGCTCATTCCTTAAAATCCGCTGCCGGGATGGCGGCAGCAGATGGTGCTGTGAGCACAGCGCTCTGCAGGTCGGGCTCGGGGGAGCAGGAGCCGTTCTGGGGCAGAAACTCTCAGCTGGGGAGGGCCCTGCTGAGGGCACCTGTGGGGTGACCCCAGAGATCCCCCAGAGTGGCTCAGGGAATGGCTGGGAAGGAGTTTTGGAAAGAGAGATTCTCAGAGTGAAGGGCTTGGCCCTGCTCCATCTGTCCCCCCCACAGGGCTCTGAGGGAACCTGTGGGGTGACCCCAGAGATCCCCCAGTGCGGCCCAGGGAATGGCTGGGAAGGAGCTTTGGAAAGGGAGATTCCCTTGGAGTGAAGAGCTCGGCCCTGCTCCATCTGTCCCCCCCTCCCAGGGCTCTGAGGGAACCTGTGGGGTGATCCCAGAGATCCCCCAGTGCTGCCCAGGGAATGGCCAGGAAGGAGCTTTGGAAAGAGAGATTCTCGGAGTGAAGGGCTTGGCTCTGCTCCATCTGCCCCCCTCACAAGGCCCTGCTGAGCTGGTGTCCCCCAGAGATCCCCCAGTGTGGCCCAGAGAATGGCTGGGAAGGAGTTTTGGAAAGGGAGATTTGCTCGGAGTGAAGAGCTCAGCCCTGCTGACGGTACCTGTGGGGTGACCCCAGAGATTCCCCAATATGGCCCAGGGAATGGCAGAGAAGGAAAGGGAGCTTTGGAAAGAGAGATTCTCAGAGTGAAGAGCTCGGCCTTACTTGATCTGCCCCCCTCACAGGGCCCTGCTGAGCTGCCGACCCCCAGAGATCCCCCAGTGGGGCCTAGGAAGTGGCCGGGAAAGAGCTTTGGATAAGGAGATTCCCTTGGAGTGAAGGGCTCAGCCCTGCTCCATCTGCCCCCCTCCCAGGGCTCTGAGGGAACCTGTGGGGTGACCCCAGAGATCCCCCAGAGTGGCTCAGGGAATGGCTGGGAAGGAGCTTTGGAAAGGGAGATTCCCTCGGAGTGAAGAGCTCGGCCTGGCTCCATCTGTCTCCCCCTCACAGGGCCCTGCTGAGCTGATGCCCCCCAGAGATCCCCCAGTGCTGCCCAGGGAATGGCCAGGAAGGAGCTTTGGAAAGGGAGATTCCCTCAGAGTGAAGAGCTTGGCCCTGCTCCATCTGTCCTCCTCACAGGGCTCTGAGGGCACCTGTGGGGTGACCCCCCAGAGATCTCCCAGTGCGGCCCAGGGAATGGCCGGGAAGGAGCTTTGGAAAAGGAGATTCACTTGGAGTGAAGGGCTCAGCCCTGCTCCATCTGTCCCCCCCACAGGGCTCTGAGGGAACCTGTGGGGTGATCCCAGAGATCCCCCAGTGTGGCCCAGGGAATGGCCGGGAAGGAGCTTTGGAAAGAGAGATTCTCAGAGTGAAGGGCTTGGCTCTGCTCCATCTGCCCCCCTCACAGGGCCCTGCTGAGCTGGTGTCCCCCAGAGATCCCCCAATACTGCCCAGGGAATGGCCAGGAAGGAGTTTTGCAAAGGGAGATTCCCTCGGAGTGAAGGGCTCGGCCCTGCTCCATTTGCCCCCCTCACAGGGCCCTGCTGAGGGCTCCTTTGGGGTGACCCCAGCAATCCCCCCAGTGTGGCCCATGGAATGGCTGGGAACGGAGACATTTTGACTCTTCCTTCCTCACTCACTGGCAGAGCTGATGGGGCTGTGGGTTCCTGTGTGTGGTCTGGGTCTCCTGATGAAGTTGCAGCTTGTTCCTGGCTTTTCCAGCCTTGTGCCATGCTCTCCTGCCCTCTGGAAAACCTGATTAATCAGAGTGTATAGTCAGCATTCAATCCTCTGCTGTGCTGTCTGGGAGTCTTCTTTTCCAGTTAGATGTCCAGAAAAACCTCAGTCTGCTCTTTGTTAACTCCTCCACTTCCCAGTTCCCTTTCCCAGCAGGGGATCTGGTGCTGCTGGTTCAGGGGGTGACTGTGGACATGTCAAACCAGTTTAATCTCCTGCCCAATTATAATCAGCCTAATTCTCCTGCAGATACAGACCCAGGGTCCTTCTAGTGGCTGAGCAGAACATCAGTGTGCCAGGCCACCTTATTTGCTGCTGGCTGTTGAAAACTAAATTCTGTGGAAAATAATTCAGTTATGCTGGTGGGTCTGGAGACTCTGTCCTGCCCTGTGGTTCCAAGGATCTCTCTCCTTCTTGCCTTTCCTGGGTGATGGGCACAGCAAGTGGCTTCACAGGAAGGATTTCTGGCTGCAGAATCATGGCTGAAATGTGATTTATTGGCTCCATATTTGTAAGATGGCAGAGCTTCATCCAAATCAAGACCTGTATCCTCAGTTCCCTGTTGAGTTACTTGTTCCTTTTGATTCAACAATGTTCTTTCCTGTTTGCTCCTGAGTTCTCAGAGCCACAGAATCACAGAGTGGTTTGGGTTGAAGGGACCTCAGAGTCCATCCCATTGCAGCCCTGCCCTGGTGCTGGGCTCTGAGGCAGTGCTGGGAGGATGTCTGACTGTCAGACAGCAGATGAACTCAGCAAACACCTCTCTGCCAAAGCTAACAGCAGGGTGCCCTTGTCTCTTGTCATTTGGAGCCTTGGGAAATAATGTTATCAGTAAGTAAAGACACTTAAACAAAAAAAAATTTCCCAGTGAACTCTTTTGGCCTTGGAATCTGCTGCTGGCAGGAGCAGCCAACACCCCACAGAGAGTCCCCCTGCACCATCCCCTTGCCCACCATCCCAGCCTTTCTCCAGGGTGAGCCCCCCTAGGCTGGACCCTTTGTGTTTGGGAAGGCAGCCTGTAAATCTTCTTCTGGGAGTGCCCCAGGCCAGGCTGGACAGGGCTTGGAGCAGCCTGGGGTGGAGGAAGGTGTCCCTGCCATGGCAGGGGGGGACTGGGTGAGCTTTAAGGGCCCTTCCCTCCCAAACCATCCCACTGCTGTGGGCTCTCCTGCTCTGCCCATGGCACGGACAGCCTTATTGCAGAGGTGCCCCTCTTTTGGGGGGATGGAGCTCTGGGAAAGCAGATGCAGCAGGAACCAAAGCTGGGAAAGGCCCACGTGCTGCATGGCTCAGCTGAACCTGGTTATTTCTCCACGAGGGTCCTTGGGGACATGATTGCCAGCACATCTGTCATTTAGGATTCTGTCTGTTGTCACCTGTGGAAAGAGATTATTAAGTAGTGAAGTGATTGACAAGGGCTTTCTCTTTTTTCTTTTTATTAATAGGAGTATTGCAAATGCTGCTCTGGGCTCCCAGGGGAGCTCCCTGCAGAGGAGGCTCTGAGGGTGAGCTGGATGTGTAAACAGCTCCTCCACACACATCCACATGACTCTAACCAGGAAAAAACACTGGGACTGCTGGCTGTGGGTCTGTGAAAGAGGTTTGGGATGGCTAGGTGGGATGAGCTGGGAATAGCTGTGACCCACACCTCACTCCCAAGGGCTGGAAGGTGCCTGGGAGAGCAGGAGAGACAGGGGTAAGGAGACTTGGTCAAAGACTTGGCTCCTTGAAAGTGTTGGTGGGAAGCAGCAGCCCAAGAAAAGCAGCTCCTGCACATTCATGCTCCTCTCTGGAGGCTGCTGGAGCAGGTTAATCAAGGAGCTCTCAGGTTTCTTTTCACATGTTAATATTCTCCTGAAATAAAAACATTACAGCGTTTTCTCTCCGAGGCACAATTGTGCACCATAGGTTTTGTTTTCCCTGTTATAAAATACTGCTATTTTTATTACTAGTATTTCCACTGGGAGAGATAAAAATAACCAGAATACAGCAAATACTTTGTTAGCACACTGGGGAAAAAAACCCCCAGCTTATAACTCCTTATTTCTCATTACAGACAGCAACTTAGAGTGGTTCTTCCAGAGGGTTGAGATTAAGGATATCCTGCTTTGCTTTTTGGTTTCCATGAAAACACTCATGGTTTAAAGCCTGGGTTAATTCCAAGGAATGTGGGGCTTGGGACCTCCTGCCCTCCCTGCCAGGTGTTACTGGAAGGTGGCTGCAGATGGATGTGTTCAATCTCTGACTGTGCAGACACATGGAATTTATCCAGGCCCTTTTATCCAATGCCCTCTTCTTTCCTGCTGGAAATGGTGCTGAGATAAAGCCATATGCTGTGTGGACTGGGGACGTTTCAAACCTAAAGATCCCTCACTTCATGGCTGCTGGAGCTGGGGATCAATGGCCAAAGCCTTGTGCTGCTCTGGAAGCCCTGGATGCCACCTGGAGCCTGCAGGGATTAAATGTCAAAGGGCTCCTCCTGCTTCCCTGAGCTGCAGTGGCTGAGCAGGATGTGAGAGCAAAGGCTTCCCAGGGATCTTTAGCACTTTATAACCAAGGACAAATTTTAATCTCTCTTCTTGGTTCTGACACCAGCACTTTATTGGCCTTCAAAGAAGGTGCAGTCTTTTAAAAATAAATTATGCAGCGATACTGATAGAGGTGTCCATGGCACAGAAGGCTGAAATGAGACCCTAAAAGCAGCAGTTTTTCATCTGCTCTCAGAGAAAGGATGTGTTAATATTGATCATTAACATTTAGGCAAAGGCCAGCTCGAGCCTTTTGACAGCCCTGGACCAGCAGCAGCCACTCTGACCTGGGAAGGTAGGATTAACTGTTTGAGTCAGGGAGAGGAACTGAAATGGGTCTAATCCCAGCCTAATGCTCATTCCAGGGATTTGCTGCCATAATCTTCCTGAAATTTATGTCCTAAATCAGCCCAGCTTGCCAGGCTGACAGAGGCTGCTGACAGGGTGGCATCAGGCTGCCAAGTCATGGAACCCTGGAGCACCCTGAGCTGGAAGGATCCACCAGGACCATCCAGCCCAGCTCCTGGACCTGCACAGACAGCCCAAAATCCCACCCTGGGCATCCCTGGCAGTGCTCTCCAAACTCTCCTGGAGCTCTGGCAGCCTCGGGGCTGTGCCCATTCCCTGGGGAGCCTGGGCAGTGCCAGCACCCTCTGCGGGAAGAACCTTTCCCAAAACCCAACTTAAATCTGCTCTGGCACAGCTCCAGCCCTTCCCTGGGTCCCCTGCTACCTCAGCCAGGCCAGGCTCTCACTTCATCCATTTTATTGAGGCTGTTAAAGGCAGCTGTGGAAGGTCAGTGCTCCCTGAGCTCTCTGGACAATGGCCTTGAGCACAGCTCATCCTCTGCCTCCTGAGCCCAGCTCAGCTGATACCATCAGCCATCTGATGCTGCTGGAGCAGAAATGGCTTTTTAGAGCTTCCAGCCCTGCCAAGTCAGGCTCTGACTCTTAACCTTGAGGATATGCAAAGATTCCAGGTCAATAAAATGTATTTCAGAAGTCTCACCACCAGGAAAGAGCTTTTGGTGGTAGTCCTGCCTCTGGAACTCTTCCTGCTTGGATGCACACAGCTCCAAATCCCCCTGGCCCTGGCTCCAGCTTTGTGTGCAACACAGCATATTCCAAGATGCCTCTTGGAATCAGAGCTTTTCAGGACACAGAGCCACATTTCCTTGCCCTGAATCCAATGAAGCCAGCCCTGCACAGAATGCCTCGCTGGCACTGCAGGACAGGAGCTGGCAGCAGGGACTGCCACCCCCTGCCACTGTGGCCTTTGGGCTGAGCAGTTTCCTCCCAGGCTGTGCCCAGGAGGGAAATGTGTTATTCATCTTTAAACTCCTCATCTCAGAGAGTGCTCAAGCTGCAGTCCAGGGATTTTCATTTTCGGCTGCAAATTCAGCATGATCCATCCTTCCTTCCTTCCTTCCTTCCTTCCTTCCTTCCTTCCTTCCTTCCTTCCTTCCTTCCTTCCTTCCTTCCTTCCTTCCTTCCTTCCTTCCTTCCTTCCTTCCTTCCTTCCTTCCTTCCTTCCTTCCTTCCTTCCTTCCTTCCTTCCTTCCTTCCTTCCTTCCTTTCGCCACTTCCTTCCTTCCGCCACTTCCTTCCGCCACTTCCTTCCTTCCTCCCTCTTTCCCTCCCTTTCTCCCTTCCTTCCGGGATACTCAAGGAGTGGAGTGTCTATAATCAAATAACTCCTCCCAACCCCCAAATTTCCACAGGGAATGAACAGCCAGGAGAGACTCAGAACACACAAGGAGGGAACCTTTATATTTCCTTTTTATTTCTGCTGTTGCGCTGTGCAGCAGATTTGATACTTAGCACAAAGTAATTGTTTTTTAAACTAATTGTATTGGACTTCAACTAAATCTCCCTCGCTGTCTCCATAGGAAAAGGTGCTCTCCTCCTCCGTGCAGGCAGGAATGAGGGGAAGATTTTGGGTTTATCTCTGTTCACACACCTTCACCACCTTGGAGAAGTGTGTGGAGGGGCACAGCAATCCCAAATGTTGTGTTTATCCACAGATGACTCGGCGCCGTTGCCAAAGGATCCAGATCCACGTCATTTTTCCTGGCAAGAAGCTCTGGATCCTTTGTGAGCTGTTTCCAATTATTATATTAACTGGGAAAGTAAACAATGCCATGCTATTAGATAGAGCTGGCACAAATAAATGCTGCTGCTCCCTCTCCAGACTTGGTTATTATTAAGAAATAAAAATAACGGCTTCAAATAGATCCTAATGTGGATTAGATGAACAGCATGTTCTGTCTCAGCTGGACAAATATATCTGGGATTCCAACTTAGTGGCACATTCATGGAATCATGGAATGGTTTGGGTTGGAAGGGATCTCAGAGCTCATCCCCTTCCAGCCCCTGCCATGGGCAGGGACACCTCCCCCTAGCCCAGGTTGCTCCAGCCCTGAAATAAATCCCCTCCAGGGCATACGTCTGGAGCACACCACCCTCATTAATCCAATTGCAGCGTGCTGTGAAACCTCCCAGTTCCTCAAATGGTTGTGCAATGCTGTCTGGTGCTTGGCTTCTGCTTTATTGCAGGGAAAATGATGCTCTTTCGTGCCTCTCAGATTTTAGGAGTTTTCCCACACCCTGCCTTGCTCACTGAGCAGCCTCAAGCTGCCACAAGCTGCAGTTTTCCTTCTCTCCTTGCAGTTTTCATTCAGTTTGTGCTCCTGTCCTCAGGGGTTGTTTCAGAGGTAATTCAAGAGCTGCTGTGTTGCAGCTCTTGTTGCTGTTGTTGTAACTCATTTCTTTGTCGAGTCTGTTGAGCCACTTTCTCCCAAAGTTTACTCCACTCCCAGCCCTTCTGGGCCAGCTGTTGCTGTGTTGAGCTGTTGGCTCTGCCTCTCCAAGGGTGACACCAGGCCACTGGACAGGAGCAGGGGTGAGATAAATGCTGCCCTGTGAGGGAGAGGCATCCACGCTTCCCTACATGCCAAGGGCAGGCAGCTGCAGGGAAAGCTCTGCCAGACACAGGAAACACAAAATGCCAGGGGGGATGTGGATGAGACACCACCACTGAGCCCCTGCAGACGATCAGCTCTGCCAGCTCCCTGGGATTTGGGGAATTGTCTCCCCTTCTCATGCTGGGAGGTGGAAACACAGCTGGAAAGCAGTTTGGTCTCAGTCTGAGGCAGCTGGAAAAAGGAATTTCTGGCCAGCCCAGAAGCTGCCCCGAGGGGTGAAGGGAGCTGCAGGGTCTGGGGGTGGGATCTGACTTCTCCAGGGCTGCTCCATGGGGCAAAGTGGGATCTTCTCAGCAGGACATGAGAGGGAAAATCTGTGCCCCAACTGCTGGGTGTGTGTGGGGGTGTGGGAGAGGAGAATTGGGAACCAGAGCTCCTGCTTGGGAAAAGCAGCATTTGGATTTTCAGCAGCCACCAGGCTCTTTCCCAGCCTTCTGTGCTGGACAATAAATAGTGTGTGTGACATAAATTCAAAGGTGTAAAAAAGGTCTGGTTTTTGTTCTGAAGGAGTATTTGTTGAGAGTATGGATGTAGGATCTTCTGTTATTGGTATTGAGCAAGTCTGGAATCCTCTGATATGTAAATCAAGGTGAATATTTGACCCAAGGTGACTTTAAATTTAAAAGTAAAAGTTCTTGCTATTACCCTTGTAATAAAATTACCCTTTTCGTCCCCAAATAATTGAATTTTATTATTGATTTCTGTGTTGCAAGCTCTCAATTGGGCATTAACCTTTTTCAAAGAGTTTAGCTGTGGTGTTTTTTTGTCTCTTGAAATCCCTTCAAGATAAATTCAAATTTCAAATGCAAGACTTGACTGATATATTCCAGGAACTCCTCTCTTGGTGCCAGTTTTGGTGGCTCTGGCAGAAGCTGTTGCTGTGCTGGAGACATGACATGATGCCTGGGGCTCATTGCTTCCCCCTGGGTACAAATCCTTTGGTTTTGGGACTCTGGGACACAAATGCCCCAGGGCAGGCAGTGAAAGGAGGAGCAGAGAAGAGGAGCTGTTCCCTCCCCAACCAAGCAGATGTTGTATGGACCCAAATCTCAGGTTTGAGGCATCATTTGAGCCTCTAGTTTCTTAAAAAACGAAATGGGTGAGTGGCTTTAGGGAGTTTGTCATCTAAATGTAAAGCAAACTCTACCTGAGCTTCATCTCTGGGAAGTTTCTGGTTTAGCTCTGAGTGTCTGAATGTCTCCCCAGAAAACACAGACCTTTGGGGCTGCTGGTGCTGGCTGCAGGTGACAGGTGACAAACACCTTCAGGAGGAGTTCTCAGGGTGCACTTCTGCCTCAGCCTGTCCACAGCAGCAGCTCATGGAGCACTGGCCATGCTGGTGACTAATTAAAAGTCTCTCTTTGTGACCAGTTACTGGGTTAATAAAAGGTTTCACTCACATTGTCCTGGCAACAGAAGTTTTTGGGAGAAGCAGAGCTTGGCTTGTGCCCCACAGCTGCCACGTGGGGACAGCAGAGATGTGCTGGTGAGGTGTCCAAAAAACCTTGGTCTGGCCAAGGAGGGACCAGGGTGGCCAAAAGGGCCCTGATGCAGCTTTCCAGGGGTGTTGGAAACTCTGTGCTCCTCAAGTGCCACCCAGACCCTTTGTGTCACACCAGCCCAAGAGCTGGAGGAGTTGTCCAGCCTGGGAATGGGGTGTGGAGCAAATTCTGTGCCCAGGGCAGCCTGTGCTGTCCTGGGTGCTGGTGCCACCCCTGGGACACTATGCTGTGACAGCTCCCAGTGCTTCAGCAGGTCATTAACAAAAACACAAACACCATCTGAGCATGCCCTGCTGTGCTGTGGGGCTGAGGGACCTGTGCAGCCTCAGCCCTGGCTCTCCACAATGCTCATTAGGTTTGTACAAGCTGCAAGAAGTCATCCTGCTGTACATAATTTTAATTGCCTGCTCCACAATTGCCTGTCAAATATATGCTCTGTCATGTGGCATGACCTGCCTGCTAAATTGCAACAGGAATAAAAAAATACTGCAGAAAGTAAAAGGAAAAAAATCTAATTATGAACTAGAATGGTGTTCTCAATCTCTATTGCCACCTGCAGCCTGGTGTGTTAGGACAGCACAAACAAATCAATAAAACCTGCAGCTTTTCTTCTGCTGCCTTTGGCAGTTGTGAGTAGTTTGTGCAATGTTTGTGGGAGCACTCTGGTACCTCCTCTCTGGTGATGTGCTGTCCTCAGCCAGGAGGTTCCACCACTCATTTTTATTTGCAAAATCCAGGGTTGGGACGCCAAACTCCGCACCTGGAGAGAGGGCAGCAGAGAAAGGGTTAAAAGGAATTATCTGGGCTGCAGCTTTAATGCGTCTCGTGTGGAGGGCACGAAACTGAGTTTGGTAGGAGGTTCTTTGTCTGGAGCAGCCTTGGCAGTAAACAGAGCTGTGATCTCAGAGGCGATGAGGCACCGGGAGCGCCGGGGGCTGCGGGCTCCGGCTCCGAGCAGCGGCCCTGGGGCAGCTCGGCGTGTCCCAGCAGGTGCTGCCAGGGCAGAGGATGGAACTGGAGTGAAGCTGCTCCCGTGCTGAGCCCCGAGCCCAGCCTCTCCTCCTGCTGAGAGTTTCCTAGAGAGCAGAGGGAGCGGAGGATGCGGACGGGGCGATGAGCGGTCCCAGGGAGGATGGCCGCTGTCGCAGGGCCATCAGCATCCTCACCGAGCTGTGCCAGAAGAAAAGCCTGCCCAGCTTGGACCTGGACACCTGCAGGGAGTTTCTCCTGCTGCCTTCTGACCAGAGCCTGATTATCTCCGAGCCAGGTACGGCCCCTGCTCCTGTCTGCTGGAGGGTGCTCGTGGAAGGCAGGAGGGACATCCATCCCCTACATGGGAGGAAAATGTTTGGGAACCCCGTGCTGGACCCAGGGGTTGATCCTGGCACCCCTCTGGGAGGGTTCCTTCCCTTTCCACATGTTCCATGGTGAAGTTTTGGGTCAAGTCCTGCCTCACCTGTTGATGTGGAATGGGATGGCTGCACGGGGGACAGCTGGGATAAAGTTCTGAGATAAAGTTCTTGTGAAAGTTCCTTTCCCAAAAACACAGACTCCTGTCCTGTATGAAACAAGCCCAAACCAACAAAAAGCAGTAAAGAGCCTACTGAAGCCACTGGGGTGGCAGGAACTGATTGGTGTTTGAGAAATGGAGGGAATCCCATGGATTGCATGGATTTCTGTTGGTCAGTAAGGAATCTTGGTGTGCTTTCATGTGTGTGTTCTGCCTTCCCTGAGAATCGCCTGAGTTGTTCCTGGTCAGGTTGTAGAGCCAGGGAGGGACTCTGGTGTGCCAGGGATGAGTCAGGAGCAGGAATTCTGCTCTAGGAGCAAAGAGGCAGCTCTGTGTTGCAAAGTGGGGAATTTTCCCTACACCTGCCCTCACAGCTGCTCGCCCCAGAGATTTCCTGCTGTCATTTCAGAAGACATTGGCAGGGGCAGTTGGAACTCAGGTTCATGTGCTGAGGAGCAAAACTCCAAATCTCTTTGCTTTTAGAAGTATTGGTAACCTGCTCAAAGTTGTTTGTTTGTGTAGTTCAACATTTTCATAGAGGGCTTCTTCTGAGGTTCCTGTAGGCAATGATCTGTAAATCCAAAGGATTTGACAGAGTTTTTTACACCATGAGTTTTCACAAACTCTCCTCCTCTGCTGAGCACACTGTGCAGCACAGCTGCTCATCAATCCCTGCCCAAGGCTTTCTGTGTCACCTTCCCTCCCTTTCTCCTGCCCCTCTCTGCCAGGATCTCGTGCTGGGGTGCAGCAGGCACCCCCAGGTCACAGGGCACCAGGATTCTGCCAGCCCTTGGTTTGCAGTGGTGCTTCCAGCACAGCTTTGCTGATAGCTCCAGGCAAACACCCTCCTTCCACATCCCACTTTGCCTGTAACTTAATTCTCCTCTTTAAATGAGTTAGTTTTATACCTGCCTGTTCTGGAGGCCTCTTACCATGGCTGGTTGTGTCCTTACACATCACATCCCGTGCAGCTATTGCAAACAGAGCAAACAGCTTGCAAACTTATTGCATCAATTTGGAATTCTTTACCTTGCACTAAAATTAACATTTTCCTGACTCTGCAGCAGAAATACTCCACACTGCTCTTGTTCTGTCCACCCTGGTGTGACAGATCTGCATTTGTTTGTGCAGCCTATCCAGGACCTCGTGTTCATGTCGGGATCACATCATCATCATCATCTGCCTTTAGCAGGGGGAATGTCTGTGTGCTCTGAGCTGTGCTCAGCCCCAGTGCCCCGGGCGAGCTGTGCTGGGCTGGCTGCACGAGCAGCCAGGGCTGCTGTCTCTGCTCTGCACGACTGGGCCCATTTTCATGTCTAGACAGCACAGAGGACACAGTTTGGGCCTGACATGTACCAATATTTCTCAGTTCCTGGCTGTAAAGCTGCTCCAGCAAGGGGGAAAAAAATCTGTTTGCATCAAGTGTTTACTAACACAGTCACAGTCACCAAGCCTTCCCCATCAGTGTCTGGATGTTTATCTAATTATCTGCGTTGATGCTTTGTCCATTTTATCCTGAAGTCTCACGTGGAGCAGATTTGCTCTGGGCTGGCTGCAGTCCCATGTTCAGACCTGGCAAACCTGTCCTCACAAAGGCAGGCAGGGGAAGGTGGGGCTGTGTGCAGGTGAGCAGATGGCCCCAGGCAGGAGCTGTGTCAGGAGCAGGGCAGAGGAGCCCTGGCTCCTGCTGGAGTTTACCCGTGCAGGCAGCACAGCCCCAGCAGCCAAATGCCAAATTTGCTGGAGTCAAACTGGCCTTATTTGTCATCTTCATGTGGAGTCTCCGGCTTCTTGGGCAGTTTGTTGCCTCCTGGATAAATCTATTAACTGCTGGCTGGATCAGCTTGGCTTGTGGAGTGTCCTGCTGGAGTTGAGGATGAAGGAAGCACTGACAAAGCTGGAGCCAGGCTGCTCCTGCACAGCTCAGCACAGGGGCACTTTGGTCTTTTCTGCTGTTTCATGCGTGGATGGGGAGCAGTATCCTCAGGGAATGTGTGGAGCCAGGTATCATCAGCCTTCCTGAACTGCATCCAAGAGTGGAAAAAACCTGTGAATACAAAAATAACATTACTGTATCGTTTATGTAAGAGTAAGTTTTTGTGTGGTGATTTAATTTTTTTTTAAACCATTGTGGACTGAGTGGCTGAAAGGGCTGCTGTGGATGGAGTGGATGCACCTCTACTCCCTGGTTATGTAAGAGCTGAATCTCCTCCTCACAGCCAACAAGAGCAGCCGAGCTGCAGCATTTCTCTGTGCACACCCAACAGAGGAGGATTGCAGGCTGCTGCCTCGCCCGCAGCCAAACCTGTCAGAAAAATGAGGAGTTGGGCTGGGGAAGGTTTTGGTGCTGCTGTCAGGGGGGCTGTGAGGGGGAGCTCTCCCCACAGTTGGGCCCGTGGCAGTGCCAGGAATAGAGCTGAGCTCCTGGCTGGCCCGAGGTGGAGCGAGCTGCAGCATCCCTTTGTTGTGCCTGTCTCCAGTCCTCCCCCGGAGCTGCCTCCATCTGATCGCTCTCTTCCCTGCCAGGCCTCAGCTGCCGGGCAGGGATGCTGGCAGTGTCACCCGGGCTGTGGGGACAGCATTTACCACAGGTGATGGCCCTTAAGAGGATGGGATCATCCTTTCTGTGCCCTGGAGGGGCAGTGAGAGCTCTTGGGTGTAGCTTAGAGGGTTTGTGGTGCAGCTGTACTGAAGGACAAAGTCCTTGGCTGTGGAGCAGGGATGTGTCCCCTCTTCCTCTGCCCCCTGCCCATGGGAATGGAGCTGCAGCAGGTTCTTTGGGACACAGGGTGCTGTGCAGGCCCAGGAACAGGGCTTCAGTGGTCCTGCTGGGTCCCTCCCAGCTCAGGGGGTTCTGTGGTTCCCCACAGCCTGCTCTGAGCCCCCCTGAGCTGGGTCCTGCTCGCCCTGGTTCACAGAGCCTGGCTGGGACAGAGGCTGCCAGCCCAGCCCAGGAGATCCTGTGGGGGAAAGGGGGAGCTTGACTCCTGAAATGATTCTGCAGGGCTGAAGAGAGTTACTAAAGAGAGTAGATTTTGGTGGGGTATTGGAAGGAATTCTTCCCTCTAGGCAGGCCCTGGCTCTGCCTAGAGCAGCTGTGGCTGCCCCTGGATCCCTGGAAGTGTCTAAGGCCAGGCTGGACAGGGCTTGGAGCAACCTGGAATAGTGGAAGGTGTCCCTGACATGGCAGGGGTGGCACTGGATGATCTTCAAGCTCCTTGCCACCCAAACCTGGGATTCCATGATTCTGTGACTGGAACCAGCATCTGGTGATGTTGATTTAAAGGACGGTGCCTGGGTACAGGAAGGAATTTATTCTGGGATCAAAGCACATCCAGGAGAAAACCTCTGGGTTTGATTTCTATCTTCAGCCCTCCTGTGCTGAGGCTTTCTTTAAACAACCTAAGTTTTTTGGTTTTTTTTTTTTTTTTTTGCCTGAGTGATCCATTTGTACAAAGCTTTGCTGCCCAGTGGAACCAGGGCAGGAGGCAGAGGCTGATGTGCAGAGGGGCTGCAGGTTGTGCCCAGCAGACCCTGCTCATCTCAGCCTGCTGAGACCCCTCCTCAAACCCTCCCTCGTGCACTGATCCACCCCAGCAAAATGCTCCTGTGCTTTCCTGCTGCAGGAGGAGAATGCTGGAGTGAGAGGAGGGAACAGGACAGCTGGGGAAGGCACAGAGTCAGAGAGACCTCCTGATAATCCCAGCACACGGTGTCAACCTGTGTTCCAACCCCCAGTAATTCAGAGCACATTTACTGCTTTGCCCCTTGTGTGAACTGCTCTTTGGGAAGGTCCTGGTGCAGGCAGTACAGCTTGTACAGCGCTGAACGCCCTCCTGGCACTTGGCAAAGACTATTAAAATGTTAAACCAAGCACAGAAGTGTTCTTGCTGCAGGCAGGAAAAAGGGGGGAATTTCTGGGCAATAAAGGATTTTTCATTGCAAGAATGTTGGTGCAGAAAGATCATTTTTTTATCGAGAAATTGGTTCTGGAATATTTTCTGAGAAAAAAAACCACCTATCCCCTGATAGATTAGCTTGACTAATGGGAGAACTGATGACACCCTCATTCATGGTTATGGGTTGCCTTCAGCCACTATCTGTGAAATATGGGCATGTCTTGAATTTACTCACTAGGCACAATAACACACTTTTCTGAATTGCCATTCAAGTGTATTTTAAGTCAATACAACAGTAAACATGCTCCAAGCCACCCAGGCAAAGCTAATATTAATCACTGAAGCTTGAGTTTCCAGAGGCCCAGCATGTGAGGAGCAGCTCCTTGGGGCAAATATCTTTTTGATCACAGAGTAATGCACTTGCAAAATGGATCTTGCCTTTCTTCCCAGCAAAGAGCCAGCCAGAGCTACGTGCAGCTGATTTGCTCTTTAGCCCAACTAAACCAGGCTGGGATCCTGGAGGTATCAGATTCAAACCTTGCTGCCAGAGGAAGGTTTGTAAAACTGTGTTGAAATAAGGTTGAAACCGGCCGAGTAAATCGAGGAAAAAACGGATTAAATCGCCTGTCTCCAGACATGTGTCTCTGCTCGTGCATTGTGTGCGGATCCGTGGCTCTCCAGCTGCCTCTGGCTATGCTCTGTGATGGTCCTGGCAAATAAAAAGCCCCTCTGGAGCTGAGTGGAGTGTGCGTGTTCTGTGAGCCCCTCTCTGCATAGGCGCAGCTTTGCAGCCGCCTAATTGCCGCTGCTCGCTTCATTCCCGAGGCAGAGCAGGGAGGCTGCTGGTGTTTGTGGATGCGTGCGGACCCGGAGCCTGCTCCGATGCAGCTGCAGCAGCCTCATGCATAGTCAGGGCTCAGCATCCCCAACTCCATAGAAACAGCAGCGGGATCGCTGCCGCCGCTAATTGATGCTCGAGCAGGGACCGCGCTGAGGAGCTGCCGCCGCTCTGGTGAGTCCACGTTTCTCAAGTTACTTTAATCATTCTTTGCTTTTTCTTTTCATAATATGAAGCATGTTTTCATAATTTCAATGAAAATAATTTCAGCAAACCGCCTTTGCTGTTGAAACATTTTCCCCTGCTCTCAGGATTCTCCCGGCGTTGCACTGAGAGGCAGCGTGAGCATTGAGCTGGTTCAAACCAGGGCACAGCCCGATCTTCCCCGCGGTTTTTTGGGATGACTCCGGGAAGGTGTTTGGTGTTTCTGGGTTTGCAGGTGTTTGTTGCTTGGCATCCTGGCTGTGCCTGGAGTTGCTGCACTCGCCGTGTGCTCCTGGTGGCCGGATCCTCTCCCATGTGTGTGTTCATTGTGCAGGGATAAACCAGACCCAGAACGGGGCTCGTGTCTGATCCAATTGTTTGATTTAACTATAGCCTCAGCAACCCTTGTTTTTCATAACTGTTTCTTCTCACTGCTCACATTTCCAGCTACAATCAAATATTCTTTCTCAGGACCCCAGGTTTCCATCTCATCTTGGTTAGGCAGCTTTTTCTACCTTTAATATTTGCTGTTTCTCTTTCAAAGATGACAATCTACATTTCCCCTTCCCATCTGCGTGCTGGAAAATCGGGGATCTTGTCTGGGAGTGTTTCCATCCAGCGGACTCCCTGACAGAGCAATCGCCCTGGCAGTTGTTGGGGAGAGATGCAATTAAGTCCCTCTGCCATGTATTGTCTATAATTATATTTGTACCTTGCAAAATGGCATCCTGGAGGGTCAGGGAGGAGATTTTTGGAGTAATTGGCTATTAAATGTACATTTTCCCTGCCTGGAGGAAAAAAGAAAGTTCTCCTGCGGGGAGCCCTGCGCGCGGCGGAGCCGCAGCTGCTGACTGAGGGTGTCTCTCTGTTTAGTTCAGTTTGTTGTGCTGTAGCAGGTTCATGTTTGACAACATCACAGCAAACTGTGCAGTGAAGCCTGAAGGCAGCGTGCCAGGAGCTCCCTTCACACCAGCCCTCTCCAAACCATCCTTGAGGCACACGGCCCTGGACCGTTTGGAATAATGATTGCCCAGGAATTCTAGCCCCTGGCCCTGTAATAATCTAATTTTCTGTGCGTTTGTAGCTGCTGCAAAGAAATGAATACAGTTGTGTGGCACAGTGTGAGGTGCCACCTCCTCAGTTTCTCTCTCCAGATGCAGCACTTCATCTCCTGGATGCTGGTGAGCGTTTACTTGGAGTTGTTTGATCCCAGCTCTGAATCTGAGCTCTGGTCAAGATGTTCCTGCTGAAAGAATTGTGAGCTGCAGGGGATGGAGTGGTTGGAGCTGTTGGAAAAGGGCATCTCAGAATCCATTTAATCAATGAGTAGGATCAGGCAGCCCAGCCTGCTCACTGCAGCACACTGGGGGTGTTCAAGATCCCTGTCTTTGCTCCAAGCTAATGGAAGCAGCAGCAGCAGCTGCTGATGGCAGGACCAGAGCCATGGGGAGGAAGTTCCCTCCTCTCTTAGGGCAGCTTGAACAAAGAAATGCTCTGTTCCAAACCTCTGCATTTCAGTGCAGGGTCCCTGTACCCTTTGGGGGCTGCAGGCAGGCGAGTCCTTCCTGGCTGCTCTACCTGAGCCCAGCTCTGGGTGTGCCAGTGCTGCTCTGCCCGCTCTGTGCTGCTTGAGAGGCACACAAGAAGAGGGACTGCTGTGGGTTTGTGGCTGGTTTGGGTCTAGCTGGCTCCAGTTGGCAGCTCCAGGGCATCACCCAGCCTTTGCAGCACCTGGAGCCAGGGCAGTTCTGGAAGAATCCTGCACCTCCAGTTTTGGGTGTCCCATGGGGCAGGTCCAGGCAATAAATGCATCCAGAATGTCTCAGGAGCTCAAGGAGCCCCTGGTGCTGGAAGGGCTCCATATCCTGGACAGAGGGCACTCAGGAAAGCTCTGGGAAGCTTTCAGGGCTGCCTTGTCCCATGCTCGGGGTCTTCTGTCCACCCTGGCCAAGGATTTTGGGGTCCCCAGACTGTGTCCTCTTGTGGAGCCTGGATCTCAGGGTGGGAGACTTCCAACACTGGGATGGGGACAGACCCCAGTTCTGCTCCCTGGCAAGCTTTACCCTAGATCTTTTCAGGGCAGCCTGGTTTTAGTGGGGTTTTGAGCCAAAATGGGGTCTGAGAGGGAGACACAGGGAACCCTTTCCCCAAAATTGGATCCCACTGTAGGAATGAGGGGCAGTGAGGTGGCAGTTCCAGGGTGGAGAGTCTGGGCACAGAGGCACTGCTGAGCCTGGTGTCTCACAGCAGACACAGCTTTAATCAAGTTTTTAAAAGGAAATTTCAAGTTCCAGGGTTTTTTGGTTGCTCAAGGGAGAGAGAATGAAAAGCTTTCACTTGTTCCGTTTTGCATCCTGAAACGCAGTTGGATTTCTGCATCCCAGAAGTGTCTGGATTTCTGTGCTTTCCTCTCTGCCTGGCTCTGCTCAGCTCCAGCTCTGGATCAGAGGCTTCCCCTGTGTTGAGCAGCCTCATCCAGGCTCCCCTGGCACACAGGGCTCAGCCTGTGCAGGGTCACAGCCCGGGGGATGAGGATGCTCAGCAGGGATTTAACCCCAGCCCTGGCCACTGCGTGTGTTCAGCACCACTGGGTTGTTTACAGATGTTGCTACAGCATATTGTGAGAAAATGTCATGGGATTAGCACACAGCCTTGTGCCATAATTGCATTCACTGTGGCTTATAATAGTTCATTAGCTTGTCATCAGTTAGGCAGAAAGCAATGACAACTCTTCCTATCACATTTATAATGCTCTAGAGAGCAGCTGATTAAGTCACAAAGTGACATAAATCACCAGGGAATGTTTCCTTCGGCTTGGAAAAGTTTTTTTTTTCTCTTTTTTTGTCACTTTTGATAACAGAAATGCTGCATTTCTGACAGGACAAAGTTCCCCTTTGGGTTGCACACGCCAGCAGAACTTTCAGTGACAGATCTGCAGCCTGGAGGGAAAGCCCAAATCGGTCAATATTGGCTGAAAACCAACATTTTTTGTCTTCAGGAGCCTGTGATGGGTCTCCTCCAGCCCAGCCCCTTCACTGGGGGTCAGTTCTTGTCCCTGATGTCTCTCAGCACTGTGTGAAGCCCACAGTCACCAGTGGGGTTTGTGGGTGGGGGTGGGAGAGGGGAGTTTTGTCTCCAAGTCCATCAGGGGAGATGAAGCTGAGGATGGGCTGAGGGCTGTCCATGGGCAGAGTCAGGGTCCAGGAGGGACCCTGGCAGGTTGGATACTCAGGTTTGGAGTTGCAGCCCTGCAGAGATGCAGCTTCTGTGGGGTTTCAGAGCTCTGTCCTGGCTGCCATGCTGGAAGCTCCTCCTGCCCGGAGAGCCACGCAGTGCTCATCAGCTATTCAGGATTTTTGCCTTCTTTTTGGGCAATTAACTCTTTCTCCATTCTGTTTCAATGGGAAAAGCACAAGCTCCAGGCCACCAAACTCTCATCTCACCTCACATCTCTTTCTTTGGTGCATTCTGCACTTCCACTTGGTTGGACTCGATGATCTTAAAGGCATTTTCCAGCCTTAATGATTCTGTGATTTTTAAGTGTTGATTTATTTTTCCTTTCTTTTTGTTACATATTCACATAGGGACATGAAGTGCCTCAGAGTCGACTCTGCATTTGAAAATCACCTTTGATGTGTCCCTCTGAATTATTCTGTTCAGATTTCCCTCTGGTTTTTAAACTCCCCTGGGGCCTGGAGCAGCTCCCACTCCCACGTCTGAGAGCATTTGCTGTCTGTTCCCTGGTGAAGGAAGGACCAAACCATGAACTGAAGAGCACCAGGTGACAAAGGGTGTGACAGTGTCTTTATTCTGTTTAATGCTCTCCTTTAATCAGCTCATGAGGTGTGACAGTCCCCACCCAGGGCCGGGGTGCAGAGGGGATGGGGACAGCACTGCCATCACCCACATCTCTGTGCTGCCTCCTCTGGGCCAAGACACACATGAAAAACACCTTCAGCCTCCTGTGAAAATGTAAAAAGTTTAATAAAGGACAATGGGAGATGAGGACCATGGAGGAAAGGTTATTAGGGCTGGCACTCAGCCAAGAGCACCCTGTTATCTGTGGGGACACCCCTTAAATACTTCTCCCCCACACCAGCCTGTTGCATATTCACAGACCCTTGTACACACACAGTGAACTTCTCCCCAAACTAATTTACATGCTCCAAGAATTGTTTAGCACATCTCTGCTTTGGTTCTGCCTTTTCAGAGCATGTGTATTTTTTAGTTGTGGTTTTAGTCCATTCTTATCACCTCCAGTTTTTGGGCCTTGGTCTTCACTGCCTTCAGACATTGAGTGCTGATAGTTGGCAGATCTGTACAGGTGTCCTCATCCTGTGTTCCTTGGGTGTTATCCCATCCAAGCAGGCATTTTAACACAAGCACACCTATATCAGCCATTTCACTGAGCTTAGTTAACAACAGAAATAAAAACGACATCTTTATAACAAAGTTACTTTAACTTCACACATATAAAATCCATTTGAATATTTGCAAAAAGCCAATATTATAATATGTAGCTATAGCACACAGCAGGAGCTTCAACTGCAGCCCTGAATACGTAGACAAGGATAAAAACAACTCTCTTTGCTGCTTGCAGGCAGGGCACAATGCAGGTGACAGCTCAGGGGTGTCCCAGGAGCTCATCCTCTCCCAGCCTGAGGTGCCTCAGGCTCCAGGCTGACATGGGAAAGCCTCGAGTGCTGGAATAGAACTTTATTCCATGTGCAGATTTATAGTTTAAGCATTTTCTCCTTTAATTAGAACTTGGAGTTTGTAAAATTGGGGAATTTGCAAGTATTTGCACTAACGAGCTGAGAGCTGCTATCCAGGACAGAAAATTGTCAGAGAAATCTCTGCTCTCTGTGACCACTGACAGCACCCAAGGAAGGGCTGGAGCTGTGCCAGGGAGTTTAGGTTGGAAATCAGGGAAAGGTTCTTCCCCCAGAGGGTGCTGGCACTGCCCAGGCTCCCCAGGGAATGGGCACAGCCTCGAGGCTGCCAGAGCTCCAGGAGAGTTTGGAGAGCACTGCCAGGGATGCCCAGGGTGGGATTTGGGGCTGTCTGTGCAGGGCAGGGGTTGGACTGGATGATCCTTGTGGGTCCCTTCCAACTCAGGATATTCTAAATTATGCAGCAGCTAAAGGAAAACACTTTGGATGAAGCTGTCTCCTGTTCCAGCTCATTTCCCAGCTGCAGAACCACATCCACACAAGAAACACAGCCAGTGGTGAGGAAAGCCCTGGCCTTGCTCAATGAAGCAAGTTCTGCCTGGCTGGGAGGGATGAGGCTGCTGTTTGCTCCTGGCCATGGATCAGCCTCTGGAAACACTGGATCCCTGCGAGGTCTCCAT
This sequence comes from Haemorhous mexicanus, assembly GCF_027477595.1. Classification (NCBI taxonomy): domain Eukaryota; kingdom Metazoa; phylum Chordata; class Aves; order Passeriformes; family Fringillidae; genus Haemorhous; species Haemorhous mexicanus. Next base: position 4,068,473 of record NC_082365.1, on the reverse strand, counting down.
ATGAAGGGTTGTCTCCATCCTCAACATGCAATAATGAGATGGTTTGAGTTTTATAGTCTTATATAATTACTCTCAAAATAGCTTCTGATTCATCCTCCCCTTTGAAGCTTATAGTTTGCATTCTGATAAGCTCTTGCATGGCAGGAACCCTGTGGTAGCAGCAAATTAATTTTTAAGAAGTTTTTTGCTGTCTAACTGAAACTTTGGCACAGCCACTTGGAGCATTCCTGTCCTGACCTTCCCAGGATCCATTTCATGGCTGAGTGTGTGCAGGAGATGAGGAGGCTCTGTCAGGGTTCCTGTGGAGCCTGTGCTGGCAGGAGGAAGCTGGTGGGAGCTGATAGTGCAGGACTCAGTGTCCAAGGACTGGGGAAGCACAGCAACAGGAAAAATCTCATTTTAGCTTCCAGGGAGACTCTGGATGGGGCTTGGAGCAACCTGGAAGGTGGAAGGTGTTCCTGCCCATGGCAGGAGGTGGAAGGAGATGAGTTTTAAAGTCCCTTCATACCCAAACCATTCCATGATTCCACAATTCTCTGAATGTCTCCTCTCAGAACATCCCCCTCCTGAGCATTCCCAGCCCTCTGCCTTGAGAGGGGCTTTTGCCACTGATCTCTGTGTGATGAGCTGAGTGTGAAAGTGCTCAGCAAACTGTGAGAACTTGTTCTCAATCCCATTCCCTGTGCTGTCTTCTGTGGAATTACTTGTGGTTGGTGTGGAATAACAAAACAAGGCTTGGCCATGTCCAGAGCAGCTGGGACTGGCTGCCTTTATCTGGAGAAACCTGGCCTGTGGGGCTGGGAGTGTGCTGGGAGGAGGGGGTCTGTCAGGGTCTCCCTGGATGTTTCACTGTGCAGCCCTGGCCAAATGAGAGGAACCATCAGTGGTTTTTTGCTTTCACTACCAAGAGAATAAAACAACCTGGTTTGTGAGCAGGGACAGGACCTGAGGGAAGGGCTGGAGCTGTGCCAGGGCAGGTGTAGGTTGGAAATCAGGGGAAGATTCTTCCCCCAGAGGGTGCTGAGCACTGCCCAGGCTCCCCAGGGAATGGGCACAGCCTCGAGGCTGCCAGAGCTCCAGGAGAGTTTGGAGAGCACTGTCAGGGATGCCCAGGGTGGGATTTGGGGTGTCTGTGCAGGGCAGGGGTTGGACTGGATGATCCTTGTAGTTCCCTTCCAGCTCAGGATATTCTGTGATTCTGTGCTTTGTTCTGGATGGGTCACGGTGCCAAGCACTGCTCTGATTTCACTTCCCTCTCCCCCAGACTCTGGGTGCAGCTCTGCCCTCGGCTGAGCCCTGTGCCCGGAGGGAGCCTGAGCAGCAGCCAGACCCTGCCTGCCCTGAGCATGGTACAGCAGCTCTGCCTGCTCTGAGCAGGGTATGGCAGCTCTGCCTGCCCTGAGCAGGGTATGGCAGCTCTGCTCTGCCTGCTCTGAGCAGGGTATGGCAGCTCTGCCTGCTCTGAGCAGGGTACAGCAGCTCTGCCTGCCCTGAGCAGGGTATGGCAGCTCTGCTCTGAGCAGGGTATGGCAGCTCTGCCTGCTCTGAGCAGGGTATGGCAGCTCTGCCTGCCCTGAGCAGGGTATGGCAGCTCTGCCTGCTCTGAGCAGGGTATGGCAGCTCTGCCTGCTCTGAGCAGGGTACGGCAGCTCTGGCTGCCCTGAGCAGGGTATGGCAGCTCTGGCTGCCCTGAGCAGGGTATGGCAGCTCTGCCTGCCCTGAGCAGGGTATGGCAGCTCTGCCTGCTCTGAGCAGGGTACAGCAGCTCTGCCTGCTCTGAGCAGGGTACAGCAGCTCTGGCTGCCCTGAGCAGGGTATGGCAGCTCTGCCTGCTCTGAGGGTGTCCACAGCTGCCACCTGCTCCTGCTGCTGCCACCACTCCCTGCACACAGAAGCTGTGAGGGCCTAAAAAGCCGTGTTTGTGACCCTGGGACCAGCAGTGATCCACAGGCTCAGTGTGCTGCTGCAGGGGGGCTCTGCAGCCCTTCCCACCTCTCACAGCATGAGAGAACATCTGAGGGGCAGCAGGAGCTCTGCCCCACCCAGAATTGTGTCCTGGCCTGGCCCTTTAACATCTGCTGAGAAGCTGATGGAATATCTCCCCCTCTCCAGGACCCAGCTCTGCTGTTGGAGCAGCAGCTCCTGCTGCCAGGCTGCCTGTGAAGAGCCAATTGACGGCAGCCAGACTTTGAAGTGACAGCTCCTAATGACTCGTCTAGCTCAGGAATATTTTGGGCATATTCCTGTGGCTCCTGCCTGCCTGCCTGGAGAACACCACCAGCAAATCAAGAACTTGATGAAGCTTCAAATGGTGGCCAAATGGCAGTGAGGGGGCCTGAAATGTGACAACAAAGCCATCAGTAGGGGACTGGCACACTGGACACCACCCCAGTAAAGAGGGACAGTCAGAGAGTGGGCTCACAGTGCTTCCCTGCCACTGCCATGCCCTGAGCTCCCCCTGTGAGCTCTGGGAACACAGAGCCTGCTGCTGCAGGAACTGGGGCTCTGGGGGTGACAGGGACAGTCTGATCTGTACCATTTGCTCTGCTGCCATTCCCGAGGCCATGGCAGGCTTGGAGGGGGATGAGGAGCTGGCTGAGGACTGCTGCACTGCAGCTCACCTCTCCCCCAGTGCAGCATCCCAGGATTTATCAGCCAGCCAGCTGCCTTTCCAGAATCCCTGTTGCAAAGGGCTCTCCTTGCTGCTGCCCTCCCTGCTGCCCCTCCGTGCTGTGTCCCCAAAGGGGACATTCCCTCTTGTCCCCGTGCTGCTGAATGCTGCTGTGGGGTTCTGATATTTGATTTCTGCTCCATCCAGTCCCCATTCCTTCCTCCAAAGCAGAGCAGCTTTGCTAAATAAACATCTCTGTGGCTGGAGTTTAATGGAACCTTTCCTCCTCCTCTGCAGCTGCTGCCCTGTGCTCCCCCCTGCCCTCACCTCTGAGACCCACCACAGTCCCCCTGCCCAATTTCCAGCCCTCAGCTAATCAGGCTTACATTTCTGATGCTCCTCAATCGAGAGAAAATGAGCTCAGCAGTTGGCGGGAGCCTCACTTGGTGTGTTGTAGCCCCAGAGCTGCTGCTCTCCTCCAGCAGCACCTCTTGTACCAATCCATCACTTGAGTGCGTGCTCCCTGCAAAGCCCTGCAGAAGCAGAACAATATATCCTCACAAGCACTCCTGCAAGAGAAAAACCTAGCAGAAAATGGACAGAGAAGCCTGCAAGTATCTGCTGGGCTGGTGTGAGTGGTGCTTGCTGTGTGGCACTGGGGAGGCAGTCCCCCAGCCAGCATGAGTGAGGTGATCACCATCACCCTGCTCTGGGCTCTGCCACCTCCTGGAGCTGCCCTTGCAGGGGCATTGGCTGTGGGAGGATGTTCCATGCCCCAGGCTGCAGCTCAGAACAGCCAGGAGCTGCTTTTACAGCTGAAGGGATCCCAAGCTCTCCCTGATGCCCAAATTTTCCATGAACCACCAGAGAGCTTAGGAGGAAGAACCTCTGACAAGGAAGGTGTCCCTGGGCTCTTGGCAGGGTCAGGCTGGTGGCTGTGTCTGGCAGAAGGTGGCAGAGGGTCAGGTCAGTGTCACCACTGCCTTGGTGAGGGGCTCCAGGGCCTGAGGAAATGCCTGTGCCCTCACAGGTGACAAGAGAGGAAGGGGACAGCCAGGTCCTGGGGGCTGGTGGCAGCACCCTGGTCCCACGCTGCACCTCACTGAGAATTTCCAGCCTCTCCAACTTCCACTCGTGCCATTCCAACTTTGTTCAAATGCAACAGGTAGCTGGAATGACTAATGGCTGCTGGAGTGCTGAGAGAGCCATCAAACATGTTGTGTTTTCTCTGTGGGGAGTGGGTGGAAGGAAAGCTAAATTACATCTTGGGATATTAAATATAACTCTGCACATTAAACTCAGAGTTATCCATGAATCTCTTTAATGACAGCACAAGCTACTTCACAGCAGTAAAAGTCAATGTTGCCACAATTAGACCACTATTGTCTTGCAGTTAATAGACTGCTCTAATCATGACTTTGTCATATTATTAATCGCTTTTGGGTTGGACTTTTGCTAATTATCCCCTTTGGTAACTCAGTTTAGGCATTAGGAAGTCAGCAGGGACATCAAGCTGAAAGGCAGTTGGACCATATCTCTTCATTAGCTCCCATCCAGGATGAAACAAAAAGAGGGTTGAGCTGAGGAGCTGCTCTATGAACCACGGATACCATGGTGGGAAGGGCTGGACTAACCAAGGAGTGTTTGCCCCTTCCTCAGTTTTCTTTTTGCTTCCCAGTTTTAAACTGTAAACCATTGACTCTTTGGCCTGCCCTGGGCCATTTGTCTTTGATTTAAAGGCAATAAGAAGCAGTGACCTTGGAAATGTTGCAGGTTTGAGCTTTTTGGTGTGGTTCAGTAGCGAGGGGTTTGGGTGTTACAAAACCAGTAAAAACACAAACCAAGAAGTCAAGTCAAAGGAGAAATGGGATCAGTTTTGGGTGATGTTGAGGGAATCCAGTCTTGTTTGTGCTCTTGGTGTCCCCATTGCTGTCAGCTTCAGGACTTTTCTGTGGTGTTTTGGCAACTAGTGGGATGTGAAATAGGTATATAATAAGTACACAAGCTCGATGGCTTATCCTGAACATATCAGCTCAAGCAGGTAGATCACAGAATCACAGAATCATGGAACGTTGAGGGGCTGGAATGAACCTTAGAGATCACCTGGTCCCAAATCCCTGCCATGGGTAGGGACACCTCCCACTAGACCAGCTTGCTCAAAGTCTTGGCCAGGCTTTGAGCTCTTCCAGGGGTGGATCCTGTCAGTGTCCATGTCCTCCCTTCCCTGCTCCTCGTTGCTCAGGAGGGAGCTCTGTCACTGCTGCCCTGCAGCCAAAAGCATTTTCCAGCCGAAGGTTCCTCGGGGAAGCAGCGCTTGCTCCCAGAGGGAGCCAGGCTGGAAAACAGCCATGATAATTTGTGTTTGCAACCTCCTTCTTTTAAGCTTTATCTTTTCAATTACAAGCTGTAATAAGACCAATTTTCCAGTTTCTCCCATGTCTCCCATGGGAACTGGGTGAGGATGAGGGAGCAGCACTGAGTTCCACAGGACTGGGGTGAGGAACGTCTGGAGCTGCTCTGCACTTGTACCACAGCACTTACCTGATAACAAAGTGGCAAATTACTGTGAATTTTTAAGAGGGAAACAGAACAAAAACATCATTCTTGTCGTGTTTTTCCCCGGGTGGGACATTGCTCAGAATGATGATGTGAGTCTCCCTTGTGAGCAGTTGGGATCTGAGCTGTTCCTGCATTAGACAGAGCCCTTCCTCCCTGCTGGATGCAGGCACATCCCTCTTTTGCCTCTTTTCCCTCTTTTCCCTCTTTTCCCTCTTTCTTTTCCCTCTTTTCCCTCTCTTCCCCAAATCTTGGATCCAAACCTTGAAAAAGAGGGCGTAATATCAACCCAGGAGCTTGTTCTTCTCCTGGTGTCCTTTGGGGGAACTGGCCTTACCTCCACTCAGGCCAGGAAAACCAAAGCAGCCTCTGGCCCCAGGGCACTTTCTGTTAGGTGAGGAATTATCTTGTTTTTACAGTTTCTTGTGAGTTAAAGGACATTTAAAGCGTAGCATTTTCAATACCAGGTATTTTTCAGAAAGTAACAGGTATTTTCAAATCCATAAGAGAAAGCTCATTAAATCAATGAAGGTCAACTCTGTCCAATTGATATTTAAGTTTAATAAGTCACAAAAAAGTCTTGAAGAATTCAGTGTCATTTTCAAAAAACCCAATATTCTAAGCAGGCAGATGCTTTAAAAATGTCTGTAAAATCCTGATCCCTTCCACTGGTGCTCTGTGTCAGCTGTCAGAGGAAGGAGTAGGAGGTCATGCATAAAAGTATCTGTGAATCCTGTCAGATACATTATGAATTCCAGCCCTGCAAGGAGTGACAGGACCAGGATCTTTCTCAAGCTGGCAACAGGTTTTCTGAAAGGATAATTGATTATTTCTGATGGTTCCCATTAATGAGCCTGGTGTGCTGGCAGAGACATGCAGCCTATGAAACTCCTTGGAATGGGTGGAAATATCTTTAAAAAATCGTCCCTGTCACGCAGCAATTCCCAGCAGTGAGAGATTCTGCACTGCAATGATTTCCTTTACACCAACACAGAGGTATTTGCAAAAAGTCCAGGTTCTTGAGTTTTCTTATGAATGTTTGACACTGAGTTTCCTGGGCACAATTCCAAGATTTAACTCAAAGGATAGTGAAGTGGAACCTCTGTGCTCTCAGCTTTGGTGAGAATACATTTAGGCAAATCTCTGAGGAAGCTCTGCTGCTGGTACAACCTTATTTATTATTGACTAAGATGGGACCTGTTTATTCCCCCCAGCAGTGATCTGTGTTTCCACCTCAGAGCTACAACAGAAAATAAATGACCTGTACAGGAGGCTGGGAAGGGAAAGAGAAGTTGCAAAAACCTCTGGATGATGTTTATCCTTCCCATCCCATCCCTTCCAGCCTTTCCCTTCGAGTCAAAAACCCACAGGCAGCCAGGGAGTTTTGCCTGGAGCTCCTGCTGGATTTGCTAGGCTCAGTAATTTTGTGGGAAAACAAAATCCTCCAGGATATCAGGAACAACAGATGGCTCCCAGGCACTGTGCAGGGTTGGCTTCTTGGGGTGTGGAAGTCACATTTTGTGTCTGGTGCTGCCTGGAGATTTCACTTATCCCAAATTTGCAGAGGCTGCTGCACTCCCTGAGAGACCTGAGCAAAATTTGATGGTACAAATGTGCTCCTGAGCACTTTGCTGTCATGGTTCACCAGTGGTGGGTGGGAGGTTTGTTGTTTTGTTGTGATTGTGGGGGTTTTTTCCCATAATTTTTACATTCAGCTATTTATTCAAGATTAAAAACCCAGTCTTGCCCCATATTTCACAGATTTTTCTCACCCTTAACATCAAGGCAAGGTCAGATGGGAGTCTGGGCCACCTGGTCTGGTGGAAGGTGTCTCTGCCCATGAATGAATGAGATGATTTCCAAGGTTCCTTCCACCCCAAACCATCCTGTGATTCTATGATTAAATGTCTTATTACAGCTTTACAAACGAAACTGCATGATCAAAGGGAGCAGGAGGTGTTTTATGGCTCCTGTTTAAGGTAAAGCACTTCAGCATTCACACTTACAGCAGCTGTGATACAGCTCAGAGAGGAGTTCCCCAGTTCAGAAATGCTCAGGGCACCCACCCCATTCCTTGGGGCTCAGGTGGGGAATTCAAACTCACCCAAAGCATTTATGGTCCAGGGATGGACATAAATAGGATGGGTAAGAGGTAGTGCTTGTTCCATATGAACTTTTGCAGGTTTTGGTGGGTTTTTTATTTGTCTTTCTGTCCTGACTTGCACTTGGGTAGTTTAAGGAGCACTACAAATAACACAGCCATCAAGGAATTGTCCATGAGCTTAAAGCAATCCATGATGGAATTCTCCTCAGTCCTGGTGCTTCAGACTGGCCTCCAGAACAAATCCTGCCTCCACCATCAGGGACTGGTATTCCTTGGACTCCTGAGCTCTCAAAGTTTTGGTCTGGATGAGGATCTGGGAATGAATACACTGTAGGAAAGGAAGCAAAAATAGCCAATGTTTTCTCTTTGTGCAGTGCTGTGAATCATTTCACAGCCTAGATGGTGTGTATGTATATATATATATTTATATACATACACACATATATATATATCTTCATTTTCCATTTTTCCTGATTCGTCAGCCACACGTATGGAAGCTCTTTCCAGAAAAAGACTGAAATTCAGCACACATGAGGTAAAAGTGTCTCAGAGCACCAGAGCACACACGCAGCTCCTGTGCTGCTCAGAGTGAGGGAGGCTGTGCAGCACTTGCTGTACAAACTCCTGCTATGTTTGGTTTCTCTGCATCAGCAGCTTGTGATTATTTTTTCCTTGGTGTTGGTATTTATTTTGTATTCCCTATGGGCACATCTGGACAAGATGTGGGTGCTGATAGTACAATAACAATCCACTTCCAGGACCCTGGTAGGTGGATTTTTTCATTCCTGTGCCTGAGCAGCTGTGACACGAAGCAAAAAGGCACAGAGCACGGAGCTTGTTTCTATCAGGGAATTGTACAGATCCTGATTTCAGACTCAGCAGTTGCTGATGCTGCAGAACAAACCAAGGATGGTATTTTATAGCCAGTTTAAGCATCAGGGTGTAAAACTTCACATATGGAGACACCCATTTTCTCCCCAGGTATGTCCTGAGCCTGTCAGGGTGCTCACTTGGCCTTGGCTCTGAGCTAAGAGCTCTCCATTAGCTGTGATTTAAGTCAGTTTGGACCATTTCTTCCTTTTACTTACGATCTTCTCACCATCTGTCTCTTCTTCTCTTCTTTCCCATCCCTCCCTGTCGCTGTCCTTGTCTCCCTCAGAGCTCTCCGTCAGCCTCCTTGCAGTGATAGTCATTGTGTGTGGCCTGGCCCTGGTGGCAGTGTTTGTGTTTCTCTTTTGGAAGCTGTGCTGGGTTCCCTGGAGGAACAAGGCCCTTTCCTCCCACCTGGCCGTGCTGAGGAGCGAGGCAGGCCACAAGGACAGCATGGCAGACAAGCTCAAGGACACGGGGGCCATCAGCTTCCTGGAGGCAGCCGTGAAGATCAGCCACACCTCTCCAGACATCCCTGCCGAGGTCCAGATGTCCATGAAGGATCACATCATGAGGCGCACACGGATCCAGAGGCAAACCACAGAGCCAGCCTCTTCCACCAGGTGAGGGATGGGGTGGGATCCATGGGATGGAGTGGGATGGGATCCATGGGATCCATGGGATGGAGTGGGATGGGATCCACGGGATCCATGGGATTCATGGGGATGGGATGGGATGGGATCCATGAGATGGGTTCCATGGGATGGGATGGGATGGGACCCATGAGATGGGATCCATGAGATGGGTTCCATGAGATGGGATGGGATGGGACCCATGAGATGGGATCCATGAGATGGGTTCCATGAGATGGGATGGGACCCATGAGATGGGATCCATGAGATGGGTTCCATGGGATGGGATCCATGGGATGGGATGGGATCCATGAGATGGGATCCATGAGATGGATTCCATGAGATGGGATGGGATGGGATCCATGTAATGGGATCCATGGGATGGAATGGGATGGGATGGGATGGGATGGGATCCATGAGATGGATTCCATGAGATGGGATGGGATGGGATCCATGAAATGGGATCCATGGGATGGGATGGGATGGGATGGGATCCATGGGATGGGTTCCATGGGATGGGATCCATGGGATGAGATGGGATCCATGAGATGGGATCCATGGGATGGGATGGGATGGGACCTATGAGATGTGTTCCATGAGTTGGGATGGGTTCTGCAGATGGGAGCTGCAGCTCCTCCTGAGGGGCAGCTCTGATCTCTGTGACAGTGACAGGATCCAGGGAATGGCTGGAGATGGGTCAGGGGTGTTTAGGGTGGATATCAGGGAAAGGTTTTACCCCCAGAAGGTGCTGGCACTGCCCAGGCTCCCCAGAGAATGGGCACAGCCCTGAGGCTGCCAGAGCTCCAGGAGTGTTTGGAGAGCACTGCCAGGGATGCCCAGGGGGGTTTGTTGGGGTGTCTGTGCAGGGATAAGAGCTGGACTTGATGATCCTTGTGGGTCCCCTCCAGTTCAGGATATTCCATGATTCTGCTGGGTGGGGCTGAGGTGCTCAGCAGGGACACTGCTCTGTGAGCAGCTGGAGAGGTGGGAGGATTGCTGAGGTTCAGAGACCATCAGGGAGACTAAAGGGAGCACCTACACAGCAGATTACTGTCCAAAGCTTGGCCATTAACCAATGAATGAGACTGTGGCTCTTTTAAAAAATCAGGGATTCAAGCCCTGTTACTGCAACTTGACCTCATTGTGTCAAGTCACCCGCACGCTTTGGCCACTTTAATTTTATTCCAACATGAGAGGCAGGCTGAAGTATCAATGATGTACCCTGTCAGACAGAATTAGACCTTTTGGCTCTCTCTCTCTGTTGTGGCTCCTGGCAGAAACAATTAGATCAGCACAATTGATGGATCGCTCGCTGCACAAGCCCTGAACCAGCTGTGCTCAGTGCTTGTGCTCAGATGGGGACAGAGACATCAACATCATCCTCAGGAAGTCAGGGAAGGGCTGTGTGAACCTCCCTCTCAGCTTGGACACTGCAGAGAGATTTGAATTAGATGTTAGAAAGGGGCTCCTTACTCAGAGTGGGGTGAGGCCCTGACACAGGGTGCCCAGAGAAGCTGCCCCATCCCTGGAAGTGTCCAAGGCCAAATTGGAGCAACCTGGGATAGTGGAAGGTGCCCCTGCCCATGGCAGGGGGTGGAATGAGGTGAGCTTTAAGGCTCTTTTCCAACACAAACCATTCTGTGAAATGCAGCATCTCTCCTTGACACAGAAGGAGGTGAAACAGGGACAGGAAAGAGGGATCACAGGGTCCTGGCTGTGCCCCAGCACTTCTATTTGCCTCGCTGGCCGTGCCTGGGATGTGCACAGGAGTGTGGCAGGGAAATCAGGCACTGCTCAGAAAATTGGCTGCACTTTTGCAGGATTAGTGAGGCACTGATGGCAGCCCCCTGTTTGAAGGAGTTGAGCTCGATCAGCACGGTGCCACCTGCATTTGTGAGCCACACTCTTTTATTTATCCACACTGCTTTTTGGGCAACTGATTCCTTCTCTGCAGGCACACTCTCCTTCTGCTTTTATTACACCTTTCCAACAGAGGAGGAAAAAACCCTCAGCCAGCCTGAATTAGGACAAACAAAGTGGGACTTAGCTGTACGTGGGCAGGTTTCAAACACACTTTCTCCTTGGCAGGTTCCTCTGATTCACAGCACAGCCTAACCCTGTCCAAAATACCTCTGAAGAGCCTGTCAAGGTCTACAAGCACCACGTATCACTGAATGCTCTGGGTGTAGAGTTTTTAGTTTGGTTAAATAACTCTATAAACTGCTCTTGTAAACACCAGATAATCTGAAATAATGCCCTCAGTCCACAGAAAGCTTTTATGCTTTGTTCAGATAAAGCTTTGCTTACATACAGCTTGTGCTGGAGGAGAGCTCAAGGCAAGAGACTCTTCCTGACGAGGCTGTGCCTCCCTCCCTGTCAACAATTATCTATCAGTGTCTGATGAGCCTGTTGGAAAAGTCTGGAAGCAGCAATACCCAGCAAATCCAGGCTGGACAAGGCTTGAATCTGATCTAGAGGAAGGTGTCCCTGCCTGTGCCAGGGGATGCAATGAGATGAGCTTTAAAGCACTCTGAACCCAAACCATTCTGTGGCTCTATGAAGAAAGCCTCACCTTCTGAACTGGTTATGGTTCTCTCTCCAAAAGAAAAAAACAAAAAAAAGGGGTTTTCTTGTCTGGGAGAGCTTAGTGCCAGTATCTTGGGAGTGTAAGGACTGAGGTGGGGAAAGTCTCCATGTGGTGCTGTCTGTGGTTTGGGTAAGAAGTTGTTGGGGCCCATCTGTTCAGGTGTGGGCTGTGACTCGTGCCACAGGTGAGAAAACACAGCTTGTGGCAAATGCTCTGGAATTTAGGAAATGTGCTGGATTGGTTCCTTGAAGGTTTTTGGAGGTGTTCCCTCCATAACACACCCGGTTTCAGTGCAGAGCTCAGGAGCACCTATGGAGCTCGATCTGTGCTGATTTCTGAGTCCAGGGGTGAAAAAGGACATGAAAGCCACGTCCTTAGAAACCCACAGAGCTGTTGGTGTCTCTCTGCAGGCACATCTCCTTCAAGAGGCACCTGCCCCGGCAGATGCACGTGTCCAGCATGGACTACGGGCTGGAGGTGCCAGCCGTGGCCGAGCAGCCCACCAGCATCGGCCGCATCAAGCCCGAGCTCTACAAACAAAAGACCGTGGACACCGAGGACCCCAAGAAAGAGGCAGAGAAAACCTGTGGGAAAATCAACTTCACTCTCAAGTACGACTACGAGAACGAGACGCTGACTGTCCGAATTCTCAGGGCTTTTGACTTGCCAGCCAAAGACTTCTGTGGCAGCTCGGATCCCTATGTGAAGATCTACCTCCTGCCCGACCGCAAGCGCAAGTTCCAGACGCGCGTGCACAGGAAGACTCTGAACCCCACCTTCGACGAGTCCTTCCACTTCCCCGTGCCCCACGAGGAGCTGGCGAGCAGGAAGCTCCACCTGAGCGTCTTTGACTTTGACAGGTTCTCCAGGCACGACATGATTGGAGAAGTTATCTTGGAGAACCTGTTCGAGGACTCGGACCTCTCGCGGGAGACTTCCATCTGGAGGGACATTCAGTACGCCACGACGGTGAGTGTCTGCTGGGCAGGGTGGGGGGTCTCCACGGGGGTAAATCAATCCTTCATGGCTCCCAGCTGAGGGCTCCTCACCTCCTGTTAGCCCCAGGGACCTGCAGCCATGGCCCAGCTCTCTGCCATGGGATGCCTTGGAGTGGCTACCAAGGACAGAGGCTAGCCAGATTAAAAAGAATAAAGTGGGTATTTATTAAAGGCCCTCAACAATACACCTTGGGCAGTCAAAAGCCTGGCAGAGACTACACCCAAGATGAACAATGGTCACGAGTTTCTCAGACAGATAAAAGCTTGGTCTGTTTGCACATCAGGGGTTAATTGTCCAATTATAGCTTCAGGTAATGAAGTAATATTCCCCTGGTTTGCTTCTGCCCCCCACTCACTTTTCTTTATACTTTTTATACTTGGTAACCCAAGGCAGAGGGTGACCTTGGTTCTCAGGCTTGGAAGGATTGTTTTGCCTGAGAAAAATGTGGAGAGAGCTTACTAACACTCCATATGGAGTTCAGAGTTCTCCACTAGTGCAGTACAGGATCTGAGAATAGAAAAGCTAAAAACTTAAGGCACCAGGTGATCACAGTCAGGAAGAGCTCTGCAGGGCCAGTACCAGCCCCTTGGTGCTGAGAGGTGCTGCATGTGCTGCTGGAAATTCTTCCAGAGCTGGATTTGGATCCTTTAATAGTTCTGTTGAATTCCTTCTGGAAGAGAAACCAAGCCTCAGAGAGGAAAAGTCCCAGCCCTTTCCATGTCACACGGAGCTGGCAGGAGAAGCCAAGTGCTCACATTGATCACTGAGTGCAGAGCAGTGACATTAACCTCTCCATAATAGCTGTCTGCTCCTCCACCGCCCTCCCAGGAGGATCTGGCTGGTCCTCAGGGCGAGTGAATGATTGAACTGCTCTGCAGCTGGACACTAAATCAGCCATTGTCATTGTCATGTGACATTGTTATTCCTGAGACTGAAAGATGAGACATCCCCACCCCTGTGGCTGGAAGCGTGGGCCCTGTCACATCTTTCCTGGTGACTGGCAGAATGCCACATCTTGCAAAAATCTGTCCTGCAGCTTCCCTCATAGCTCATCTCATACCTTTGCTCCCCTGCTTTCTGTGCCGAGGAGGGAAGTGTCAAACACAAATATTTACTGTGGCCAGCAGTGCCACAAGACATTTGCTTTGTAACTCTGGTGCTTTTTCCCTCAGCACTGTGTCCCCGCCAGCTGAACCTCTTGGTGACTTCCACCAGTGCCCATTCTCCTGCTGCAGGGTGTCCAGAACCTTCTGACAGCTCTGTGAAGCCCAGCAGGTGTGCACAGCCCCGTGTCCTGTGCTGCTGTGCCCAGTGGGGTCCCAGGGCACTCAGGGGACACACAGCACATCACCCGCCCTGGAAGGTGGCTCAGGGGCTGGAGCTGTCCTGGGAGGGCACGGAGAGCTTTGCCCTGCCAGCCTGAGGACACAGGGTGGAGGTGGTGCCTGCCAGGCGCCCTGGGGCAGTGCTGGGAGCTGCTGCTGTGCTGCCTTTTGAGCATCTTGCCTGGGAGAGCTGTGGGAAGGAGGCACAGGATCAGCCATGAGGAAAGCAACAGTTTGAGTTAGCAGGGTGCTCACAGCTCTTGGCTTCCAACCTGCAAACAGCCATGGCTGTTGTGACTGATGGGTGGTAATGAAAGCAGAAATGCTGGCAGAGAGGTAAGCAGGCACCAGGCACATCCTTCACCCCGAGAGGGGCTGCTGGAAAGGGAGCAAAGTGCTCCTGATGTGCTGATGCCTCCTGGAGGAACCTGCCTGGTGGTTCTGCAAGCAATAGTGGATGCTTTCCTGGCTAAATAATCTCATGTAATGGGGGAAAACCCCACCAAAGCAGGTGGAGATACACCAGCAGAAGGGCTGTTGAGGGGAGAGCCCCCAGAGAAGGTGTGAGGGGAGCAGAGCCAGCCCCATGCCCAGGGTGTGTTGAGCAGGAGCCCGGCAGAGCTGCCACAGACACGTCCAGCACTACATTTGGCTCCATCCCCTCATCCTCTTTGTGCCATTCTTAAGGAATGTGCTGCTCCTGAACATCTCAGCCAGCTGTAGCACACCCAAGGACATTTCTGTTTAATCCAAATTGAGAAGGGTAAATACAGTTTGCACAAAACCCCAAGAAAGCTCTGGGTGCCTAATAATGCATGAGATCAGTGGTGTGGGTAGGAGGGTAGGAATACACTTAAGAACTGATCTGCACAAGTAGCCAGCACTCAGCTACTTAATTAATGACTGTACAGCTTGTGAATCAGGGAAACATCTTTGGTTTCAAGTCTATTGATTCAGAGCTTCCATTATTTCCTAAAAGGTACTGATATGAATTTTGGAAATGTCCCAATGTCTATAATCTGCAAGAAAATAATGTACCCACAGGACACGCTTTGCTCTCTTGTATTTATGGTTGCAAAGAAAAATCTCTTGACCTGATACAATGAGGTCAAAGAATAAATTATGTTCATTTTATACCCTGAATGGGTCCTCTCAGTGCAAGGAGAGGAATAGAAGATGAGATAGTGTCCAGAGGGTGCTCTCACCATCTCACACAGGGCTGCTCTCTTCTGACATCTTGTCCAAGGTCTCCTGCCCTCGTCCCTCCCACACCAACTAAGAACAAAGAATGCTTGAAAGAACAGACCCAATCAAAATTTTATATAATATTCATTAGTATTCTGCACATCTAAGTGGAATAAAGATTTAATCTTTGCCTTACCTGAGAATGAGCAGGAAATAATTTGGCAAAAACCTCATCCATCAACAAGATCTATTCCCCTAACACTTAGCAAAGCTTTAAGTGCATTTACTTGTCTTTCTAGTTCCATCACTCTACTCCTAACAGCCACAATTTCTCTTCAGCAGATCATTATATCACACTGAAAGGAATCAAACACACTGTTTCCCAAAATAAACTGGTTGTTTGCTCTACAGATGTGGGATCTGTATGTAGAAAAATAAGATTTTTTTTTTTAAATCCATTTTTAGAAGGTGTTTGGAAATCTTTCTGCTGACTTCGGATGGTGATGCTTTCTAGTTTAAATCAGACATTTGGTTTGTTTATTTTTCCCTGACTTCCCATGGGCAAGGCAATGATGGAAAGGGCTTTTAGGAGGTGTAGTTGATGAAGCTGCAGGTACAAGAAGTGCTAAGAGCCATGGATAAAAGTTATTTGATGGGGCACTAAAAGAGTAATTTGTGTTGGCTTCTGTGTAATCCTAAAGTACCAGACATTTCTGAGTGCCATCTGCTGGTTAATTCCCCATTTATACTCACAAACACCCAGCCCCACGCTGTGCCTGCTCCTCGAGGGCACCTCAAAGGGCTTGGTGGTCCAAACGTGCACATGTCACAAACTAAAAGCTCAACAGACCCTTCTTGGCTGACTTCTGGCTAAAGTTTTACCCCCCTAGTTGGTAACTGCCCAAAAACTCATGCTCACTTTCGGAGAAAACCACTGTGTTACTGAAAGACATTTTCATTTTATGCAGGAATGTTGGGCACTGTCAGTCACAAACCTTCATTACTGAATTCATCCCCGCCCACGGCAGGCGGTTGAAACTAGAATAATTTCAAGGTCTCTTCCAACCCAAACCAGTCTGTGATGTTATGAACTGATGGCACTGGCTGTCACAGAAAGTTTCTGAGGAGATTTCTGCAGTGCACAACTGGAGAACGTGGCACCACTGCATGTCAGGAGCTCGTCTTGCTGTCACCTCACCGTGCTTGTCACATTCCTGGAGGAACCAGGCACTAGAGACATGCACAGTACATTCAAACAAGACTTGATACTAATTTGATTTCCTCTCTGCATTGATTTGTGCGAGATATCCCATCTCACTGTGAGCAGTGGAGCAGGAGTGCTGTGCATGAGCTGTGCATAGCTGGGAGGGTGCAATAGGAATCACAGACTCCACTGAGGCAGAGGAAGATTGTCCTTAACTAAGATGTGGAGGTGTAACCTATTTTTCCCATTCTCTGTATTCATTTTTAGCCAAATCGTGTTGGGGTGCACTTGAATCAAGTAAAATACCCTTTGCTACAAATGGCAGAGCAGAGGAAATGCTGGGGTGGAGGAGGAGGCTGGTTCTGCACATTTCCAATAAAATCTGTTCTCTGCTTTATTGAAGGAAAGCGTGGACCTGGGCGAGATCATGTTTTCCCTTTGTTATTTGCCAACTGCAGGTCGCCTCACCTTAACAGTCATTAAATGCAGGAATCTCAAAGCTATGGACATCACTGGTTACTCAGGTGGGTGTTTGGTGGCTGAGGAGGATCCCCTTGCAGCCACATCTCCTCCTCTTCCCTCACTGTACCCTCAGTAGATGGTGGGTGAATACCTGAGAAAACTTTGTCTGTGTTTCAAGTGCAAACAAAATTTTTCAAGTAGACAATTTGTCACTTTTTTTCCCATCCCACTGGAGGGTTTGTAGGGCTAGAGCTCTGATCCATCTCTTGGCTTGGACACTTAGATCCCTTGTAAGCCTTTACAGCCAGAATCAACTCCTTCACCCCAAGGTCAGGAAAGGATCATGGCCCACCTGGATAAATCCCACTGGAATGTGATCCCCAGTAGTCAAACCTGAGGATCACAGCCACCTAAAGACTGTTTGCATTTGCAGTTTCAAAGAGCTGACTTGCAAATTTAGCATGCACAAATTCTGGTTTTCATCATAAAATCCAATTTCTTTTCCAGACACCAACTTCAGAGTATGTGAATTTCATTGTACAAAAAGCAGTAACAAAAGAGACCTTTGCAAAAAATGTTTCTGCTCAGCTGGAGCTTAATGCCATATGAAATGTCTGAGAATTGAGACTTGAGGTGAAGCCAGCTCAGCCTTTCTGCAAAAATAATAATGCTGTGCAGGTTCTCTGGTGCCTGAAGTTCAGGTCACCACCCACACCAGCATGAGAAATGGAGGATTTTACTGGTCTGCAAATAAACTTTTTTCTAAAAGTCCATTTGAAGAGCACCTCTGGCTCATGGGAACTCACAGCCCATCCTCTGATAAAGCTGTTTCTATATTGCAAAAGTAACAAAACACGTTTTCATCAACGAAAGGTCTTCTGTCTCTTCCTCCCTAGATCCATATGTCAAAGTGTCTTTGCTCTGTGACGGGCGAAGACTGAAAAAGAAGAAAACCACCATAAAGAAAAACACACTTAATCCCACC
This sequence comes from Haemorhous mexicanus, assembly GCF_027477595.1. Classification (NCBI taxonomy): domain Eukaryota; kingdom Metazoa; phylum Chordata; class Aves; order Passeriformes; family Fringillidae; genus Haemorhous; species Haemorhous mexicanus. The sequence continues at coordinate 4,050,953 of NC_082365.1, read as the reverse complement.
TACAATGAAGCAATAATCTTTGACATTCCCCCCGAGAACATGGATCAAGTCAGCCTCCTTATCTCTGTCATGGATTATGATCGGTAGGTGGGAGGCTCTGGAGAGCTGGAGGGGAGAGCATCCATTGGGTGCAGATTTTCCAGCTCAAATGCAATTTTCCACAGTGTTTTCCACACTGTTTTCCTCATGGCAGAGCTCAGTGGTATTCACCTGTCTCTGGTGATATATTGCTACAGTGACATTGATATTTATGGTTATGGAAAAATAACGAGTTTGGCAAGGCTGGTCCCTGCTTTATGGCATTTCCTTGAGCAAGTGCCACATTCCCCTTGGTTATTTATTGTCCTGCAACCCATTTTAGAAAGCAAATAATGTCAGCCCGAGCAGCTCTGGGTGTATGAATTATATATTGATGAAGCTGGGGTTGTTCTTGCTGTAGAGCACTGCTCACACCTCTGTGTCTGGACTGACCTGCAGAAATAATTTAAAAGCTGCTGTAATTACCTGTGGTGGTGGCAGGGCTGGGGCAGACACCACAGCCCAGGCTCACCAGCAGCAGGGTCCAGGCTTTGCCTGGCCAGGAGTGGGCAGCCAGCGGGATGGATGGATGGATGGATGGATGGATGGATGGATGGATGGATGGATGGATGGATGGATGGAGGGATGGATGATGGATGGATGGATGGAGGGATGGAGGGATGGAGGGATGGATGATGGATGGAGGGATGGAGGGAGGATGGATGGATGGATGGATGGATGGATGGATGGATGGATGGATGGATGGATGGAGGGATGGATGGATGGATGGATGGATGGATGGATGGATGGATGGATGGATGGATGGATGGATGGATAGATGGATGGATGGATGGAGGAATTGATGGATGGAGGGAGGATGGAGGGATGGATGGATGGTGATGGTGCTCCTTCTCTGCTGTTCCAGGGTGGGCCACAACGAGATCATCGGGGTGTGCCGCGTGGGGGTCAACGCCGAGGGGCTGGGCAGAGACCACTGGAACGAGATGCTGGCCTACCCCCGCAAGCCCATCGCCCACTGGCACCCACTGGTGGAGGTGAAGAAATCCTTCAAAGAGGTGTGTGGGGTGTCCTTCCCTTCCAGTGCCTGTGCTGGGTGGGACTGGGCTGGCTCCAGGCTTTCAGAGAGCTCCTGCTCTCGCCTGGGATTTTCTGAGCAGAGCTGAGGGAATTTTCTCACCAGAAATGAACTCTAGAAAACAAGCACTTCTGTATTGCCTCGAAATAGCTCCTTGAGCTCGCAAGCAGGACTGAGAAGAACTGTATTTACAGATGTGACTGTTACATTTTGGGTTTTTCTTTTCTTTTTCTTTCTTTTTTTTTACTTTTCCTTTTTAAATTAGAAATTGAGAGCAGTAAGGAAAGAGAATGCTGCTCTGATTGCAGAACAAATTGTCCAGGGATATTGCCTATTTCAAGTTTCAATTTTTTATCCTAAAAGATTTTTCTGTTGACTCATCTCCGAGCCTTTGAGGGAGAATAAATAGAACAAATGTAATTGCTCTAAGCTTCTCCAGAGAAAGAGATTGACTTGATGCAGCCCCAGATGAAAAAACAGGGCTGAAATGCCTGGGTACCATTTCGACCATCTCTGGCATTTTCTTCCCCTTTGCACTCCAATTTCTCACGCTTCTGTGGAGCTCTTTGGCTTTGCCTGATTTAGGTCATAATTTCTGGAGGACAGAGATGTGGAAAAGGGCACACATGCCTTTGACACTTCAAGTATGAGAACAAAGCACCAGCATTTGAGGCCAGTGATACGATAATAAAGGCAATAAAGCCTCCCACTGTATCTGGGGCTGAGGAGGTATTTTCCCTCAAAGCCACAGAATAAGTGCTTAACAAAAATCATCTCATTTTGCCCTTGAAGCTGAGTGCTGAGCTGCACTGAAAGGCAGACACTGGGCTTGCTGAGCCTCCACAGTAGTGAGAATTAGTGTATAAACACTGTGTTTCTTTGAAATCTGCTCTTTCCTCCAACAAGAAGGGGTGGGGAGGCCCTGGCACAGGGTGCCCAGAGAAGCTGTGGCTGCCCCGTCCCTGGGAGTGCCCAGGGCCAGGATGGACAGGGCTTGGGGCAGCCTGGGACAGTGGAAAATGCCCCTGCCTATGGCAGGGGTTTGGAACTGGATGATCTTTAAGTTCCTTCCCAACCCAAACCATTGCATGATTCAGAAGTCAGTTTGTGCTCAGTGCCCTCTGTCCCAGCCCAGGTTGCTTACACACAAAGGAAAAGCTGGCAGTTGATATTTTAGCTTAAGACACAGTGGAGGTGGATATATCAGACAATGGACACCTGAAAATTCACCCTCCCTCGTTTGAGGTGATCTGTGAGCTCACCTTGAATCAGCACAGGGATCAGCTGTGCAGGGCTGGGGTGAGTCAGAGCAGAATTAAACCCTTGTGCACTTTGTGTGCAGTGCCATCTCTGCCTTTGGCTGCTGAGCAGCACCAGGACTTCATTCCCCTTCCCCTGCTGGACCCACATCTGGGCAGGCTCTGTGTGTCACCTCACACTGCCACGGGGAGCTGGGGACCAGCAGCCACAAGGTTTCAGCAGAAATGGAATTGATCTCTTATTTGATCTCTTGGCACCTGCAGCACCTCACAGTGTGACACCAGCTGCCATGGCTGACCCAGGGACAGGAGCTCCTTCTCCAGGTTGCAATTTTTATGGCTTTACTGCACTATTTCTCAGATGCAGATGGGGTTTTGAAAGAAAAACTCCTGTAAAGTGTTTGAAAAGCACTAAGAAAAAAGTTTAAAAAGGCATTATTGTTATGATGAAACACAGAGAAACCAAGGAAGACATGGAAGATGACTCACTTTCTAAAATATACTTTGAAAACCATGGCTGAGCCCCCAAGACTCTGGAAAAAAAACTGAGTGAATCATTTCACCCCTCAATGCACAGGTCAGGAGCTCTGCTTAAAAGGAAAGAAAAAGCCCTCTGATCATCTGTTCTGGTACTTCTGCCACAAACTGGTGCAGAGAGCCAGCAAGCAAATGGTCCCTGTGTTTATTTGCCCTTTTAGGTTTTAGCACTGCTGTCTGCAAATCCCCAGCGCAGCCTAAAAGAGAAACCAAACAGAAAAGGCACAGACTCCTGGGGAGAAATTAATGGGAAATGGTATTTGTTGGTTACAAGACATTGCATCACCTTTTCCATGTTGTGTTTGGGTGTCTTGGAAAAGAAATTTGGGGTTTTGGTCCTGTACTCCCAGCTCTGGGTCTCTGTGCAGCTGCTCCACCCTTCCAGGCTCTGTGGGCTGCTGGCTGTCTGTCCATCTGTCCTGAGCATGCTGGGGGAGAACTGCTGGCCCTTCATGCCTTCCTCACCTTTGTGGGGGTGACCTCAGGCTGTGCTGGCATCCTGAACCATCATTCCCATCTTCCTCTTTGTCTTTTTCATCTTCTTCTTCTTCCTCTTTGTCTCCTTCCTCTCCAAGCGCGTTTGTGCCGGCAGCAGCAAATGGAGTGTTTGCTTCCCAGCTGATCCTGGTGATGGTCTCTGTGCTCTGACCATCAGTAACAGCCTCTGGCTCCATCCAAATCCTCCCTGATTGAGTGCTTGGCCTCAAACCAAGGCGAGGGAGCTGGGATTGAATTGTCCCTTTGATGTCTCAGTGGAGGGATGGCTGTGTGTGGGGACACAGAGCTCCTCCAGGCACTGCCATCTCCTCTTGCTCTGGTTGGGGTCCCACCCCCCTCCCCACCCCTCAGGGGGTAGAAAAGTGTGGGGATATGAAATTTCTTTGCTAACCAGCACCCTGTCTGGTGTGCCTTGGGAAATCTTTGGCCAGGAGAAGGAGGTCCCACCGTATTTTGAGTGCAGCTCAGAGTCACAATTTCTGGTGAATTTCCCAGGAAAATGTCACCAGAGCTGTGCTGCTTCAAGGGGACAGCCCAGCCCTGACCCCCTTACCCTGCCACAGCAGGGATGGATGGATGGATGGATGGATGGATGGATGGATGGATGGATGGATGGATGGAGGGATGGATGGAGGGATGGATGGATGGATGGTGGTGTCCGTGGTGTTGGACCAACAGCCTCCTCCAGTGCTGAGCCATCAGTCTTTGTTCACCACAAGGACCTGGGCAGCTCCAACCTGTCCCAGCAGCCACAGTGCTGGGCTAACATGGCCCAACCCCTCATTTCTGGGCCACTGGGGCCACTATCCCAAAAAAATACTTCATTTCCTCTCAAACCACGACACCTCCACAAGCTGGTGCCACTCCCTCTTTGCTTTCACTGCTGGAAAAGTCTCCAGTGAAAAGGGAAACACTTCGGATGCACATCATGTCTTTGGTTGCTCCATATTTATCAACAGTGAATAACAAACCATAATGACTGCACTTCTCTAATGACCATCATCATTAAAGAGGGAACATGGAGAACATGTGCAAATGAATCATTAATTACAGGCTTTTAAGCGCTATCCTCCTCACACAGATGTTCAGAAGGCGAGTTTCTGAGCAGAAAGGGAGAATCCCTCTTTGTGGGGTTGTTCTGACAATCAATTCCTCCCCTCAGCACAAGCTGTTCCCAGTGCTCAGCCCCGAGGCCCCGCTGGCAGCTGCTCCCTCCCCGGGTCCTCCAGCCACCCCACCCGTGCTCCTCCTGCATTCCTCCACCCATCAGCCAGGTTCAGGGGTGTGTGCACAAAGGGAAATAGAAGTTACAGCTCGTTCTTCCAGGAGTTGAAGGGAGCTTCTGACAGTGGGGATTTTCCCTGTGATCTGTGAAAGACAAACCCTGCAATCGCGGGGTGGCGTCATCGGCGCGATGCAAAACGGGTCTTTGATGCTGCCAAGTGCCTCAGACATTCCACATTTATTTGTTTAAAACATTGCTCCAGAGAAAAACTGGTAACTCTCCTGAGAGCCAGGTCATGGCCACAACCAAGAATAATCATTTGTCTTTAAAGAAAAGCCCTTCCAGCCTTCTGGGCCTGTTTGATTTTGATTGAACTGGTCCTGGTTTTTGATGGTTGGCTACACAGTGCATGGCTCACCTTCTCTAATTAAATGAAGGAAAAGTATCTTCAGGTTCCTCTCTGGTTATCTGGACCTGTCCTTGGAAGAGTTTTCATCACATTTTTGGGGTAGCAACGCTGTCATTATCATGCAGACAGCACGAGGCAAAGAGAATGGGGAAGGCTCTGCCAAAAACCCATTTCTGTTGTAATTTCTGCAATCTGTTCCCTGGCAGTTCTCATGAGGAGGTTGTACCTGTATTATCAATTCCTCAGGGATTTTAGACAATTTTTTTGACATGAGAAACACAGAGGAAAGTGTTTCCTTACCTTAAGGCAGCTGTTTGGCAGGGCGAGCTTCTCATCTTCATTCATTAATTTCTGCTCAGCCCTGATGAAATCGAGGCAGTTCAATGCAAACCTGTGCAGTGAGTTACTTTACACTGACTGGTCTCTTTGGGGAAGGAAATTGGCCAAATTGGCCACATTTTTGACCACTCCAAACCCATGGAGCATCTGCAAGGAGCTGCTCGCCCTGCTCAGCCTCCCTGTGAGCACCAGGCTGTTGTTCTCTTGTTTTCATTCAAGATGGTTTTGCCAAGGCAAGGGTGAGGTCTGGTTCTCCAAGGGAGTTTTCACCCAGAGAAATGAAATTCATCCATGCTTAAACACTAATATCAGCCAGCAAAGAGTTTCTGCTGGTGTGGGAGGGGAGGGAATTGATCCAGGCAGTGGAAATCCTGCCTCCTGCTGTCTCTGGAAGATGTCTATCATTTGTCACTGGAATTTAATAAAACAAGATGATGAGATGGGCAAGTGCTCAAAAGCTTCAGGAACAACGGGTTTGAATTATGATAATAGCCCCCAAGGCAGATGACAAATAATTTATGATCCCCTAAGTATGGCAAAAAAAAAAAGTTTGCTCCATCCACCAAGTCTCTGATCTGATTTTCCCTTTGAGAAATGTCTCTGGTGCTGTGGACAGAGCTGCTGTGGAGTAAAAATTACCAGACTGGAAAGACTCAAGTACTTCTGAGCTTAGACAGTATTTTTAAACCAAAAAGACAACAGCAATAAAGCAGGGAAAAGCTGAGAGCACTTTGTCTTCACAGCACACACAAACACTGTTTATTTTCCTTTTCTTTTGGTGAGGAATCCTCACAATTGAGAATTGATTTACAAAGCAATAAAGTAAATTGTTCAGCAATTCCTCCTGAGTGGTTAAACACGGGCATTGCATAAATTGGAACTTGTAGAGCAGAAGAGAGCAGAGCAGGGATGGGATGGGATGGGATGGGATGGGATGGGATGGGATGGGATGGGATGGGATGGGATCCATGGGATAGGATGGGATGGGATGGGATGGGATGGGATGGGATGGGATGGGATGGGATGGGATGGGATGGGATGGGATGGGATGGGATGGGATGGGATGGGATGGGATGGGATGGGATGGGATCCATGGGATCCATGGGATCCATGGGATCCACGGGATAGGATGGGAATCCTGAGGAAGAGGAGATGGACAACACAATGCAGGGTTGGGAATAACCTCAGACAACCTCTCCTGTTTGGTTAACTGGATTTCTCCTCTGTCCCCAGTGGCACGGCCGGGCAGCGAGCTTCGACAGCCAGGGCTCCTGCCCCTCCCCCAAACCACCCCCCACACCGTGATCTGGAGCAGGGACAGCAAAATGGGACTAAACCAAGTAATTTTTGCACTTGGCCTTCAGTCTCAGTGGTTGCTGAGGGGAGGTGGCAGCAGCGGGACTTTCCGGGCTAGTTGTTCCTGCGTAAGTAAAGGTAGAAACCCGTTTTGTGGTCAAATATGTTTTTGTCTAATATGTCTCCCAAGGTGATGTTATTTTTGTGGCTTTTGCTGTACGGATCTGTTTCCAGAGGGAGAAGGTGGACTGAGACGTGTGCTGGGAGTTTGGTCTGTAAAATAATGTGTAAAATAGTTTTTAGTGTGTGAAGGCTGGCAAGGGGCCAGGAGGCGTCTGCAGAGGGCAGAGGTGGCCAGGACAGGGGACAGGGGAGGGTGGCCACTGGAAAGCTGTGGCAGAAGATGGGAGAGACTCTTCCAAGCCACCAGCAGCTCCATCCTCGTGGTCAGCCCCAGCCCTGCAGAGTGTCCCTGGGTCTCCTGTTCATGTAGAGGTGTCCATGAGCTCTTAGAAGTTTGTGCAGTGTGTACCCCATAATTCCTTTTATCATATATTAAAAAATGCTGTTGATTCCTCAGGAGGGGAACCCTGGGGTTTTTTTCCCTGTATCTGAAATCTCCCCAGAGCTATTTGCATGAACAGTTTCTTCAGCCCCCTTTGTAGCTGCTGCTCATCCCCCAGGACATCCCCATGTTATCTGGAGTGGAGGGAATGGCGTGGCCACAGGTGGGATTCAGGAAAAAAAGGGGGAGGATGTTACAGAAATGGGTGACAGCCCTGCATGATCACTGGGTCTCCATTTCTTATCTCATCCAAGTAATGAAGGGTGACCCAAGGGGCAAAGGGAAATACAGAAACATGACTGATGCTAAATAAACTTCCAAACTTTTCTCTATAGACTGTCAGCACTTTCTTAAAGAATAAAGTTTCTCAGCCCAAGCCCTGAAGGAAGGTCAAGTTCTGGGAAAAAAAAAAAAAAAAGAAGCTTTGCTGGTATGAATTTAGAATATCCCAAGCACTGGCTTTACAGCTGAATCAGCTGATCTTTATCAGCCAGCTGTGGATTTTGGACACTTTCTCATCCTGGATTTTTCTCTGAGTTAAGAAGCGTGTTAGTGCTGTTTATTCCACCCTAATTAAATTAGGCAAAAGCAAATATTTTGGTTTGGAGGTAGAATTTGTGAGCGAGGCAGCCTCAGGTTAGCAGGACTGTGTTCATCAGCCACAATCCTCAGGTCAGCTTCAGTTCCCATTTTCCCAAATGTCACCACGTCACCCCTGGCTGCACAGCAGGGCTGGCACAGAGGGCTGTGTGCATTGCTCCTGGGTGAGATGAATCCTTTGTTCAGTGAAGGGTAAATACATCATTCCTCATCACACCTTGTGTCTTAATTCTCTTTACGTGCCACACGCTGTAGGAGCAGAAACTCAATAAAATTATTTGATTTGTAAGTGCTGCCCTGTCTGGTGGAATATTTCCTCCTGTGGGAGCAGGAATTGTGGGTTGTGGTTTTGGATGGGTGCAGTGACCACAGAGGGTGCCATAAAATGTGACAATGGCAGAGCCTGGCACGGTGTGGGGCTGGGCAGGGGCACACGGTGGCATTTGGAGCAGACCTTGGCTCTGCAGCTCCTGCCTGGGCTGGGACAGCCACCCCATCCCAGGGACAGCCCCTGCAGCAGCAAAAAGTGTATTCCAAGCACACTGCCACAAAAAAAGTGTTAAAACTGCATTGGTTTCCCAGCACAGAGAGTTCTGAGAGCTTCTGCTGGGGAGCAAGGGGAGGACAACCTCCCTGAGACCATCATCCTTTCTGTGTTTAATTAGGGGGATGAGTTTCTGGCCATTAAAACTGATTGACTGGGTGGGTCAAACACTGGCCAGGAGCACCTGGACCTTTGCCTGAGCTGGAGGAGCCCCAGGGGAGCAGGGCAGTGAGCTGGCTGTGCCTCTGGCAGGTTGGCAAACCGAAGGACAAGACGTCCCCAGAAGAAGCCACAGCAGTCCCAGCTGGTGGCACTTGACAATCATTAATTGCAGCAACCCACTCAAATCCTTTTCTTCTCTAATCCAGGCTTTTTGGGTTTTGGCTTTCTCTGTATAATCCCCATCTTTTATCCATTCTCCTTGTTATCGAGGATTTAGTCAAAACATACGTGGGGTTTGACACACAGCTGCTATTTTTAATCCTTGCTTCACACAGATAATCAATTTCCACTCAATACTGGCTGTCACTTGCATTGCTGGAAAACTGGATCTCACGTTAGTGAATAACACCCACGCCTGCTTGGCTCAGCCCCCCCTTCATTTATATTTTAAATGCTGAGATTTTGCCACATCCCTCAGCCAGGGGATAACCAGCCCATTGTGTGTGTGTGTGTCTCAGGGGGTTGGTGACACTCATGGGGAGCTCCACACACCAGAGCAAACACTTCCCTTCCATCCAGGGGGGAATTAGAGCCCTGGGAAGGAGCTGAGCCCAGCACAAGTGCCTTGCCAAGATTTGTTGAGTTGTTTTCTTGCTCCTCACTTGCTGCTCTTGACCCTGTAATAGCAACTCATCGAGACATTTCAATTATTTCCAAGTAAAATAAGGAGGGTCACCCCAGGGCCACGTCCCACAGGAGGCTTGGCCATGCTGGGGCTCCTCTGAGAGTCCCTGCAAAGGGGAGGATGCTGCTGCAAGCAGCCACAAATGAATACTCTGTTTTATTGAGTAGTGCAAGCAAAATAAACACGTGGAGCGTTCCCAGACCTTCCTTTCATTTTTTTCCTCCTTTCTCGTCAGTTTTAGTCTCACAGTCTCCATTTTCATCAAGGACTGGCTGCAGGGAGGGGAGGGGACCCTGCAGGGAGGGTGGCCTGGGTTGGTTTCATGTGGGGACTCAGGGACAAGGGAAATCCCACGGGTCCAACTCCCTGCAAGGGCTCAGAGGGCTGGGAACTGTTCCAGCCTTGCTCCTTCCCACCAGCTGGACAACAAAATAAGTTTTATCCGAGAAAAAAAAGGTGGGAAACATCCAGTGGGCAGTGAGTTCCACACATGGAATTCCAGAGTGCTTTGGGTTGGAGGGGACATTAAAATCCATCTCATTCCACCCCTGCCATGGCAGGGACACTTCCACTTTCCCAGGGTGACCCAAGCCCTGTCCAGCCTGGCCTTGGGCACTGCCAGGGCTCCAGGGGCAGCCACAGCTGGGCCAGGGCCTCCCCACCCTCCCAGGGAGGAATTCCTTCCCAATATCCAGCCACAGTGATGTTCTCCACTACTGGCTTCCCACTGATCCCAGCATTGTGGGATGAGGTTTCTTTCATACATCAGCAACACATTTGCTTGGCAAAGGGGAGAATCTTGTCACAACAATTTATATTTAGTCTCCAAATGTGGCCTTTAATTGCTAATTACAGAGTGCTACTCACAGGTTGGCAAATCACACACACCAAAAAGAAAAAGCCAGGGAGGAAGAAAACAACTGGGGGTTTAAGAAATAAACAAACGTGGTCTTTAATTATCTTAGGGGGAAAAAATAGCAGCTGAGAAATAACTGTAACTCCAATATTGATGTTGAAGGAGGATGTGTCACAGCTGCCACAGCGAGGCTGTCCCCAGGGCTGGGAATCACTAATGCTGCAGGAACCTTTTGGGAACAAGAGTGGCAGAGCCCACCTGGATGGCAGGAGCTGCAGACAGGGCCTGGCAGCTGGGGCTTCTGGGACTCGGGGTCACAAAGCCAGCTTTGGGATGCTGGGAGCAGCAGGGAGGGCAGGGCAGGGACACTTGGGACATTCCTGGATCTCACTGCTCCCAAGGGTGACCCAGGGGGGACAGACAGGGCTTTGTGGGCACCTCCCTGGGCCCAGCTCTCTGGCAGGAGCAGCTTTGAGTGCTTTGATTTCTATTTTATTTTATTTTATTTCTTCACAAACCTTTTATTTACACATAACTCTTAATTAGCCTGTGGAGAGCATTCAGTCAATGGGCTCAGTCCCAAACTCATCCCAGTCCTCCTTCAGTCTTTAGTTCAAGCAGTGTCAGTCCAGATAATTTCATCTTTGCCTGCAAGATAATAAATTAGACAGAAAATTACATATAGCTCATTGGAGAAAATTACAGCCCTGATCCTCGAGATCCTGATCTCAGTCCTCTGTTTGTTCTTCACTTTTACTACTTCTGTTATTTGCCCTCCTAATTGTGTCTCTAATTAGGCAACCCCAGACTTCTCAATCTCATTTTGCCAGAGGTTTTCTCCCCCAGGGGCCTCACTGTTCTCCCTGCCATTAAGATTATCCATCAGTACAGCTGTGCACTTATTTAAATGCCAGGTCAGGGTCTCATCTCTGCTTCGAGTTCTTCACTCAAGGATGTTCTCCCTGGGCCTGCAAAGCCTGGCTGCCATTTCCAGGGAGTCTCAGCTCCTGCCTGAGCAGGCCCAGGGGCACAGGGGGTGGGATGCTCCTCCCTGCACTGGATACCCCAGGAGAGCTGGGGGGTCTCTGCACGGAGCAGGAGATGCCTGCTGGATCAGGACAAGGAGGAATGGTTTTAAACTAAAGGAGGGGGGTTTAGTTTGGATATTAGGAAGGAATTCCACCCTGGGAGGGTGGCAGGCCCTGGCACAGGTGCCCAGAGAAGCTGTGGCTGCCCCTGGATCCCTGGAAGTGCCCAGGGCCAGGCTGGGCAGGGCTTGGAGCAGCCTGGGACAGTGGGAGGTGTCAGGGTTGAGACTGGGTGAGCTTTAAGGTCCCTTCCAACCCAAACCATCCTGTGACTTTGTGATTCATTTGGCAACAAGCAGTGATGCAGTTTGCTCCTTTGCTGGGGTGAGCATCACTCCAAAATCCACTTTGACAAGAAGCCAGAGCTGCAGGTGAGCCTGGGAGAAGTGGAATTTGTCTCCTCTTTGCAGATGCACAGGCTTGGATATTCTGGATTTCTGACCAAGAGCCAGAGGCATCCCAGGAGCCCTGCCTGGCTCTCAGACCCTGCAGCCAGCTTTCATCAGCAGTGCTACCTAAATGTACAAGAAATGTCTTTTTTTTCCCTGGACTTTTCCCAAAGATAATTTGTAATTATATTTTACAGCTTTACATATATATATATATACTTAAGACAGTGTGTTAGTCATGCAAATATAATTACATATTTTACGTTCCCGTGTCATTTTTAATTAAAAACATTTGAAGCACGTCCATTTAAAAAACCCAGTGTAGGCTTCTATTAGAAATGCAGTTGGTTAAAGCTAATGAAGTACCTGGATGGGCCAGGACAAACAGAGCCTGCTCCGTTGCCGTGGGAACAGCCGAGAGCACCGCGGCGCCCGAACTAAAATGTGACTGGGGACAGAACCAGCCCCAGCCCAGCCCCAGCAGCCTCTTCCTGGCTGAAAATGTGACTGGGGACAGAACCAGCCCCAGCCCAGCCCCAGCAGCTTCTTCCTGGCTGAAAATGTGACTGGGGACAGAACTCCCGGGCTCTGAGTTGTTGAAATGGCTCCCGAGGTATTAAAAAGTCTTTTTTCCCAGCCCTGTGCTCAAAGAAGAAGTTGGGATTCCTCGGCTCTGGTTCTCAAGGTTGTTTATTTTCTCTTATCTATAAAGTTCTTCTCTGCCCTGCTGAGATCTGTCCAGCAGGTCGGGTTGTGGCACAGTCCCTGCCCTTGGGGTGGTGTTGGCTTTTTATACTAAGAACTACGTGTGCTTTATTTACAATAATTTTCCAGTACCTATCACCTATGTTAGACAGTCTGTCTCTGCTCTAAACCAATCCAGAAGTGTCACCATCCCAGCAGAAGATGGAGGACAAGAAGGAGAAAGACAGAACTCACTCAAATTCCTCCATTTTGTCTCCTGAACCCCCATTCTAAAAACCCCAAAATTCTACATTTCCACCCTGTGACAAATTCACTGTCATTCTGTTCAGACTCTTGGGGCCTGTAAAACTTCCCACAAAGTTGGTAATACTTTCCATGGGTTAAAATCCAAGGTCAGGTGTCTTTGACTCTCTGCCAAGGTCTCTGAGGCCCCTGCCAGGGTCTTGAGTTCTCCAGGGCAGCCAGAGGAATGTCCTGGGATCCGACACAGAACCAGCCCCAATCCCAATTCCAGCAGCCTTTTTCTGGCTGAAAATGTGCCAGATGTGGCACATCTGTGCCAGATCCCATCTCCCAGGGCAGGAGGAGCTGTTGGGAGTGGTGGAATGGCCATCCCAGTGCTGGAGCCCCACGGGAATGCAACAGCAATATTGGAGTTACATTTTTTTCTCAGCTGCTATTTTTCCCCTAAGAGAATTAAAGACCACATTTGTAGCTGCATTTCTCTTCACAGAGAAAAGCAAGGCACAACTTCCCAAGAATATTTCTGGGATTCACATTCTCCGAACCTCAGAGAAAGAAAAAACAGTTCTTATCTCATTTACTGCTCCTGTGTTTTGGAACAAGTGGAATGCATTGTGGAAGATTGTTCACCTGAAGGAATTGGTGATTGGATTCTGGTTTTGATTCCCTGACCAGTTGAGTCCAGGTGTGTGTGGGGACTGTTGGCTGACAGTCACGAGATTCTGGGCTGTGGAGGGCAGTTGGGTGCTTGTGCAGATTCAGTTTAGATGTAATACAATAGAGTGTAATACAGTATAAAAAGTCATTAATTAGCCTTCTGATATCCATGGAGTCCTCCTCGTCATTCCTCCCAGACATCGGGCAAAAATATCACCCATACACGTTTGTTTCTTTCTTAAACTCTTTTAAACCCCCAGTTGTTTTCTTCCTCCCTGGCTTTTTCTTTTTGGTGTGTGTGATTTGCCAACCTGTGAGTAGCACTCTGTAATTAGCAATTAAAGGCCACATTTGGAGACTAAATATAAATTGTTGTGACAAGATTCTCCCCTTTGCCAAGCAAATGTGTTGCTGATGTATGAAAGAAACCTCATCCCACAATGCTGGGATCAGTGGGAAGCCAGTAGTGGAGAACATCACTGTGGCTGGATATTGGGAAGGAATTCCTCCCTGGGAGGGTGGGGAGGCCCTGGCCCAGCTGGGGCTGCCCCAGGATCCCTGGCAGTGCCCAAGGCCAGGCTGGACAGGGCTTGGGTCACCCTGGGGGAATTTGGGCAGGGAACCACCCCAGAGCCAGGGGAGGATGGGAGCTCGACCCAGCCATCCAATTCACACATGCAAATTCTTTTTCTGGCTCGTTAATTGCTTCCGAAGTGGAAGATTTCTCCTAATCTCCCATTAGCAGCTGCACATCCCTCTCCATTTCAAATTGCCGTGCTTGAGGCTTTGTGGCTGCCGGCAGGGACCGAGTGGAGGAGCGGTAATTTTTTAATTAAGCCGCTTTGCCGGCGCTCCTCTCGGATGTCTGAGAGAAACGAGGAAGGATTTGCTGCTGATTTCCTGAGGACCCCCCTGCCCACCCCTCTGGGGATGCCTCACCAAGTGTCCCTGCCCTGGTTCTGCTCTGCACCAGCCCAGGGGGACCCTGGTGCCAAAATTCCAGTCCTAGGCAGGGCGATGTCGGAACCCAGGACATCCCTCTGGCTGCCCTGGAGGGCTCGAGCCCCTGCCAGGGGGCTCAGAGACCTTGGCACAGAGCCCAAGACACCTGTGACTTTGATTTTGTGCCATGGAGCAAATTACCACCTTTATATGAAGATTACAAGTCAAGAGAGTTTAAGTAGAATAATAGTTTGTCACAGGGTGAAAAGTAAAATTTTGGGGTTTATAGAATGGGGGCTTGGGGTCCCAAGATGGAGGAATTTGGGTGTGCTCTGTCCTTCTTCTTTCTTCTTCCCAGCCTCCATCTTCTGGGTGATGCTGGCACTTTTGGATTGGTTTAAGGTAGAAGCTCACTGTCTAACACAGGTGAGAGGTGTTGGGAAGTGATGGTAAATAAAGTACAGGTAGTTTTTAGTATAAAAGACAGCATCACCTCTGAGGGTGGTCAGTGTGCCTCTGTCTGACCTGCTGGACAGACCTCGGCAGGCCAGAGAAAGAATGATAGAGATCAGAAATAATAAACAACCTTGAGAAGGAGAACAGAGGACTCCTGACTCCTTTGACTGCCAGGCTGGGAGAAGAGACTTGTACCCATCTCGGGGTCACTGTGACCAGCAGAAATCCTGAGAGGTGAAACTCCCCTGACACCTCTGCTCCAAAGGCAGCTGCCCTGGGAGCAGCTCCCACCTCCCAGAGATGACTGAACGGGGTTTTTCTGGGATGTGATGGTTGCAGGAGCACCTTCCTGCCTGTTGCATGACCTCTAATTGCTGCTCTGCCAGCTCCCCAGGGATGCTCCACCTGCTCCTGAGTGCTGAGGGAATTCTCCCCTCCCTGCCCAGGATCCCACAGGGATGTGGGGGATTCTCCCCCTCTGGCTGCTCATTGGGATCACAGATCATTTCATCTCCAGACTGAAGGGGTGGTGCTGCCATGGATCAGGACCTTGCCAAGCTCGTCCCTCCAGGACAATGCCACTCGTGAGGGCTGTGCTGCCCTGGGGTTCTCTTGGATGCAAACAAAAGCTCCTGGCAGCAGGAATGGAGCTGATGATGCAATTAAAATAATCATTTCCTAAACCTGCATGGCCTTGCAAGCCTCTGGAAGTGACTCTTGCAGTGAAGAGGAGCAGGCTCAGAGCTGCCTGGTTTGCCAGCACACAGCTGAGCATCCCAGGGGATGATGACACTACACCCCAGCTGTGCAAAATTTCATGGCATTTATTGGTACTGATGTCTCTTGATTAAATTATACTTCTTTCTTCATTTATTCTCTAACAAGCTGAACATTTCAATTTCCCAGGCAAGCCCAGGTCAGGAATGGGAGGAGGTGGCAGCTGACACTGATATTGGAGGGGGCTCAGTTGGAGAGGAATTCTTCTCATTTAAACCTCTGATTTCCTGAAAACCTGCACCCAGGGGGGGAGTGCCAATTCAGAGCTGAAGCTGAGAGCTGCAATCTCCTGCAGGAGCTGCTCACAAAGCCCAGTGTGGCTCCATGGCCTGTGTGGTGCCAAGAATCCCCCAGGCTGCAAAGCTTGGAGCAATTTTAGGTTAAAAGGGAATCATAGAATCATGGAATGGCTTGGGTTGGAAGGGACTGTAAAGATTATCCAGTTCCAGCCCCCCTGCCATGGGCAGGGAATCAGACCTTTCATTTTTCCTCCCCTGAGCAAACCCATGGAAGTGCTAATCTTTGCACCATTTTCATTTACAAGGGCTAGGAGGTAATTTAGGAGAAATCTGTTTAGCTGAGCAATTAACGAGTCAATAACACACTTCTGCATTTTATTAGAAAGGGAAAAATTGATAATTTCTGTTTGTTTTGACCCTACCTCTGCAGCAATGGCAGCAATTTTCCAGGATAATCCCAGTTACCATGGTTATATCTCCCTCCAGGACCTCGGCCACCTGCAGCAGGAGGACACAGCAGCATGGGCAGAGCCAGGGCTGCTGTGCTGGGGGGAAACTGCTCCAGCCCCCCCAAATTCTGCATCCCTGTGCCACTCCAGCCTCCCTTTCCCTGCCTGCACCACTCCCCCTTCCCCAGCCAGCAGATGGGAAGTCAGGGGGGCTGAGAACCCCAAATTTGCTGCTGCCTCCCAGCTGGGGATGAGGCACTGAGGGGCAAAGAGATAAAAAATCTCTGCTGATATTTCTGGGGGCTCACTCACAATCCCTGAGCTGCAGCACTGGGAAAGAGACCCCAACCCTCCTTTCCCAGGGAGAGTCACTTCCCCCCTCAGCACTTTTGCCTCAGGAAGAGGGATTAAAGCAGAAAATTCAGATCCATTCCAAAAAGGCACTGGGGAGCTGGTTTTGAGAGGCAAGAAATTAAAGAACTACTTAGCTGAATAGCTGAGCTGGTATTTTTCTGTCCTCAGGAAACAACTTTGATATAACAGCATTAGTAATAATAACACCCCAAAGAAAATCCTGGTGAAATCATGTAGAGCCTGCAGGATGTGTGAAATCCCTGGATGGGGTGTGGGTCTTCCTCATGTCAGCAAAATCCTTCCTGGAGGGGATGGAGACACATTACCACCAATGGGAGCAGCTCAGGGAAAATAATCCATCTTGATCAAAGAGCCAAAATAGCAGAAAAATCTGTTAATAAATGCAACTGTCCAGAAAATCCTGAACCTTGGTGTGTCACAAGCCAGTGCTCCTCTGACAGGGCTGGGAGCTCCCTGCTTGAAGGCTTTATTTCTACTCCTCCTTTCCAGAGGGAAGGAAGGAGTAGGCAACACTGGGAAGGATGGATGAGAGGGGCCTGGGCATCCCCAGGCTGGCTGGGACAGCAGGGACTCAGATCTACAGGGCCCCTGCCATTCTGCAAAATTCATCTTTTAAAAGGAAATTTCAGTTTTTGTCCCTCCCTTTGGAAAGAAGAAGAACATCTCTGCAAGGGGGGAGTGCAGGGGGTGTGAGTGCTCTGGAGGGTTTGGGGGGCTGGGGGGGGAGCAGGGGAGCTGATGGTGACACTACACCCCAGCTGTGCAAAATTCCATGGCATGTATTGGTGCTGATGTCTCTTGATTAAATTCTATTTCTTTCTTCATTTATTCTCTAACAAACAGAACATTTCAATTTCCCAGGCAAGGCCAGGTCAGGAATGGGAGGAGGTGGCAGCTGACACTGATGTTGATATTGAAGGGGTCAGTCTTGCCACGGAGGACTTGGCAGGAGCTGGTTTGGGGTCTGAGGAGGAGAAATGGGGCAGGGGGAGGTGGGGATGGGCTGGGCCCAGCTGGGGCACAATGTGCCCATCCTCAGAGCTCAACAGAGCACCAGGGTCTCCACCAGGCTGTGCCACTCACCTGGAGCCAGGCCAGCTCCAGGTGAGGGGCACACGTGCCCTGGCACCCCACAGTCCTGTCCCTGCACCCACAGGGCCCCAGGGCCCTCCTGTCCCCAAAGGAGGGACAGAACGTGTCCCACAAAGTGCTCTGCAGGTCGCTGGGCTCACTGACAGTGCCAAAATGAGAAATATCCGAGCTGGGCTGGAGCACACACCCCAAACCTTGCACCCCAGCACAGATCCCCCTGCCAGAGGGACGATGCCCATGGCAGGAACTGCTTTGGGTGAATCTGGTTTTGCTTCCTCTGCACTTCCATTTGGAGATGCTGAGGACTGGCAGGGAGCTGCTGCCTCCCCGTGTCCCTCCTGGTGTGTCCCCAAGCCCTGGTGGCCTCCCAGCCCTGCTGGGAACCCCTGGGGGAGGGGGGATTTTCTGCCTCTCTTTGCTGCTGGTGTGTGATGAGTTACACCTCAGCCAGATGTTCCGTGGGCAGGAGAACTTATTTGAAGTTAAAAGCCAGTGATTAGAGTTGCCAACCAGCCATTAAGAAGGTATTAAATGGAGAATTATCCCCCTCTTCCTGTTTCAATACAATGGGAGCTTCATAATGCACTTGTTTAAGTTGCCTGGTTTTAATTTTAGTTCCCCCGTTTCCAGCAGGACACGCTGAGCCATTTCCCTTTATCAATAGCTCCTGTGAGCTGGAAAAGAGTCAGGGAGGGGAATAAAGTCAATATCCTTGAGAATGAGACAAAGGAGAAAAAATTAGCCCAAAGATCTGAGTTTCTCTTTCCCACTGATAACACAACTTCTCAATTTACTTGCCCAGATTGCCTTGCAAAGAGGAGCATTTTTCAAGAGGAGCAGAGATGAAAGGGATTATTACTTATAGAGGCTCTTCTCTAAAAAGATAAAGTATTTGGCAATTAAAGCCCAGGGAGCTGCAGACTCGGGGAAGGCTGGAGCAGCCCCATTAGCATCTTTCCCACTAACCCCTCCTTTGGGAAAGGATGATCCCAGTGCCCCTGCCAGGGCTGGCTGTGGGGCCACCTCCTGCTGCAGCCCCAGGAGGGGGGACAGGAGCAATGCTGGCCCCAGAGCTGCCCCCACTGGGGACTGAACAGGACCACGGGCAGGGGAATGAAGGAATGAAGGTTTTGGAATGAAGGAATGAAGGTTTTGGAATGAAGGAATGAAGGTTTTGGAATGAAGGAATGAAGGTTTTGGAATGAAGGAATGAAGGTCTTCCTCAGCCTTCTGTGGGAAAGAGGCTGCCCATGCCAGCCCCAGGTGACCTGCACAAGACCAGGCAGTCTCTGCCACTGGTGACCCTGAGCCAAGGCTGAGTTTTCCTGAGAATCTGTCAGTGCAGTAGGAATTGCTGGGAGGGCAGAGGCAGGGCAGGGCAGCTGGGAGCAGCCACAAAAATCCACTTCCACACAGGACAGAGGGAGCTGAGGCAGCCCTGCCAGGGTCCCTGCATCCTGTTTGGATCCCTGCATCCCACCAGGGCTCCTGGAACCCTGCCAGGGTCCGTGCATCCCACAGGGTCCCTGGAACCTGCTGGAAGTCCCTGCCTCCTTCTGGGGTCCCTGCATCCCACCAGGGTCCCTGGAACCTGCTGGAAGTCCCTGTATCCTTCTGGGGTCCCTGCATCCCACCAGGGTCCCTGGAACTTGCTGGAAGTTCTTGCATCTTTCTGGGGTCCCTGCATCCTTTTGGGCTGCCTGGAACCTGCTGGAAGTCCCTGCATCCTTCTGGGGTCCCTGGAACCTGCTGGAAGTCCCTGCATCTTTCTGGGGTCCCTGCGTCCCACCAGGGACCCCTGGGTCCCATGGGCAGGGCTGGAGGTGCTGCTGCTCCCACTGGGGCTCCTGGCTGGGCCTGGGCAGTGCCAGGGTGGCTGGTGGGGACAATCACCACCCCTGAGGGCACCAAGGGCTCTGACAGCAACTCCCCCAGCTGTGCACAACCTTTGCTTTCTCCCAATGGGGCCAATAAATACTTTAACAAGTAAAAAAAGGAATCTATGACCCCGGCAGGAGATGAGGAGTTTTGGCACCTGCAGAGCTCCATGGGGCTGGGGGCGTCCATCCCATGGCAGGCAGGATCCTGCAGCCCTGCTGCTCCTCTCTCCCACCAGTCACCCCAGCAGAGTCACCCAGACAGGTCTCTCTGAGGTCCCTCTCACTCCTCTGTGGCACTGGAGGATGGCTGGGACTCAGCTCTGCTGGGATGAGGAGGGTGACCCCATCCTGGAGGCAGCCTGGGGACATTCTCTGCTCTGGGTGACAGTGACAGCACCCAAGGAAGGGCTGGACCTGTGCCAGGGCAGGTTCACGTTGGCTACAGGGAAAGGTTCTTCCCCCAGAGGGTGCTGGCACTGCCCAGGCTCCCCAGGGAATGGGCACAGCTGCAGAGCTCCAGGAGAGTTTGGAGAGCACTGCCAGGGGTGCCCAGGGTGGGATTTGGGGCTGTCTGTGCAGGGCAGGGGCTGGATTTGATCCTTGTGGTTCCCTTCCAGCTCAGGACATTCCTGATTCCAGGAGCTGGGAGCACTCAGAGCTTGGAGGGCCCTGGTCCCCAGCCGGTGTCACAAGGAGCCCCCAGCTCAGAGCTGAGCCATCCCTGCTGATCAGACACGTGGGGTTTGTCTCTTGTTTGCCAGCAGATGGAGATCAGCCTGCTCTGCTTGACGGGAGTTATTCCAAGGATTAATTAGTTGACGTTTCCTGAAGTGCTTTGAAGATGTGGAGTGCGAGATAAGTGCTGTGCTCTAGGAGCCCGTCGGGTGCTGCAGTTATTTTGTTCCTTTTCCTCCTCATTCCCAAGGAGTTTGTACAAAACAAATCCCACAGGAGCTCGTGGGGCTCGGACTGCCCTGGTTTAGTGAGTGGCACCTCTGCCCACGTGCTCAGCACAGGGAGGAGGCTGCAGAGATTCCAGAGGAGCCACGGAGCTGCTCCAGGGCTGGAGCCCCTCTGGAGCCAGGCTGGGAGAGCCAGGGGTGCTCACCTGGAGCAGAGAAGGTTCCAGGTGTCACAAGGAACTGCAGGACATGTTCCAAGCTACAAGATGTTTCTCTGCACAATCATTTCTGCCCCATCAATTTTAATTCAAGCTGGAGAAATCATGGGTGTAATTATTTACTACTGTGAGATTTCTGAAAATTATATTTCTGTTTCTGCCCTTATTGATCTTGAAAAGGCCCATAAATTAACTTGACAGTTCACAGAGTCCTTCACACTTGGATAATTTCTCTGCTTGACTTGTACTGTGTGTTGAACTTTCAGCACCAGCCAATTACAGTCATTCAAAGTGTGTATTTGAAGATTTTTCTTATGCAACAAATTTGATTATAATACCAAAGAGCTTGAGGCAAATACCAAGTGCCCTCCATGTGGTGGAACAGTTTGGCTTGAGCTGGGCACAGCTGGATGGGATTTAGGGTGGCAGGGGGGTGGCATGGCCACTCCACAGCCCTGGGAGAGCAGGTGGCCCCCTCAGGTGCTCCCCACAGGGCTGGCACCTCCCTGGGGTGTTCAAAAAGCAGCCTGGCACTGGCACCAGCAGGAATCAACCCTCACCCAGCCAGCCTGGCCCATGGCTTCACTGCTTGTCCCCAGAATTGGGGGAAAAGGGACATTCATGGCACTGAAACACCTCCTAATCCATCCTCTGCGCTGTCGGGATGTTGTGATGGGAATAAACCCCAGCAATCCTGGGTTTCTAGGGACAGAAATGGGGCAAATCCTGCACCCTGCAGGGGTGTGGGGTGAGGGAGAGCATGGGGGACAGTCTCTGCTGGGGCAGGAAGGACACGGCGTGGGGACAACTGGGGCTGTCCCCAGCCCCTGAGGGGCTCCCAGCACCTGCCCTGTCCTGCCCCATCCCCTCTGGGGCTGCTCTGTGCCAGAGGAAGAGGGAAGGGAAGGGGATGGGGCAATCCAGGGCCTTACATAAGGTGGAGATTGGCTGCAGCAGGAGGTGGCCTGTGCTTCATTAGAAACAAACTCAGTAAATCAGCAACATCTGGGGCCTGCTGGCTGGAGCACCGCCCCAGCAGGGGAGGGAAATCTCCTGTTGTCCTCCCAGATTAAAGGATTTTGCTGTTTGCTCACAGTTTTGTTCATGTAAAATGAGCTGGCCCTGACCAGCAGCCTGCCCAGGGCCTCGTGTTCCATCTCTGCCCTCAGCCCTTCCAAAACCCTCACCAAACATAAACCCCTGCCCAGGCACCCACCCAAGGTCTGTCTGTGCTCGCTGCTCTGAGCCCTGCAGGGACACCCCACCCTTGGGAAGTGTTTTTTTGGGTGTCTCAGTGGCAAGGCGGAGCTCAGGGCTCTGACAGCCCTGCCCAGCAGCCCACGCTCCCCCAGGCAGGCGGCCGCACTTCGCTGCGTAGTATTTATTCATTATAGCAGAAAAGAAAACCTCATTAAATTAGTCCAGGACTCTGCTGGCTGCTCCCAGGCGGGGACACCCAGTGCTGGGTGGGGATCCAGCATTTCCTCATTTCACAGTGACGGGAGAAGGGGCAGAGATGCCGTCCTGAGGGCCAGGCCGGGCCGGGCCGGGCCGCGCCCCTCAGACCTCCAGCTTCTTCTTCATCTCCATGCGGTAAATGATCTGGTAGCCGTCATCCCAGGCGTAGATCTGCCTCTCCCGGGGGCTGTACTTGAGGCTGGCGTGGGAGCCGTAGCGCTTGGGGAAATAGACCAGGGAGGCGTCCTCGGGGGCCAGCGTGCCGCTGACGTCGAAGACGCACTGGACGCGGGCGCGGCTGGGCAGGCGCGTGTTGTACACCACGTGCAGCGCCCCGCACACCACGAAGGCGCCCTCGGCGTTCTCCCGCGGGCACGGCGTGTCCCACATCTGCTCGATGTCCAGCGAGGCGGGGTCCAGCTTGGCCAGGCACATGTTCTTCTCGTCCTCCTTGGTGGCGTAGATGGCCCAGAGCCCTTCCTCGTCCGCCGACACCTCGATGTAGGTGGAGGGGGAGAGGCCGAAGACGGGGATCTGCTCCTCGGCCGGGAACACCGAGCTGTCCACCACCGTCTTGTTG
The DNA here is from genome assembly GCF_027477595.1 of Haemorhous mexicanus. Classification (NCBI taxonomy): domain Eukaryota; kingdom Metazoa; phylum Chordata; class Aves; order Passeriformes; family Fringillidae; genus Haemorhous; species Haemorhous mexicanus. The sequence continues at coordinate 4,028,414 of NC_082365.1, read as the reverse complement.
GCCAGGTTGAACTTGATCACCTGGAAGGAGAGGCCCTGCTGGCGGATGTAGTAGAGGTGGCCATCGTAGACGAGGTGCCCGGTGCCCACCCAGGGGTAGGGCAGCTTGATGCGGGCGGCCTTGCGGGTGGCAGAGAAGAGGGTGAACTCCCGCATGCGGGGGAAGACGTAAACCGTGTCGTTGGCGGTGCCATCAAACACGTAGATCTTCTCCGAGCTCCCCGCCGCGTCCTTGGTCCAGAGCCCCGAGGAGCTGCCGAAACGCTTCAGGATCTTCATGGCCCTGACACTGGCGATGGTGTCGCTGCAATCTGTGAGAGAGGGGCGGCTGTGAGAGCCTGGGAACAGCCCAGCCCTGCAGCGGGACTGCTGCTGCTCTGTGCTGGATTCTCACCCTGTCCCACCCCGACCCTCAGGCAACTGCCTTGGAAATTCACTGAAGGGGTTTCGGTGCATCCCTGGTGGCATTGAGAAGTCCCCTAGTGCACCCATGCCATGGGCAGGAGAGTCACTCTCACCCCAGCCCTGCCCCAGAGGCATTGGGGATGCACAGGGCTCCAGCCTGGGGTTTGGATGCAGCTCCCAGGCTGGGGGGATGCAGGAGCTTGTGCCAAAGACATCTGAGATGCCCTGCTGGGACACAATGCCCTGGCCTGTGGCTGGGGGGCACCTGGACTGGGGTGGGCTGGGAAGGGTCAGGGTAACCCTCAGACAGGACCATCCCCCTGGGGAGCCACAGCAGCCCCTCACCTGTGAGCTTGGTGTACTTCTCGTTCTTCCTCTGCTTGGCTGTGGCCACCTGCTTGTCCATCAGAGTCTCATCCACCTCCACGCAGGGCGGGGCGGGGTTCTGTGTCTCCAGGTAGTCCACCTCCCGCTCCAGCCGGTCCACACGCACGGCCGCGCCCTCGGCCTCCGCCCGCATCGCCTCCCGCTCCTTCTCGGCCGCCTCCAGCATGCCCAGCACCTGGTTCTTGAAGTCCCGCAGCTCCGTGGAGTAGCGGCTGCTCTGGTCGTGCCACTGTGAGATCCTCTCCTGGGGTGGCCAAGGGGACACTGAGGTCTCCAAACCTCACAGCCCACCAGTGGTAGCTGTCCCAGCCTGCCCGGGCTGGGGGAGCCCCTGGAGCCACACGGGGCTTGTGGCTCTGGGTCCCATCCCACCCTGTTCCTGCTCCCATGCTGCTTCTGCAATGTTCCCACACCCATGATGCCCATTCCTGCAATGCTCCCATGATGTTCCCAGACCCACAATGTCCCATTCCCGTGCTGCCCCCAGATGCCCCAAGGCCCTGCTCTCCTGTGACACCCCCAGGATGCCCCCATGATGTTCCTGAACTCACAGTGCTCCCCAGTCTCTCATGCTGCTCCCAGATCCGTGATGCCCTCATTGCTGTGATGACCCTGTGAAGCTCCCAGACCTGCAATGTCCCTGCTTTTCCATGATGTTCCCATTCCTGTGATGTCCCCATGGTTCTCCCAGACCCACAATGCCCCTTCTCTTGCGATGTTCCCATTCCTGTGATGTTCCCATGGTTCTCCTACACCTGCAATGCCCCTGTTTTCCCATGATGTCCCCAGACCTGTGATGTTCCCATTCCTGTGATGCCCCCATGGTTCTCCCAGACCCACAATATCCCTGCTTTCCCATGATGTTCCTATTCCCGTGATGTCCCCATTGTTCTGATGTTCCCATTCCTGTGATGTCCCCACGGTTCTCCCAGACCCACAATGCCCCTTCTCCTGTGATGTTCCCATTCCCGTGATGTCCCCACGGTTCTCCCAGACCCACAATGCTCCTGCTCCCCCGATCCCCCCGTCCCCCTGTGCTCCCACGCCCATCTTGGCCCGGTGTATCGCAGCTGGGCTGTGCAGGATCCCGACAGGGGCTGCCGGGGCACCCCACCCCCAGCTCCTCCTCACCAGCCCCGCTCCCAGCCCCGCCGGCCTCCACGGAGAAGGGTTGGGATCCCCTCCCCGGGGCGATTCGGGGTGCGGGGCTGTACCTCCAGGAGGGTGATGCGGCGCTCCACGTACTCCATGAACTGCTGCTGCTGGGCGCGCAGGGCCGGGGCGAGCAGCGGCAGCAGCAGCAGGCAGCGCCAGGGCCCCATGGCCGGCAGCGCGGCAGCCTCCAGCTCAGTGCTCAGGAATGCTCCGGCCTCCCCAGCCCTTATTGCATCCAGATGTGCACAGGGAGGGAGGCGAGGCTGCTCCTTCCCCGCAGACCAGCCCCGGGCGCTTTAACCCCTTCGTGCCCCAGCCAGCGCGCTGCCCCCGAGCGGCTGGGATGGGGCAGGAGACGGGGGACGGGCTGGTGGCAGAAGTTTGGGGTGCGGGGAGAGCCGCAGGAGCCCCCGAGCGAGAGGACACGTCCTCATGAGCCGTACTTTGGGGACAGCGAGGGGACAGCCCTGGCTCCTTGTCCCCAGAGGTGCCCAAAGCCAGCGGCCAACCTGAGCCTCGGCCATGTCCAGGTCTGGGGACAGGGATGTCCCTGGGGACAGGGATGGTGCCAGGCCAGCGGGGTTGTCCCCTGGGCAGGGACAGTGCCAGCCCAGCGGGGTTGTCCCCTGGGCAGGGACAGTGCCAGTACAGCGGGGTTGTCCCCTGGGACAAGGGAAGGTGCCAGCCAGCAGATTTGTCCCCTGGGACAGGGACAGTGCCAGCCCAGCGGGGCTGTGCCCCGGACAGGGACGGTGCCGGCACAGCGCAGCCAGCGGGAGGGACAGGAATGCTACCCCGGGGCTGTGTTTCAGATATTAAGGAGGGTATTCAGGGCTCGGGCAGCCTGCACCAGGTGTCGCCGGGCAGGCTCTCCACGGTGTCCGGCAGTCCCGGGATCCTGCGTCACCCTGGATCCCACCGGGAAGCTGCTGGAGCTGCTGGAGGGCCTGGAATGGGCCATGGCAGGAGGGGGCCCGCAGTCACCTGCGGCAGGAGAACACCTCCTCAGGTGAGGAGCCCCTTCTCTGGCCCCTTCCCCACCCCAGGAGGTGCTGGGATGGCCCAGGGCTCCCCTGCGGGAAGGCACCAGCCAGGGCTGGAGCTGTGACAGCCCCGAGGACACGGCTCAGCCCCGGGCTCAGGGGGTGGCATCCCCAGCCCAGCCCCGGAGCAGCCAGGTGGGATCCAGGCAGGTGTCCCTGGTCCTTCCCACGGCCCCGTACTCACCAGGAGTCCCAGGAATGCTGAGGAGCCCCAGCAGGACCAGGAGCAGCACGGGGTGGCCAGAGATCACCCCACAGCTCATGGGGTTAGGGGGTCCCCCCCATCCTGCTGCTCCAGCCTTCATTGCAGTGCTGTGCTCCTCTGTGGAGCCCCGCTGCCTCCAGGGCTGCGAGGGGATGCACTGCAGGCTCCACCAAACTTCTGGAGCTGTGGAAACCTCCCCAGGACACCCACGGAGCTGAAATCTCCATCAGGAACATGCAGAGCAGCCAGGGTGGGGACAACTGTCACTCACAGGCTCGGGGAGAGCCTCCTGGTCCTCCTGCCCCAAGCTCCTTACTTGTGTTGTGTTCTTATTTTGTGCTCAGACTGGCAGTGAGCACTGACCAACAATTATTCTTAGCATTTGCCCACCAAAAGTTGGGATGTGGAAGATGACACCAGCTTGGGTATTTGGCATGGCCAGGAAGCAGTTTGAACCCAGGGATGAGGGGAGGCAGCCTTTACAGTACAATTCTTGTGAGCTGCCCTTACCCAGACAAACAGAAATCAGGAGCTGGATGAACAGAAATCAGGTTTAACACTTATTGCACCTCTCTTTCCAGCAGGGTGCAAATGTACCCAAACCTCAGCAGCAGAAACCTTGTACCCAAATGTACCCAAACCATGGCAGCAGAACCTTCAGAGCCAACTCTGGACTCATCTCAGCTTTTCTGGACTTCACTCCCTGTTGCCTCAGCTTACCACAGTTAAGACAATGATTTTAAAATGCTAAATTTAATTTCTTTCTACTCTTCCTGATGTGAAACATGAAACAACTTATTAGTTAAAGAGCAAATCAAGCTTGTAGGTTAGAGCAAAACCCACTCCCTGCTCTGGCATCCAGCACAGCAAAAGCAGCCTCCCATGCACTGCTGATTATTTTTCTGGCTTCAGGCATGCAAACATAAACCATAAAATCACCCAGAACCTTTTTAGAGATGCTGGGACTGCACAAACTGTGAGTTCACCAAAGGAAAGGTGAGTGTACAGGAGTCCAGTTTCTTTTCACTTTTCTAGTTCCATCTCTAGTTTTTTAATCTCCAGGAACAGTTTCTGTATTTCCAGCAGACTTTTCACTTTTTCCACAGGCAGACCACATTCAAAGGTCGATTTAATGTAATGAACCTCTTGACACACATCAGCATCACCTTCTTTCATCTGTTAAACAGGAAAAAAAAAACCCAGAAAAGCCTGTGAGGATGGACTGCAGCCGAGGCAGAGCCACCCACTGCTCAGCTGCAAGGCTGCCCTGTCCTAACAGGGGCTGCATCCTCCTCAGGACCAGAAATGAAAAGCTTTTGAGAAGTTTAAGCAGCAGGGGCTGCATTCTCCTCAGGACCAGAAATGAAAAGCTTTTGAGAAGTTTAAGCAGTTGTCATGTTAGAAATCAGGCAGCACCCACCCAGGGACTCAGCCAGGCTCACAACCTGAGGCTCTGAGCACCTGGGAAGGTTGAACCATGTCAGGATGGGACTGGATGATCTTTAAGGTTCCCCCCAACCCAACCACTCTGTAATTTTGTGGTACTCACACACTTGGGCAGTGGTGTCCAGCTGCCATCAGGCAAGCAGGTGGCTGTCCAGGCATTCTCCATCACTCCATTGTCTGGAAGCTGGTAGCCAGGAAGGCACTCCAAGGTGACAGTCTCGTTGGTCTGGTACCACCTTTGCTCACCCAAAGGGCTTTTCAGCCTTCCAAAGGGCACTCGTGGTTCTGGACACAGGACTGAAAGGAAAACCCAGGGCAGAAGGAAGCTCAGCCAGAGGTCAGAAAGGAGTTTGGGAAGTGAAGAAGAACTTAAAATCGTGGAGCTGTGAAATCAAAAATACTTCTATTCAAGAAGAGGGTCAAGATCAGAGCAGCCCCTGCGAGGGGCAGTGAATTCCTTATGGATTTGCTGTTTCTGGCAGTGTCTCAATCCAGGCACCCCCACGGAGGGGGTGGACACTTGGCAGTAAGGGAAGGGAAAGTCAGTGAGCTCCTGACCTGTCTTAGACCTCCTTTACACACAGCTGCCAATAAAAACTCAACTATTACCTGGAAAACACCAGCTGTGGGAGGGTTGTTTCTTCTGCAAAGAGGAGAAGGACTCAGGAAGCCCCAAGGACAGAGAGAGCCAGGCAATGCTGCTCCCCAAGCCCTCTGCTCTGCCCCAGGGGCCACAGCTGAGCAGGGAGGTTTTGGAAGCACCTCTAAATGCCCATCACATTTGCAGTAGAAGGGCACAGTTTCATTCACCCATACCACAGCTTGTTAGTGAATCACTACATCCTCCTGCTGTGGGGGTTTGGGACATTGAACTGGAAGGAAAATGCACATTAAAAATCCAGGGACAGGAGGCGGAGGAGAAAATGCTCACTCACCTGGCTGGCAGGTGGGCACGGGCGGGTCCCAGGTGCCATCAGCCAGGCACTGGCTCTGGGCAGCACCACGCAGCACGAAGCCTTGCTCACAGGAGAAGTGCAGGAGCAGCCCGTAGGGAAAGGTGAACATCTGTGGGGTCATCCTTCCTCTCTCCACCACGGGCTTGGGGCACCGAACCGCTGCGGGACAGAGCAGAGCTGGCACTGGGCTCTGGGCACAGCAGAACCCGGGCAGGGCTGCTCCTCCCGAGCCCCTGCTGGCCCCGGTGGGGAGAACCAGGGTCTGTCACTTCCAGAGGGATCATCCCCCCTCCTGTGGAGGAAGCAGCATCTGCAGGCAGCCCTGCTCGCTCTGTTCTGAGTGCTGGCACTGCCCCCAGGGGCTGGCTCAGGCTGCTGCCATGCCCTGATCCCACAGTGACCCCAGACCACTCACCCCTGCACTCCGGGGCAGGCCCACTCCAGGTCAGGTTCTCCCCATCCTCGGAGGTGCAGTGGAGGGATTTGTCCCCGATGAGGGACAGCCCCTCTGCACAGCTGTACTTCACTTCAGAGCCGTAGGTGAACCGTGTGAGCCCCATGCCAGAGTGCTGCCCGTTGGTGATTTTGGGAGGGGGACCACAGACTGTGTGAGAGCAAAGGGAAAAGTCAGGTTTGCCTCATTCCATTCGGGAGGCAGAATGCAGGGAGGGAAGAGGAGAGGCTGGTTCTCTGTGTTCGTGGCAAGTGTTGCTCTCCTCACAGCCCTCCCTGCCCCTGGCCAGCTTTGGCCATGGCTGTGCCAGTGCTCCCGGGCTGACCCAGCAGAGGAGCCCACCCCCAGCACAGCCCCAGCACTGCAGCATCTGTCCCCTCCCCTTCAGCCCCTTCCTCTCCCTTATCCTCTCTCTTTTCCATCCTGCTCCTAAGCAAGGTCAGGGAATGGTAAGCATCAGAAACCCCTTGAAAAATCCTTTCAGAAATGAGTGCAAATCCCATTAACCAACACATTTCACCAGTCACAGTTTTGGTAGAAGATGGAAATGCCAAAGCCCTTCACTGCTGTGGCTTGGGCACCTTCTCCTCACAGTTTTCTCCTTGCTGTCCCTCCCTGTTGTATTTGTGGGGTGCCCCGTGGCAGGAAGGAACGATGGAGCTGACTCCATGTTCTCAGAAGGCTGATTTATTATTTTATGATACTATATTATATTATATATATATTATATTAAAGAATACTAAACTAAACTGTTATTAAGAATACAGAAAGGATACAGACAGAAGGCTAAAAGATAACAATGAAAACTCCTGACTCTTTCCAGAGCCCTGACACAGCTTGGCCCTGCTTGGCCAAAGAGTCAAAACAATTCCCATTAAACCAATGACACAATCACCTGTGGGTAAACAATCTCCAAACACATTTCAAAGGACTAAAACAGAGGAGAAGCAATCAGATAATTATTGTTTTCCCTTTTCTCTGAGGCTTCTCAGCTTCCCAGGAGCAAAATCCTGGGCAAAGGGATTTTCCAGAGAGTGTGAATGTGCCACCTCCCCACAGATGGGATCCCCAGCCCTGCTGCCGCTGTCCCCACTCACCCCTGTCACAGTAGGGCACGGGGGGCTTCCATGTCCCATCAGAGGAGCACTGGACCCTGTCACTGCCCCGGAGCATGAAGCCATGGTCGCACTGGAACTCCACCTGCTGCCCGAAGGTGTACTCGGCTCTGCTGGGGCTGGTCTCTGTCCCGTGGGGGATGGCCGGGCTGGGACACTGCACCTCTGGGGGACAGCAGCAGCAGAGAGGGGGGGTTTGCACAGAGCCATTCCCAGCCAAGCTGCCAGGCAGCGCTGCCAGGCACCTCTAAGCAGAGCTGGCAGGCCCAGGGATGGCAATTACAGGATAACAAGTGCTTCTCTTGGAAGGCAGAAGGATGTGAGTATTGTATTCACAGGCAACCCCGAGGAGGGGAGAGAATGATGACGAGGAGTCTATTGATATCAGAAGGCTAATTAATGACTTTCTTATATTATTCTATATTATATTACATTACATCTAAACTGAATCTGCCAAGCACTCACTCTGCTCACACTGCCCTGAATCATGTGACTGTCACCCGACAGTCCCAACACACACACACCCACACACACACACACACACACACACCTGGCCCTGACAGGCCAAGGAAACAAAACCCCATCACTGTGGGTAAACAATCTCCACATTGCATCCTACTTTGGCACAAACACAGGCACAGCAAATGAGATCAGAATATCCTTGGGAAGAATTGTGCCTTGCTTTTTTCTGTGAAGAGAAATGTGGGGCTACCTGTGAGAGCCCTGTGATCAGCTAGAAATCGCGCTGGGGGGACGGCTCCTCACTGGCTGCATCCCTGAACCCTCGGCGGAGCTTCTAAATAACCAGGGGGAGCTGCAGCTTTTCCTATCCAGGCACGCCACCTTTTGAGCAGCGAAATTACTGCCAGGGAGAGCCGAGGGTGCTGCAGGAAGCCCGGCTGGGCCGGCACACGGGCGGGTGTGACAGCGGTGTCACCCCGTGGGGGACGTGCTGGCACAGCCGGGGCACCGATGTACTCACTCTGGCACAGCCGGGGCACCGCTGACCACGTGAAGTTCTGGAGACAAGTGGTGGTTGGGGACACGCCGGGGATCAGGGAGAAGCCGGCTCTGCACGAGTAGGACAGCGTGGTCCCAACCGGGAACTCCCGCCGGTGCTGGAAGTCGGCGAACTCCACGGAGGGAGGGTGGCGACACTGCCCTGGGGACAGCAGGGACAGCACAGAGCCTCAGGACAGAGCAGGGACAGCACAGAGCCTCAGCACTGCCCTGGGGACAGCAGGGACAGCACAGAGCCTCAGGACAGAGCAGGGACAGCACAGAGCCTCAGCACTGCCCTGGGGACAGCAGGGACAGCGCAGAGACTCAGCACTGCCCTGGGGACAGACCAGGGCTCACAGAGCAGGGGACAGCACAGAGACTCAGCACTGCCCTGGGGACAGCAGGGACAGCACAGAACCTCAGGACAGAGCAGGGACAGCGCAGAGACTCAGCACTGCCCTGGGGACAGACCAGGGCTCACAGAGCAGGGGACAGCACAGAGACTCAGCACTGCCCGGGGGACAGCAGGGACAGCGCAGAGACTCAGCACCGGGAGCTTTTCCTTGGTGGAAAACCCCAACAATAAGTGAGGGACAACAGCATCCCTGAGTTTGGCTGTGGGGTGAAGAGAAAGGGAACAGCGGGGAAAATTCACCAGAGAGTGTGAACTGAGTGAGATTCTTCCTTCTCTTGCGCTTCCTTCTCACGCTCCCTAGGGTGATCCCAGAGGATTCACAGAATCACCAGGTTGGAAGAGACCTTCAAGATCGTCGAGTCCAACCCAGCCCCAACACCTCAACTAAGCCCTGGAACCCAGTGCCACATCCAGGCTTTGTTAAACACCCCCAGGAATGGTGACTCCTCCACCTCCCCGGGCAGCCATTCCAGAACTTTTTCACCCTCTCTGTAAATAACTTTTTCCTGATATCCAGCCTGTGTTTCCCTTGGTGCCCCTTGAATCCTGCCAGCCAGCAGCGCTCCCGGTGATGCCCACCCTCCAACCCCCCTCCAAGTGCTTCTGGGGAAACGCGAGCAGCCGACCGCAGCTGGCAGAGGCCAGCAGGGGGAGGTGGGCTCACCTGGGATGCAGGAGGGCACCCGTGGGTACCACCTGCCGCCGGCTGTGCAGCGCACCGTGCTGGCCGTGCCCATGAAGCCGGGGTCGCACTGCAGCGTGGCGGTGCTGCCCGTGGTGAAGTTCTCTGCAGAGCTCAGCTGCCCGTGTGCAATGGAAGGGATGGGACACTGAGCCTCTGTGGAGCACCAAAAAACAAACAAAAAAAGGGTTTTAGGGGTGTTCTTGCATAATGACACCATGGTGGCCAAGTGCCACGGCAGCTCTGGCTGGGTTGGGACAGGAGATGTGGCACTGTTGGGTAAGGAACAGAAGTGAAGGTGACACAAACTCTCTTCAGCTGCTGTGGAAACACCCCCACGTCCCTGCACTCATGGAACAGGACCCAGTTGAGCTGTCCATTTGCATACACTATAAATGAATCTATTTGTTCTATACACTTTATTTATTATCTCTTTATTAGAAACCCATTCCTTTTTATACGCTGTTCTGATACAGGTGGACCTGATTGGTCATTTAATTAACACCCCTTCACCACTGGCTAATGAAGGAAACACCTTTTGGTAAACACCTTATGAGAAAACAATTGTTGAAAACACCAGCTGCAAGATTGTTTTAGTCCTTTCTCTCAGCCTTCTCAAAACCCCCCAGAACAGCTCCTGGGGAAGTTTATCTGCCTTCCTCTCTCTGACCAGGCTGTCAGTATCCACAGAGACAAAGCTGTGTACTGACTGCAGGACTGAGGCAGGGGTTTGGGGGTTCATAAACATCCTGAGCCATCAGTAGGACCCCAAACCTGTAGGGTTTCCTTTCCACACAGTCAGAACCTTTCCTGACCTTCCCTTGGAGCCCTTGCTCAGGCAGGGCACAAGTGACTCAGCTCAGGTGCAGCAGCTCCCTCCAGCCTGACAAAAAAAAGAGGCTCTGCAACAACTGCATGACCTCTGTCACACCTGCACATCACTGATGTCCCAACAAAAACTCCTCTTTCCATGCCTCCCATGAGAAATATTTGGGGGCTTATCACAAATAACAGAGAAAACAAAACTCCAGCAGCTCTAACTGGGGTTTCTTCGTGCCTGGCAGTGCTGGCAGGTCACCAAGAGAGAGTTAAAAACTTGTCAGAACATCCTGGTCCTCATCCAGGTGCTGCAGCATCCCACACCTGCCCTGTGCCAGGGCAGTGCCACCCATGCTGCCTTTGGTGCCATCCCCATGAAAAATATCTTGGAAAAGATCTTGTTTGTGTCTCCTCCACATTAATTATTGGCACCTCACTCATTAGCAATGTTTGGCTTTGGGAAATGGGCTGAGGAGCAGCAGGAAGTAAAAGCAATAAATATTAAGAATAAAAGCAGTGTGCACAGGCAGTGCTGGTGCAGGGCTGGGCTCTCTGGAGAAGTTTCTGGAAAGGTTTGGGTTTAACTGAACTCCCAACTTTCAGACAGAAACTGCTGCTTATTCCCTTTCCCAGAGACATTCAGTACTCAGCAGATTTGCACTTCTGCAGTTCTGAGGTCAGCCTGGGGGATGCCTGCCCATGGCCCAGCTGCATTGGGCAGCTCTGGGGGCTGCCCCCGGGCTGAGGCATCACAGGATCAGTCAGAGAATCAGGGAAGGGACATTGTGGAAGGGACATCAGACTTGGAATGGAAGGGACATTGAAGTTGGAATGGAAGGGACGTTAAACCCCATCCCCCATCCTGGGCAGGGACACCTTCCTCTGTCCCTGGCTGCTCCCAGCCCCCATCCAGCCTGGCCTTGGGCACTGCCAGGGATCCAGGGGCAGCCCCAGCTGCTCTGGGCACCCTGTGCCAGGGCCTGCCCACCCTCACAGGGAACAATTCCTTCCTAACACCCAATCTAACCCTGCCCTTATTCACCCTAAACCCATTCCCCTTTCCCTGCCAGGCCATTCCTGGAGCAAAGCCCCTCTCCAGCCCTCCTGGAGCCCCTTCAGGCACTGGAAGGCTCTATCAGCTCTTCCCAAAGCCCCTGTGGAAGGAAAGCAGAGCCCCAGAAGCCCAGACCCCGGGGAGGGAGGGAGGGAGGGGAGGACACTCACCCTGAGTCCCCGTGGGCTGCAGCACCAGGAGCAGCACTGCCAGGAGCTGCCCTGGCCCCAGGAGCCCGGGCATGGTGTGGGTGGGAGCTGCCCTGGCAAGGAGAGATCCTCTGCCCTGAGAGCCTGCCAGGGAAGGGGAAGCAGCAGTGGGAAGTTGGGGACAGCCCAAAGACGCCACTGACACCACCCCCAGCCCTGGGATGTGCGAGGCAGGGGAGGCTGCTCTGGGCACAGAGGGAGTGAAGGGGGTTCACAAAGTGCTCTGCAGCAGCCTGGCCTCCTGTCTGGAGCAGGTTTACACCCAGGGCAGGTGGGGTGGGGGCTCAGGCTGCTGTGGAAACACCCCCCACATCCCTGCACTCATGGAACAGCACCCAACTGAGCTGGTTATTTACATACACAATAAATGAACCTATTTGTTGTATATTATCTGTACTTCATACCTGTTACAGAAATACTTCCCTTTACTAGAGATTGGACAGGTTATTAAAACCCAGACAGAACTGTTTTTACAATTTCAGGTTTATTTTAATCTCTGGTCCCATCACAAGACACATGGCCCACACAGTGCTTCCCCTTCACTGGATGGTGCAGAAAAAAAAATCAGAACCATTCATTTCTTTCTGTTATTTGTCCTTGGGGCACACACAGAGATGTGGCACTTCCATCCTGCTTGGGAAGAATACCTGGCATTTTTGCTTTGCTAGGACAGAGGATTTGAGGTTTTCCTGGTGATGAGAAAAGTAATTAGGCAGTGAAGGGACTGTTCCCACTCATGAGTGCAGTGTGGGTGAACTGGGCAGCGCTGGGATAGACTGGAGAGGTGCAGCAGCTGCAGGTGAGTGACTCTCACCACCTTCATGCCTGTTTCTACCCCCAAAATTCACTTTCCACTCAGTTCCTTCCTAACTGTGCACTGCCAGTGTAGCAAACAGATCTAAATGTGAAGCTTTGAAAGGCATAAAGTGATCTACAAAGTGAACCTGGTGAGCTCTAAAAGCTGACCCACAAATCATTGACTCACAAGTCATTGGCTCCTCACGTGACCAAATCTGTGGCCAATTGTTAATTTTTGCCCTGGCTACTTCAGCATTAGCACAAATTACAAAGTCATAGAAATCCTCAGTCAGCATCATGATCCAACACTCAGAGGATGGTTCTTTCAATCCCAGTGCCATCAGTCAGCTGTAGGTGGTGATTTTAGCTCCTTTTCAAGTTTCTGGATCTCCAGGAAGAGCTTCTGGATTTCCAGCTGGGTTTTCAGATCCGACAGTGGAATTCCACACTGGAAAGCTGCTGTGTTTTGAAGAGCCTTTTCACACACATCACTTTTCCTCTTTAGAAGAACCAAAACAAAGACAGAGTGAGACTCCAGTGCGGGGGGACAAAGCAACCACCCTCGTGAAGCTGGACCAGAGCTATTCCAGGCTACAAATGGGGCAAGAAACAGGAAAAAGGGGGCAGCTGGTGGGACTTACACACGTGGGTGGTGGTGTCCAGGTGCCATCAGCTGAGCAGGTGGTTTTGGAAGGTGCCCCTAAGCGCCCATCACGTCTGCAGTAGAAGGTGACAGTTTCATTCACCTCATACCACATCTTGTTGAAGTTGACCACCACATCATCCTGTCTGGGGAGCCTGGGGCACTGAACTGAGGGGGAAACACACCAAAAACCCAATAATGGGAGGAGATGGAGGAGAAAACACCCAGCCAACTCCCCCTGTGACCCAGCAGGGCAGGGCTGGCACTCACCTGGCTGGCAGGTGGGCAAGGGCGGGTCCCAGGTGCCATCAGCCAGGCACTGGCTCTGGGCAGCACCACGCAGCACGAAGCCTTGCTCACAGGAGAAGTGCAGGAGCAGCCCGTAGGGAAAGGTGAACATCTGTGGGGTCATCCTTCCCCTCTCCACCACGGGCTTGGGGCACCGAACCGCTGCGGGACAGAGCAGAGCTGGCACTGGGCTCTGGGCACAGCAGAACCCGGGCAGGGCTGCTCCTCCTGAGCCCCTGCTGGCCCCGGTGGGGAGAACCAGGGTCTGGTGCTGGGAAGGGGGAAAGTTGGACAAGGAAGTCACACAGATTTGTGTGTTTAGCAGAAAGATTTTTGAATGTAGAGTGATGAAGGAATAGAGATGGAAGCAAGTTTTGATCTAGAAGAAAAGAATTGCTGAGTCAGCCTCACTGGTTAACCAAGGAGACAAAAAGTATGTTAGTTAGAAGGGGTTTTTATGACTTAGAGCAAAAGATAAACCCACCCCAAACAAGATGTTTTTACCAAGCAGAAAGAGAGCACAGGCAGACAAGTCAGCAAATGTGGCAAGTAGAAAAAAGGTCTCAGAATTTCCCACTGCAAGAAAGCTGAAAACATCTTCTGGCTTGAACTGTGATGTACTGACTGTGAGTGACTGGAGAGCAGTGACATGAACATGGTAATTGCAGGAGTTATGATAGGCTATAGGTAACAGTTAAGGTACAGATTAGTTCTGCTGTATTGAGATGCTCAGCAAAGAAAATTATAGAATGCACTGTAACCTAAACTCAGGGTGTCCAGACCTGCCTGCAGCTGGAGCTGACAGCTGTGGGCACAGCTCTGTCACCCATGGCCCTGCACTGCTGTGACACCTTGGATCCAATAAACTGCATTTTGGAGAGCCCCTGGAGTCCCACATCTCTCATTCCAGCTCTGACAGTCTGCCACTTCCAGAGGGATCATCCCCCCTCCTGTGGAGGAAGCAGCATCTGCAGGCAGCCCTGCTCGCTTTGACCCCGTTGTTCTGAGGGCTGGCACTGCCATGCCCTGACCCCACAGTGACCCCAAACTGTCAGAGTTCAGGAACACAGAACCACAGAAGGATTGCATGCACGTGCTTCTGCTGAAGAGCTCTGGGTGTCAGGGGTGCACAGACCCAAATCTGACCCCACATGGTTTCGAGCTGAACATATTTTATCTTTTATATTTACATATTTACATATTTATATATTTATATATTTATATATTTATATATATATTTATATATTTATATACTTATATATTTATATATTTATATATTATTTTTATATTTATATTATATACATATTCTATATTCTATTGCTTTGTAGCTAACATATTAATTATTAAAATTACATTGTTCTATTGTATAAATTGATTTCATCCAAGCATGGATTTCTCGTGATCCCCCTCAAACCCCTAACACAGCTTCTCATGATTCTTTAAACAACAATTATATCTAATCACATCTAACAATTCTATCATTGATCATATACTCACTACACAGGTGCAGTTTCACAGATTCCAGCAAATACAAGGCCTTGTTTGTGTCTCCTCCACATTAATTATTTCCCAGGGCCTACCTTTAACATTTTCCCAGGGCCTACTAAGCCTAACTTTCTTTCAAACTCCCTGAATTTCCTACGATTTTAAAATCTTTTGCTGTCAAACCCACTCACCCCTGCACTCCGGGGCAGGTCCACTCCACGCCAGGCTCTTGCCATCCTCCGAGGTGCAGTAGAGGGACTCGTCCCCCACCAGGGACAGCCCCTCTGCACAGCTGTATGTCACCTTGGTGCCATAAGGGAACTCCCTGCCACCTCTGCCAGAGTGCTGCCCAAAGGTGATTTCTGGGGGGGGCCCACAGACTGTGGAGAAAAGGGAATTGAGAAAGAAAGACACTGCAGTGCAGTTATCACCTGCAGGTGAGAACCAAAAGCATTTCTGTGAAATCAGCACAAAGTTCATTTTGGGCTTGGTGTGAGGCAAATTCTCAAGGGGCTGCTGCCTGGATTCTGGCCTCTCACAGCACCCCAGAAATATCAGGATATTTCTAGTGGTGGCCTCCCCACTCGTGAAGTGCTCAAGAAACACCTGGATGTGGCACAGTGGGATTCACTCAAACCTGGCACCTGATGATGCTGGAGGTATTTTCCAATCTCAATGATTCTAATCCCAGCTCTGGGGAGGGGACACCTGGCTCAGGTGGTGCCCCAGCAGCAGGTGCTGCAGGCAGATCACCCACTGGTGGCAGGAGATCTCTTGTCCCCGCGTGTCACACGTACCTCTGTCACAGAAGGGCACCTCGGGCTCCCAGCTGAGATCAGCCCCACAGGTGATGGAGTTGGACTTGCCCCTGAGGGCAAAGCCCTCCTCACAGGCCAGCCTCACCTGGGCCCCCACTGTGTAGTCACTGCTGCTTTTATCAACCTCCTTTCCATGAGGGATGTCTGGCTTTGGGCAATGTGGTTCTAGAAATAATGGGAAATGAAAGATGTTGTGTGTTTCCAAAAGGAACTCCAGGCATGCTTTCTATGGAGAAGAGCTGCCAACAAACCTGAACCTGGGCAGAAAAGTGGCCATGCCCCAGGTGCAGGTCTCAGGCTGCCTCTGTAACCCTGAAGGGTCAGTACAGGGAATTGTCCATGCTCTAATCTGCCTGCCCTGGGAGGTGGAGCAGGTTTTTCCCTCCTGCCAAGGTTTTCCTGAGTTTTTCAAGATATTGCTGTGGTACTGGGTCAGGATTTGGAGCACTGTCAGTTGTTTACTCATTTTCTCCTGACAGGGGAAATGCCTTGGGAACATCCCCTGCTCCCCAGCCTCATGTCAGCAAAGCTGCCCCAAACCCAAACCACATCCCCTTCCAGCTGGGTAAATGTCTCCCTGGGTTCCTGAGGACCCTCCCAAGCCTCTAGAAGCTTCCAACACACCCCCCTTGCACCGTCCAGACACCAGCTCAGCCCTCCCAAACCCCCACCCTTTTCCCAGGGGCCCATCTGGACCTTTTGCTGCCTGGGGTCACCTGGAGTGGGGGGAAAATTCTCCATGGCTTCTGTCATGCTCATCCCTCCACTCTGTCCCACCTGGAATGCACTCTGGCACCTCTGGATCCCATTCACCATCGCTGCTGCAGTGGAGGGTGACGCTGCTGCCACGGCCTTTGAGAGCAAATCCTTCACTGCACGCCACCTCCAGCCTGTCCCCGCTCTCATACACCTCTTTCACTTGCCATGGGTGCAAGGGTTTTCCATTTGGGATGTGTGGATCTGGGCAAGGAATTCCTGGGAAATGCCAAACATCAGCGAGGGTGGAACCATGGCAAAGCCAAGTGGGTGACAGGAAATTTGTTGTGAAGACAAGGATGGATGGACAGACCCATCACGACATTAAATCTGCCCCAAAAAGCATCCCTGGGCTTTCCTGGGGGGTGGAATGTTGGTGGGGCACCCTCAAGAGCACAATGGATGTTTTCCAGAGCTGGCAAATAAAGCAAAGCCAGCTCTGCAGCTGGGAAATAAATCAAAGGAATTCCAGGGTCAGCAAAGACCAGGCTGGGCCCTGGAGCATCCCCCTGTCCCCCAGGCTGTGCCCAGCCCACGTGCAGCTCCTTCACACACTCTGGCAGCCACAAAAGCCCCAGGCACTCACTTTCACACGGAGGTGGGGCTTCACTCCACACAAAGTCCTGCAGGCAGCTGATGTCCCAGGTGGTTTTCCCCGCTCGGAACTGGTGGCCCTGCTGGCACTCGTAGGTGACCACGGTGCCCACAGGGAACAGGTTGCCAGCCAGTCTGGTTTTCACAGCATTCCTCACGTCTGGGGGGTCATCACAGCTGCCTGGGGGTGAGACAGCAGCTTAGGGACAGTGCTGCATCACAGGGCCTGGCATGGAGGGGATTTGGGTGAAAACCACAGGCTCACATTGTTCATTCTGAGATGCATTGAATCATCCAGGTTCAGGAAGGGGAAAGAGGGAATGCAAAGGAGACAAATGAAGATATACAGATATTTTTTTTTCCACTGGAGAGAGACTTTTCACAAGAGCATGAGGTGACAGGACAGGGGTGGAGGGCTTTAAGATGAAGGAGGTTGGGTTTAGATCAGATATTGGGAATAAATTCTTCCCTATGAGAGTGATGCCCAGAGAAGTTGTGGCTGCCCCAACCCTGGAAGTGCCCAAGGAGAGGTTGGACAGGGCTTGGAGCAACCTGGGCCAGTGTAAGATGTCCCTGCCCACGGCAGGAGGTGGGTGGGATGGGCTTTAAGGTCTCTCCCAACCCAAACCATTCCAGGTCTATGATTTTGTACCACACAACGATTTTCCCTGTTACAACAATCTGTAATTTCCAATCAAGCCAATACTCCCTGAGCAGGGGAGGGTCCCAGGGGTGCTGTGCTGAAAGAATCCCCAACTCAGGTCCCAGGGGTGCTGTCCTGTAAGAATCCCCAACTCAGGTCCCAGGGGTGCTGTCCTGTAAGAATCCCCAACCCAGGTCCCAGGGGTGCTGTCCTGTAACAATCCCCAACTCAGGTCCCAGGGGTGCTGTTCTGTAAGAATCCCCAACTCAGGTCCCAGGGGTGCTGTCCTGTAACAATCCCCAACTCAGGTCCCAGGGGTGCTGTCCTGTAAGGATCCCCAACCCACGCTGGGTGCCAGCTGTAAGAATCTGTGTCTGGCTGGGCTGTCCAGGTCCAATCCAGCAGCTATGGACCTCAGCCCACACAATCTTACAGGGACAAAGGCAAAAGACCAGAAGCACTCTTCACGTGGAGACCAACATCCTACATTTATTTCCAAGGTGGGAAAGAGGCCGGGCCAGCTGCCTCTAGGGGGTTTTAAGAGCTTGGAAAGGGGCTGGAGGAGAGGGACTACAGCCAGTGGGATACCAGTGAGGAGGGCTGAGGGGAGGGACTGACCAGGGGAGAGACCCCCACCAGGGGCACTGGGGAGAGGGGTGTGTGAGGGAAAACCATTTTCCCATTTTCCCATGTGATAAGAGATGGGAAGAACAAACCATGTGACATAACACGAACTGTTCAGTGCAATATTAAAACTACTGAGTGCAAATCTCCAATTACCCAGTGCAAAACAACAATTAAATAAACTATTCAGTGCTGTACAGCACTAAATAAACTATTTAATGACCACAGCCAAGGGGATACCAGTGAGGAGGGGTGAGATGAGGGACTGACCAGGGGAAAGACCACCACTAGGGGCACTGAGGAGAAGGGTGTGTGAGGGAAAACCATGTGATAAGAGATGGGAAGAACAAACCATGTGACATAACATGAACTGTTCAGTGCAATATAAAACCTACTCAGTGCAAATCTCCAATCACCCAGTGCAACACAACACTAAATGAACTATTCAGTGCTGTACAGCCCTGTCCCTGCAGACTCACTGAGCTGGCAGAGGGGCAGGGGGGGCTCCCAGAGGCCGTTGTCCCTGCAGGTGGAGGCCTCGCTGCCGTTCAGGCTGTAGTGCAGGTGACAGTCGAACACCACCGTGTCCCCAAAGCTGTAGTCAGGCTGGTACCTGCTCAGCAGCTTCCCGTTCTCCACTCTTGGCTGCTTGCAGGTCACCACTGTGCCAGGGGAGCACACAGGGAAGCAGCAGTTAGGCTCCAGATAGGAGATGTGGGGGTTATGATACTGTCAGATTGCAAGGCAGGGTGTATTCTGTTTGCCATCTGTTAGAGGTGTGGCAGTTCTCTTCTGTTAATTGGGCAGTTTTTAATCTCTTCCACACCCACTCCTCCCTCTGGGCAGACATCTGCTGATAAGAGGCCATTGAATGTCACTGCATGGCTGATAAGAGCTACAGCATCCCATTGGGAGATGTGAGCCCAGAGGGAGGAGCCAAGCATTCCTACCCAGATATAATCTGGAGATTCTGGAACACCAGCACAGCTTCTCCACTGGATTTCCTAGAGGAGAATAGCAGCTACCTCTTCTCCCTCTTTCCAGAGGAACAGCAGCTGCCTCTTCTTCCACTGGATCTTCAGGAGAAAACTACACCCTTCTACAAGATCACTGCTCCAGAACACAGAACCAGAACCACCCCTGGCACTGCAGGAGGGCTGAGCCACAATTCCAGTGGGACTGCTGCCAGCACCCTGACCCACAGGGTGTCAGGCTGTGCTCTGGCTCTGTCAGTGTTGGTTTAGTTTACTGCATTGTTTATTTTATCTTTTTATTTTCTTCCCTAGTAAAGAACTGTTATTCCTGCTCCTATATTTTTTTTTGCCTGGGAGCCCCTTAATCTAAAATTTATAGCAATTCAGAGGGAGGGGGTTCACATTTTTTCCATTTCAGGGGAGGCTCCTGCCTTCCTTAGCAGATATCTGTCTTTCCAAACCAAGGCAGATCTGTGGGATACGAGGGTTTTGAAAAAGCCCCCATCACCTTTTTCAGAAGGGCTGAAGAGGGCCAGGACAGCAGCAGGGTGACATGGTGGTTTTGTACATCTTGCCCCATGTTGCAGCAGGGGTGTTTAAGGCAAAAGAGAACCCAGGGGAGCAGATTTGGGAATTCTTTGCAGGTGAGAGGGATTCCCCTGCCCTGTGAACACAGCAGATTCCCACTCCCACCTCCCTGCTGACACCGTGACCAGGAGGGGAGACCCCAGTTCCTGTCACAGCTGCCACACTCAGAGGGCCCCATCTGCAAGAGGTGATTCCATTCCAGCAGGATGAAGAGGAGAGGAGGTTCCAAGGGAGGAAACAGCAGAGCAGGAGCAGGCAGCAGTGCAGGGGCTGGTGCTGGGATGTGGGAGCAGCTCACCTTTGCATTCCGGAGCTGGGCTGCTCCACACACCGTTCAGGTTGTCTGTGCTTGTGCAGAAAATGGAGGCCTCTCCCAGCAGGGAGAAAGGTCTCTCTCCCCTCCTGGGCCTGTGGCACTGGTAGGTGACAGAGTCCCCATACTGAAAATGGTCCTTGTCCATCCCACTGTGCTGCCCATTTGCTATTTCTGGAGGGGGTGCACAGGGAATTGCTGTGGAAGGAGGGGAAGATCATCATGGGAATGAAGAGAAGAGAAAAAAAAAATAATTAGTTTTAAACCAAAGATCTGGCCAGAAGAAGGTGGAAACAGGAGGTAGCAGAAGGGTCTGAAATCAAAGGCAAGTCTTGAGGAGCTGCACCAGCCTCGAGCTCTGGCTGGGCACTGAGAGGGTTTGGGATATCCCAGGCTCAAATGCAGCTGCATCACTCCCAGAGAGTGAAGGAACATTTCTGCAGGAGGGAAAACACAGATTAAAAATGTCTTTCTAGGCTCCACCATGCACTGAGATGCCAAAATCCTCAGCAGAGCTACACAACAGCCTCTTCATCCAGCCCCGGCCACACCCCAGATAATTAAAGAATAGGTAATTAAGGAACTCTGCTTACCCTGACAGGTGGGAATGTCTCTGTTCCATGTAGGAACCTCATTTCTGAGCATGCATTCAATCTCAGAGTGTCCAATGAGTCTGTACCTGTGTGAGACAGGGGAGAGGGAATTAAGCCACAGACTCAGTCCTGACGTGTTACCCACATCTCCACCAGGAGGTTTGGGCTCCTTTGTCAGAATTCCAGAGACCAGAAATTGGTCAGAAAGTGTCACTTCCTCAAGGACACACTGGCTTTCAACAAAAACATTTTTATTTAATTTTTAAAATGACACATTTCTAAGGAAATGCATAAACTTTATCAACTACTTACAGCTCTGAGCTCAATATTCACATCCTTCTTTCAAAAGGACACTGAAACATTGGGAATGGTTTGAAAAGAGCCAGGAGGGTGAACCTGACTTTGGGAAGAACTGCCTCAAAGCAGGAGATTAAGACACTCACAGTCAGTCTTAAAGCTCCCAAAGGAAAGCTTAAAAGGTTTTTCACTCTGGGTCTGCAATTACCTACATGGGAGAGGCTCTGACAGCAAAGGGGGAAAGAACTGTAAAACTGGCTGGAGAGGAAGAAGCCCTGTGGCCCAGGTGCTCGTGGCTTACCCAGTGTTGCAGGTGAAGTTCACTTTGGTACCCAAAGTCAACGCTCCAGGCAGGACCAGTCTGCCGTTGGCCGGCTCCCTGGGGTAGCGGCACTTCTTGGCTGGGGACAACAGGGCTCCAGTCAGCTCCCAGCTCAGCTTCTTGGTGGGAGAGCCAAAGAGTTGCCCAGTTCTGAGCCCAGGGAGGGAGCAGAGACCTCCAGATGTCCCCTCCAAGCCCAGGTTATTCTGTGATTCCCGGTGCTGGCCAGACCTGCCTCGTGAGCTGCTGCCCCTGGGGTTTGCAGTGACCTGTGGCAGCGTCTCTTCCCAGCTAAAGGACCCTCCCTCTGCAGCTCCAGTGCTTTTCTAGACACAGGGGCTCCAAATGCCTGAGCAGGAGGACATCCTTTGAGTCAGCAGTGAAGCACAGCCAGCTCCAGAGGTGATTTCAGCTCCTGCCATCACTGCCATCACCCAGAGGAACAGACCTGGTGCTTCCCTTAGGACACTCATTGCCAGCATCCCCAGGGCTCACTTTGGGTTCTGCTCCAACAGAAGGAGCTGGCTGCATCAGCAATCAAAACCAAGAGTCACAGAATGACAGAATGGTTGGGGTTGGGAGGGACCCTAGAGATGATCTTGTACCAACCCAAGTGTCACTGTCGTATTTTCTGGAAAATCCCTTCGCCCAGGATTCCTCTCCTGGGAAGCTGAGAAGCCTCAGAGAAAAAGGAAAACAATAATTATCTGATTTGCTTTTCCTGTGTTTTGCTGCTTTGGAATGTGGTTTGGACATTGTTTATCCAACGGGTGAATGTTTGATTGGTTCCATGTGAATTGTTTTTAATTAATGACCGATCACAGCCAGCTGTGTCAGACTCACTGAAGGGAGAGTCACGGGTTTCCATGATCATTCTTTGTAGCCTTCTGTCTGTTTCCTTTCTCTATTCTTTAGTATTCTTTTATCTCAGAATCTCTGCTTGTCACAGTGACTCTGAGATAGGTACAAGCCTCTTTTCCCAGCCTGGCAGTCAAAGGCAGAGTCTGAATTCTTCTGTTCTCTTTCTCAAGGTTGTTTATTGTTTCTTATCTATAAAATTCTTTCTCTGACCTGCCAAGCTCTGTCTGGCAGGTTGGGTTGAGGCACTCTGACCACCCTCAGAGGTGGTGTTGTTTTTTTATACTAAAAACTACCTGTACATTATTTACAGTAACTTCCCAATACCCATCACCTGTGTTAGAGAGTGAGCTTCTACTCTAAACCAGTCCAAAAATGCCACCATCACCCAGAAGGTGGAGGCCAAGGACAAGAAGGAGAAAGGCTGGACATGCCCAGATCCCTCCATCATGCCCCCTGAACGCCCATTCTAAAAACCCCCAAAAAAATCTATTTTTCACCCCATGACGAACTATTATTCTACTTAAACTGTCTTGACTTGTAATTCTTCATACAAGGTTGGTGATTGTTTTTTCCAAGGGCTAAATCAAAGGCACAGGGGTCTTGGGCTCTGTGCCAAGGTCTCTGAGCCCCCCGAGCAGGGGCTCGAGCCCTCCAGGGCAGCCAGAGGGATTTCCTGGGTGCTGACACTTTTATCATAGTTTTAGTATAGTATTCTTTAATATCATATAATATCATAAAATAATAAATCAGCCTTCTGAGAACATGGAGTCAGAATCATTCCTTCCTCCTCCACCTGAGGACCCCAAAACTCCCACACCCAAGGGCAAGGACCCCCCAAACACACTCACGTGTGCAGATGTCACTGGGTCCATGCCACAGCCCATCCACTCCACAGATGAGGACGTTTGGAGTGCGAGCACTTCTCCCATAGCCTGGCCTGCAGACAAACTCCATCCTGTAGCCATAGGGGAAGAGCTCGACGCCCTCCAGCCTCTGCTTGGGCTCTGCCGACGGCAAGCGCGGCGGAAGGGGGCAGAGACCTGGGGACACAGAGCCCTGTCACCATGGCACCTTCGGAAAAATCCCCTTAGCCCAGGGTTTTCTCCTGGGAGAGGACTCAGAGAGGAATGAAAACACCCATGGTATCTCCTGAAAAATCCTCTTTGCCCAGGGTTTTCTCCTGGGAGAGGACTCCGAGAGGAATGAAAACACCCATGGTATCTCCTGAAAAATCCTCTTTGCCCAGGGTTTTCTCCTGGGAAGCTGAGAGGACTCAGAGAGGAATGAAAACACCCATGGTATCTCCTGAAAAATCCTCTTAGCCCAGGGTTTTCTCCTGGGAAGCAGAGAGGACTCAGAGAGGAATGAAATCAATGATTATCTGATTGCTGCTCCTGTGTTTTGCTGCTTTGGAATGTGGCTTGGACATTGTTTACCAACAGGTGTGTGAAAAATGTGTATTTTGTGATTGGCTCTTCGCCAATATTGAAATGAATATTATTTGAGTTGTGTTAGAAAGTGATGCTGTATTAATTTTTCAAAGCAGTGTGTTAAATATAGTTTAGGTTATAACATAATGTTAAAATAGAAACCATGTATGTGAGATATTTTTTTAAGAAAGGAATGAGGTACTCGCACTGAGATAGCAGCCACAGGACATCTGAATCTTTCAGAGAAAGAGAATTTATTGCCCCATTATCGGGAGAAACAAACTTCTTCCTGCCCCCTCAGCCCTGGAGACGCCGTCAGGATCCAGAGGAAGAAGCTGACCCTGCCCAGACAGAATCCTGTGTGTGAGTGGAATTTGTGCATCATGGATGAGGTGTATGAATGTGCAACAGGCTGTTGCTTTTAAGGGTTAATCCTCTGTTACTGTGGGGCCTTTTTGGGCTTATTTTGCCCAGAAAAGGTACCCGGACTGTCCATAACTCTTTCTCATATTGTCCTAATCCAAATTGTCCAAATTATTATTACTCTAATTATATTGCTATTTTTATAACCATTTTGTTACTATTAAACTTTTAAAATTTTAAAACCAAGTGATTGGCTTTTTTCACAAGGTGAATGTTTGATTGGTTCCATGTGAATTGTTTTTAATTAATGACCAATCACAGCCAGCTGTGTCAGACTCTGAGGAGTCAGTCATGAGCTTTCATTATCATTCTTGCAAAGCCTTCTGATGCATCCTTTCTCTTTCTTTGGTATAGTTTTAGTAAGATTCAATATAATTATAATATAATATAATATAATATAATATAATATAATATAATATAATATAATATAATATAATATAATATAATATAATATAATATAATATAATATAATATGTAGAATATAATTATATCATATAATTCTATATTATATATTATATAATATATAGTCTCATAATATAATAATATATAATATATAATGTTATATGAATAACTATATAATATATAATATATAATGTATAATATATTATATTATAAGATATATAATATAATATAATGTATTATATTATATACAATATTTAAAATTATATATAATATAATATAATATAATATAATATAATATAATATATTTTATAATATGATATAATATAATATGTAGAATATAATTATATTATATAATTCTATATTCTATATTATATAATATATAATGTCTTATAATAATATATAATTTATAAGGTTATATGAATAATTATATAATATATAATATATAATGTATAATATATTATAAGATATATAATATATTATATTATATTATATGTTATACAATATTTAAAATTCTATATAATAATATAATATAATGTATCATATTATATTATATTATATTATATTAATTTTATTATATTAATTTTATTATATTGTATTATATTTATTATATTGTATTTATTTTATTATATTGTATTATCTGAGAACCAGGAGTCAGATTCTCATCTCTCACCTCATCCTGGGGACCTCACAACCACCACAAGCCCGTGTCACAGATTGCTCTGGTTTGGTCCTCTGAGGACCCCCTCAGTGCCCCAAAGACCCCTCAAAGCAAAGAGCAGAGCAGCCTGGGGCTGGCAGGGATCTGACCCCTCCAGGCCCACTCCTTGCATCTCCCCCAGCAGGTTCAAAGGCTGGACACAAAGTCCAAAGGAAGCATTTCTAAAGTCCAAAGGAAGCATTTCTTCTCCCCACTTAGTATAAGTTACTGCACTTTTCCAGCTAAAATAGTTCTGTGCCTGCTTCCCACAGAAAAGGGGAAGAAAGGCAAAGGAAGATGTGATCACAAAGACTGACAGAGCCCTTGGAGGGCACAGGCAATGAGGAAAGGAGAAGGAGCCCAGTCTTGTGAAGCCCAGGAGAAGGTTTTCCCCCAGGGTCTCAGCTCATGCTGGTGGCCGTGTTCACTTACTGTGGACAGTCACCAGGAGAGCAGCAGTGAGGAGGGACCCAAGCACGGCTGCACAGCTCCTCTGCCTCCCCAGCTCCAAGGCTGACATGTTTATTCCTGCCTGGAGGTCCCACAGATGTCACCACATTCCCCTCCTGGGCCGGTAGCTGTGAAGACAGCAGAGGGGTGTCTGGGGTCTTATACTCAGCTACATGCACAGGTCTGATTTCTCCACCCTGAGCAGTTCCTACACTCACAGGAGAAGAGCAGCAGCTGAATTTATTTCCTGGAAACTTAGGAGTGAAACACTTTATTTGTAGTAATAAATCTCTTAGAAGGAAATTCCTAGTCAGGAGAAATCCTACAGGGGTCACCAGCAGAGCTCCCTAACAATCAATCACCCTCAGGGGGAGAGAGAAATATCCAAGCAACAAGTTCCATCAGGCTGTGCAAAGATTCCCTGAGCAAAGGGAGGATTTCAAGCTGTAAGGCTCATGGGTCAACCAAACCAAACTCCTTTACAAAATGGAATTGAAGTGCAATTTGCACTTACCTGGCGCCCCTAGGGAGCTTTAAGAGCCCTCTCTGTGTTACCCAGGGTCATTTATGAGCCTGAGCCCTCCCAAAGCTCCAGAATCTTCCAGTGCCTGCTTCCCTCCTGGGAATGAGGGTCCCCCTCCCTGTTCCCTGCCCTAAACCCAACACCTCCCATGCCTGCTTCACTCCTCTGCCTTTCTTTCAGCCTTTGTCACCCCTCCTGCTTTAATCTGTTTTAATTTCTTGACCTGGGTGCTCCTTGCCCTAAACCCAACACCTCCCATGCCTGCTTCACTCCTCTGCCTTTCTTTCAGCCCTTTCACCCCTCCTGCTTTAATCTGTTTTAATTTCTTGACCTGGGTGCTCCTTGCCCTAAACCCAACACCTCCCATGCCTGCTTCACTCCTCTGCCTTTCTTTCAGCCCTTTCACCCCTCCTGGATTAATCTGATTTAATTTCCTGGCCTGGGTGCCTGCTGGAGCTGCACAGAGCTCCAGCCCAGCTCCCAGAGGAGCCCTTGGAGGTGCCAGGCTGGGATTTGTCTTACCTGGAGCTGTGGGGGCAGGAGATGGAGAGCCCTGGCGTGTTCAGCACTTGCAGGACGGAACAGGGACTGCTCTCCTCCAGCCCCCCAGGCAAAGAGGACTTTTATAGTGCCCACATGCTCAGATCTGGCCCCACAAAGAGAAACTTCAGTTCTGCAGAAAGCAGAGCTGGCCCGCTGACCCATAAATCATTAACTCCTCCCGAGCAAGAAGGAAGGAGTTTATTCCACCCCCAGAGAATAACAATACAAAACTGAATGCAACCCAAGCAGATGTTGAAATAGTTTGGTTTTTCTGTGTGGAGGTGCCAAGTCTTTGAGATGATCCTTGCTGATCACTGCTCCACTGGGCCCCCGGGTGCACGGAGGGGTGGCCTCAGGGGAGCTGCTGCACCCCAGGGCGAGGCCACCCTGGCTCCATCCCCTCTGACCTCAGGAAGCCATGGCCAAAAGGGGGTTCAGAGCATTCCCAAGGGGGTTTCTTCAGCCATCCCCACCCACTGCCACGGGAGCAGCTCCAGCTGGAGCTCGGCAGCACAGGAGGGCCCCGGGAGCATCGCTTGGAGCTGAGCACGCAGAGAATTCCAGAAGGGTTGGCCTGGAAAGCCAAGCTCAGTTCCACGGAAACCCTGAGATCCTGACCTCCAGGAAAAACACCCTTAGAGCTGAGAAGGGGAACAGCAGTAGGGTTTAAGAGTCCCCATTTTCAACTCAAATTTCCAGCCAGAGGACACCTGCCCACCCCTGCAGCCCCTCTCCCTCCAAACACACCCCAGAGACTGCCTGAGCTCCTCAGAAAACCAGCACACACTGGAGAGTTAGAGCAAACAATGGAAAAGAACAGAGGACATCATCTGTGCTTTTTAAAGTCTCTTTATTGTAAATAAACACTGACAGATCTTTATGCTCAAGTGCACAGAGCACACAACACACAGCACGAGCTGACAGACACTGCAGCTTTTAAACCTAAAAAAAAACCACTTAGAAGGCAGCAGAACAGGAAAGTTTACGAGCAGCTGGGTGAGATCCCTCTCACCAAACACTCCAGGCAGAGCTGCAGTGCAAACAGAGCAGGGGGACAGCAGGGGACAGCAGGGGTGGCACTGGCACTGCTCACCCAGAGCCCCTCAGAGGGGCACAGCGTGAGCCTTGGGGACACCCCCAGGGCAGGTGGCCCTGGCCAGGCTGCTGCTGGTGCCTCTCCTCCCTCAGGTGCTCCTTGGCAGCCAGGCCAGGCTGGGTTTAAGTGTCACCCACCTGAGCTGCCGGGAAGGGGACACCTGGCAGAGGTGACAGCTCTGAGGTCACAGCCAGCGCACACAGATCAGCCAGCCAGGCTGGCTTGAACTCTTTTCCCACATTTTGCAGTTTTTCCCAGAGACTGAGCAGTTTTTTAGCCCAAGTGCTCCTTTTCTTTTCCTCTGCAGTGACACTCAGGGGCAGGCAGGAGGTGACAGCAGCCAGCACCACCTGTGCTGCTTAAACAGAGGCACAGAAAGTCAGGGGGTCACAAACCCCCCCCAGTCCTGGGGAAATGCTCAGGAAGGTGCCAGGCTCACATGCACACCTCCAAATCCACCTCCAAACCCACCTGCACCTGGCCAGCCCCCGGCACTGACCCCACTGACAGCACGAGCTGCTGCTGAGCTGCTCCACCAAAAACTCCTCAGACACCTCCTCCTGCCAGGCCTGTTTGCTCTGGGGTGTTTGCACACCCAGTGCCAAGGAAATCAGGTGGTTTCAAGGAAATCCCTGGCACAGGGAGCTGCCAGGAGATGCCCACTGGCATCACCCCAGCCCTGCAGCCCCTCAGGGCAATGAGCTGCTCCAGACGTGTTTGCTTTAAACCTTCTCAAGGCTAAACTGCAGGAGGAAAAAGCTTTTGATTAAAGCACTGAGGCACAAACACTGCAGAGGAGGATGAAATTCCACCCCACAGCCCCAAAAGGAGCCACTGACCCAAACTGCAAACCACCAGATTTTCAGCAGTGATTAAAAAACAAAAGTCACGACCACCAACAACACATCAACATCCACAAATCCCAGCAGGTAAAAATATAGATTTTTTTTTTTTTTTGTCTCCTTACAATCATTTACTGCTCAGTGATATGAACACCATGAACTCTTCAGCAAGTTAGCCCAGCATTTTTGTGTGTAAACATCCTACAGTACATTTTCCACTCCTTTTTCCAGAGCAGGAGGGTTTGGTCAGAGCAGCCAGCCTGACAAGGATGGGTTTGTGCGTTCAGAGCACTCTGGAGTGTGACAGTCAGGGCTGCCATGGACAGCCTCTAAATATCTTCCTTCAACATTTCTTTTTTTTTTTTTTTTTCTGGTTTATTTCTAAGCACAAAAACATTTAAAACCCAAAACCAGACCTGAGGGGGAAAACCCTGAGGAGAAAAACTAATAAAAACTCAATTTCTCACCAGCAAATTTCACCCCTCTGTGGCACAACTGCTTCAGATCAACACATTGTTCTGCTCCTCAGAAATCCTGAGGGGTCCAGATTTGTGCCTTGGTCCTCTCTATCTCAGTTTTATCAAATTCCAACTCTGGGAGTGTTTAAAACAACCAAGTTTATGCTCAAAATGCCCAGGTTAAGCCTCAAGCTCTGGGGTTGCTGAGCTCCTCCACAGCCAGGGCACATTTTCCCTGCTGTGGGTATGTCCAACATTTACTTACACATTTAAAACAAACAATTTCTGGGGCCCAGAATTGCTCAGATAAATCCTGGAGTCACCTGAGAACAGCAGGTCCAGAACAGCCTCCTGCTCTGGACCCAAATGTTCCTTTCTTCACCCGACCTGAGGGTCCTGCCCTTATTGCAAGAAGAGCTGGAGTGGGCTAAAATGGAGTTTGGCAAAATGCAAGTCAAGACTTGTGGGAGAGAAGTGAAAATTTGGGGTTTGGTGGGGATTTAAGAGAAGGATTTAAGTTAAGACATGGCCACACAGAGCTGTGCTCCAAACTCTACAACAGCTTAAAACTATGAAAGGCAGCATTGGGAACATTCACAGCTTATTCATAGGCAAGTTAAAAGCTTGTTGTGGGCCTAAAATTTGGGGTAAAACAAAGAAAACTGGTAAAAAACCTTGTGCTTCCTGCAAACCCTGCCCAGGAGCCCTGCTGGTCCCAGCCACGCTCCCATTTTCTGGGGTAAATGGATAAAACAGCCCCAAAATGCAGGAAAAATGAGGGAGGGGATGGAGTTGAAGTCGGGAGGAGAAGCTAAAATAGGGCTTGAGGTGGGATTTAGAGCACTGGGGCAGGAGGGCTCATTCCCATCTGCCCCTCACAGGAGGCAGCCGTGGGATGGATGTGCTGACCTGGGTGTCACACCAAGCCAAACTGGCTCAGACTGGGGGATTCACCAGCACTCAAGGAGGGAAAGTCAAACCCTCCCTGGAGCTCCCTGGATGGCTGAAAACCAGAAAAAAAATTGGGTTTGAACTCAGAAATAACTCAGAAATGGAGAAATAAACCCTGGGGGATTTGGCCTGGAAATGCCTTTTCCAAAGAAAAGCTGCCTCAGCGAGTGAAAACATGATTACTTTGTCCTCCCACTGTGGTTAATTTTGGCACCTGGCCAGGAGGAAAGGCGTGGGACACGATTTCAACACCCGGGGATGTGTTGGCTTAGGAACATTAAAAGCAGCTTGGAAAAATCTCCACAGGAAATCCTCTGCAGCCCCATGGACAGACACTGCAGCATTTGGGAAGAAAAAGACACAGACAGGCTCTAAAATCACAGTTCAAGGCAAGTACTGGCCAGGGGGGCTGGTGGTGCCCCAGGGATGCTCCAGTCCTGGTGCTCCTCCTGGTGCTGGAATTCCCAGCTGGATCCAAGGGGAAAGCAGGAACTCCTACACTCCTGAAGTGGCCATTTTCTGCAGGGAAGAGAGAAACAGGAGAGGTCACAGCAAGGAAGGCAGGAGGGGTAAAGCTGGAGACAGATCAGCTCGTGGAGAGGTGGGTCCAGCTCCATGGAGCTGCTGCCCAGGGCAGGAACCAGCTGAGGATTGGCTTCATCCCCACCTCCATCCAAGGATTGGCTTCATGCCCTCCATCCAAGGATTGGCTTCATCCCCTCCATCCAAGGATTGGCTTCAGCCCCCCTCCATCCAAGGATTGGCTTCATCCCCTCCATCCAAGGATTGGCTTCAGCCCCTCCATCCATCCAAGGATTGGCTTCATCCCCCCCTCCATCCAAGGATTGGCTCCATGCCCTCCATCCAAGGATTGGCTCCATGCCCTCCATCCAAGGATTGGCTTCAGCCCCTCCATCCAAGGATGGGCTTCATCCCCTCCATCCAAGGATTGGCTTCATGCCCTCCATCCAAGGATTGGCTTCATCCCCCCCTCCATCCAAGGATTGGCTTCATCCCCCCCTCCATCCAAGGATTGGCTTCATCCCCTCCATCCAAGGATTGGCTTCATCCCCTCCTCCATCCAAGGATTGGCTTCATCCCCCCCTCCATCCATCCAAGGATTGGCTCCATGCCCTCCATCCAGGGATTGGCTTCATCCCCCCTCCATCCAAGGATTGGCTTCATCCCCCCCTCCATCCAAGGATTGGCTTCATCCCCCCTCCATCCAAGGATTGGCTTCATGCCCTCCATCCAAGGATTGGCTTCATGCCCCCTCCATCCAAGGATTGGCTTCAGCCCCCCCTCCATCCAAGGATTGGCTTCATCCCCCCTCCATCCAAGGGTTGGCTTCAGCCCCTCCATCCAAGGATTGGCTTCATCCCCTCCATCCAAGGATTGGCTTCATCCGCTCCATCCAAGGATTGGCTTCATCCCCCCTCCATCCAAGGATTGGCTCCATGCCCTCCATCTGAGCACACAAATGTGGGGAATGTGGGTAGTGGGACCCTCGAGGGGTAGTTTTAGATTTTTGGCTTTAAGGCATTTAGAGAATGGTGTGGCAAAAAGCTGATAGGCCAAGGAACACTGAGAATGCACTGGAATTAGGAAATAATTGGCCTCTGATTGTGATGGTGGGAATTCTTCAAATGAGACTGGAAAGGGAATAAAAGTGTTTAAAACACCTCTGAGCTGCCCCATCTCTGGGTCAGAAAAGGCCATTGTCTGACACACCAAGACCTGTTTCACTCTTTCCCTTCAGCCTCCTGCCAAGCCCCCCTGAAGGGTTTTCCCATCTCAGCCCAGCCCACACAAGCTCTGAGAGGTGGAGAGGCTCAGGAGTAAGGAGGCAGGTTGGTTTCTCAGGGCTGCTCACTTTTCTTGACCTTCTCCATGGGGAATCACACTGCCAGAACCACCCAAGAACCACCAGTGACCACCTTGCAAACTGACCACAATATGAAATATAAATACATAAAAATACACTAAATATAAATATAAATACTTAGAGCTCTGATAAAACTCCTTCCTCTGCCTCACTCAGGGCCCAACAGACACCAGGAACACCCTCAGACAGTGAAAATCAAAGAGAAATCCACGATCCAGTGCCTCCTCCAAAATCCCTGGGAGCAGCAATGTCACCACACCCTGTCCTGGGACACACAGCTGGGCCCCTGCCCTGCTCAGCACCCTGAGCCATCCCACGTCCTGCTCCAGGATGGAGCAAGCTGGGCTAGAACCACAATTTGCAGCAGCCAGCCCAAGCACAAGCCCAGGTGGAGCCCCTGGACCAGCAGGCTCAGCCCCCCCCGAGGCCCCCCAGAATCTCAGGTTTTATCCAGCACAAGATTCCTTCTGCTCCATGGGTTTGTCCTTGCCCAGAGTGGTTTCCATGCAACAGGAATCAAGAGAAATCCGACTTACTAACCCCAAAGAGAGCACACCCAAGCTGCTTGCAGAGGTACTCAGAGGCAAGCATTTCCCTCTGGAGGCTGCAAAGGAAACAGAGAAGCACAGCAGGGCTCATAGTGCACCCTGAAGGAGACTGAAATGGGAAAAGCAGCAAAGCAAATGAGGGAGGAGTGAAGCAGCCCCAGGGCAGGTTTGTGTGGCAGCAGGAGGTGATAGAAGGCAGGGACAGCAGCTGGCTACAGTAAAAAACTGGGACAAAGAGGGGATTTGTAACTTTTCCAATCAAGTTTTAGCCCAGAAGCAAAATCCTATCCAGACTTAAACCCCTGGCACTGATGGAAACCTGCCTGTGTGGAGCCCCACTCTGAAAGACTGGCACCACAATTCCAGTTGGGTGGGGGGATTTGGATGTTTTGGGGGTGGTTTTGAAGGGGTTTTTCAATTTTTTTTTTTCCCTCAATCCAATCCAAGCTGGATAATTTCAGTGCAGAAACAGAGACCCTGGATTTCAGAGAGGACTGTCCCACACATATTTTATGGAAAATCCTTTTGCCAGGATCTTTTCTCCAAAGAAGCTGAGAGGCCTCAAAAATGAAATGTAAACAATGATTCTCTGCTGCAACAGGTGCATCTGTGATTGACCTCATGTGGATTGTTTTTAATTAATGGCCAATCCCAGCCCAGCTGTCTGGGGCTCTCTGGTCAGTCACAGGATTTTATTATCATTCCTTCCTTTCCTTTCAAGCCTTCTGGTGAAATCTTTTCTTCTATTCTTTTGGTAAGTTTTATTATATCATTTTCTTTTAATGTAATATATATAATAAAATAACAAATCAGCCTTCTGAACTGTGGAGTCAGGATTCTCCTCTCTCCCCTTGTTGGGGTTCCCTGCAAATTCAAGGGAGGAGCCCGGGCGGTGGTGGGGAGGGGGAGCAGAGGGATGGTACCACCTGGACAGTGACTTCCAGCTGTGGCTGCTCAGCCCCTTCTCGAGCTTCCAGGGATGGGAAAGGCCCTCGAGCTTCCAGGGTGGGGAGAGGCCCCGGCAGGTGGAGGGGTTTGCTGCCCAGGCTGTGGTGCCGCGGGCGCTTTGCGGTGTCGGCGCCGGCCCGCGGGGTAAAGCTGTTCCTCCTCATCCTCACAGGGCTCTGCCCGCTGGGGAGGTGGTGCTGATCCCACACAGAGGGAATCACCAGGAATGAAAAGGGGGAAGCAGAGTTTACAGCCACGTCACACACCTCCAGCACCCCGCCCTGAGCGTCCCGGTGACCCCGCAGCGGGCTGGGCCCTCCCCAGCTCTGCCACTGACACCTTTTATAGAAAATCCTTTGGCCAGGATTTTTTCTCCTGAGAAGCTGAGAGGCCTCAGAAACGAAATGTAAACAATAATTCTCTGCTCTGTGGAATGTGGCAGGTTCATCTGTGATTGGTCTCATGTGGTTGTTTCTGCTTGGTGACCAATCCCAGTCCGGCTGTGTCAGGACTCTGAGCACTCACAAGATTTTATTATCATTCCTTTCCTTTCTTTTCCAGCCTGCTGATGTCTCCTTTCTCTTTCTTCAGTATAGCTTTAATATATCTTTTTCTTTGAATATAATATAGATCATAAAATAATAAATCAGCCTTCTGAACCATGGAGTCGAGATTCTCATCTCTTCAATCGTCCTGGGGACCCTCAAACACCACCACACTGCTTGGGAAACAGCTCCATCCACCTTGGAGACAACTGCAAAGTGATTTTTCAGCAGTTTTACTTCCCTTTGGGACTTTTGTTTTGCTTAGGTGGCTCTGATTGGGTTTGGGGCTTTTTTTGTGTGTTTTTTTGTTTTTTTCTCTCTGCACGATCAATTTAGGTGGGAAAAAAAAATTAGCAAATAGAAAACTCTCTTTTCTTCCTGTTTCTTCAGCCCCAAAGCAGCTGTGTTACCCAAGCCAAGCAAAGAACAGAAGCAGCCTCCAATGATTTCCATGCAGGGGTCACAGAGAAGTTGGAAAAGTGATAAATATAAATCCCAGAGTGGCTGGGGTTGGAAGAACCTTTAACCATCACCTAATCCAACCCCTGTGAGCAGGGACCTGCTGGAAACCACGAGCATCCACACAAATCATGCCCAAGGTCCTCAGTTTGGCATCTGACAGCCCCACAGAGCCTCCAGGCACAGCTGCAGGTTCCCAGTTTGCCCAGTCCCCCAGCACACAGGAATAACCAGACCCCAGCCCAAGGCAGCTCCATGAACCACAGGAAAAAGCCCAGATGGACAAAACCTAAAACCAGAGGCAGTCAGGGTTGCTGTGAGCCAGCAGAGCTGGTCTGGGCTCTCTCACTGGGGGAATTCATTGGAGGCAATCACTGAGGCTTTCCCTGCAGCCCCTTTGGAAAGCAGGGTTTGCAAAGCCAAGGCCCAGAGATCAGCAGCTCCCCCAGCCTGGGGAGCTGTTACAAACTGGATGGTCAAGAGTCACTGAAATGATGGCAGAGAGAGGATTTCAGAAAGAGAAAACTCATCAAGGCAAGGAGGAAAATCCCCTTTAACCCTTTTGCCAAGTCTTTTTGAAATTACATCAGCAACAAACCCTGCCCTGAAAACTGAGGACAAAACCTGGAGTTTAAAATCTCATGCCCTAAATTTGCCCATTCTGCTCCCTACAGACAAATATCCCCCCTGGCTGGGAAGCACAAATGCACCCTGAAATGAATTCTGCTTTTGGGGGTTACTTCTCAAGAGAATCCTTCTGCTCACTGAAAGGCACCAGGCAGCTCTGGCAAGGGCTCAAGAGGGTTTGTGACTTGTTTTGGAAAAGGTGGAGCCAGAGAGGTGCAGCAAAACTTACAGAGTTCAGGGAGGGTTTGTCCCTGTGGGTGTCCACTGCTTCCACATCCATGGTGATTGTCTCCACTTTGCAGCCTTCACCCAAGAGAAAGAGAGGTTTATGTGAGTAATTTATTAACCAAACAGCAGGGAACATGAACAGGAACAAATCTCTTATTTGTAAAAATAACCCAGCTCATAAATGCACAGCTCACCCCACGGACAGAATTTTACACTCGGTGGTTTTAAAGAGTGAGAGCACAGCCCTGAGCTGTCTGGGCTGCACAGAAAAGCCAATTTTAACTGACTGCACCCCAAGTTTGGAGGCACAGCCTTCCTCACCCACAGGGAAAATCCAATTGTCTCAGAGAAAGGCCAGGGGAGAAGACCCTGCACCTCCACATCTGCTCCCCCAGCCCTCCAGAACCCTTTTCTATGTTGAATTTTTGCCTATTAACCAGGAAATAACCTCTTGATGGATTTCCAAAGCTTCTAGAGCACGGCCAGGTGCTGCCACACATGGACACAACCCTGCCCACAACCTCCCCACACACAAACCAGGAGAGGAATCCAAATGAAAAATGAAAATAAAGCAGTTATTTACCATAGGCAACAGGTGTCAGCTTGAAAATGGTGTGGAGGGGGCAGCGCAGGTAGGGCAGCTCATCTAGGGCACAGAAAGGTGGTCTGGGGTCACCTGGGATGCCACAGCTCCCCTGTCCCCTCCCCAGCCCCACAGCAGCACTGGGATGTCCCTACTCAACCCAGGAGGGTTGGACTAAACCCTTTTAAAGGTTCTTTTAACCCAAACCTTTCCAGGATTGAGTGAGAACTGTCCTGTGCATGGCACCCAGACTAAACCCTTTTAAGGGTCTTTTTAACCCAAACCATTCCAGGATTGAGTGGGAACTGTCCTGGGAGTGAGAGCCTGTGCATGGCACCCAGACTAAACCCTTTTAAAGGCTGTTTTAACCCAAACCATTCCAGGACTGAGTGGAACTGTCCTGGGAGTGAGAGCCTGTGCATGGCACGCAGGCAGTCCCTGGTGACAGCAGTGAGGGACAGAAAATCCAAATCCAGCAGCTGGAAATGAGAGTGGAGGCCAGGCTGGCTGGCCCAGCTGGCTCAGGGCTCTCCAGCACTGGGCAGGGCTGGGCTGGGGGTTGGATCCCCCCCTCTGAAAGGGCTTTTCCAACCCAAACCATTCCAGGATTCCATTTCCAGGGCTCTCCAGTGGCTCATGGCTGGGAAAGCACCTCAGCAAGAGCTGCCATGGGCCCACAGGAGATTTATCCAGAGCTGTATTTGAAAGTTTATGAAGTTTTTTACAGGTTTATTAAGGTCTTTAAAAGTTTTATGAAGCTCTAGTGCCACTCACTGGAGACTGCAGGAGACTGGAACCTTCCAGGCGTGTGCTGTGCAAGAAATCAGCATTTCCCTGGGGTGGAGCACTCCTGCCAACCCTTCCAGGCCACTGAGGCTCTTTAATTCATCAGAAAATGATGAATTTTTATTTTCCTTTGCATTAAAAACCAGTCCCTTACACATTCTGTAAGCACTGCTGCTGAAAACAGCTCCAGAAACAAAACCTGGGCAGCAAAACAGCAGCACATCCTCAGGGGCTCCTTGCACTGTGCAGTGCAGGGGTTAAAGCACTGCTGAAACGTTTCCTTTCCTCCTTTTTTAAACACCTTGTTAAAAAAAAAAAAACCCACCTTGTTAAAAAAAAAAAAAATAAAAATCCACCCAGTCATTCCAAACCACCCTCCCCAAAACCCCAGGAGGGGAAGCAGGGAGAGGAGCCACCCCTTTATTTTTGTACCTGCACTCTTGTCAAGAAAATAAGCCAGGAGGCACCTCATAACTGCCTGGTGGGAGATAACCAGGACATTTCCTTGCCTTTCCAGCTCCATAATTACTGGCTCCAGGCGCTGCACCAAGTCCTGGTAGGACTGGAAAACCAAACAGGAATTGGTCAAGGGGTTGTGTAAACACAGGGTGAAACAGAGGTGGCAATTAGCAGAGTCACATTCAGGGAAATATCAGTTAAAGCAGCAGAAAGCTCAAGGAGGTTATGGGTGATGTGGTAAAAATAGTAAACAAAATTTAAAAAAAGGCAAAAAAAGGCAAGAGCAGAAAGTGAAATTCAGTGTCAGAAGCCTCAGACCGTGGGAGGGCTCAGATTACTGGGAACTCAATGAAAAAAAACAGGGGAAAACCAAATAAAATAGTAAATGATTCATTTCAATAGGTTGTGAAGGAAAGCCAGCAATGACTGCAGCCCACACCCAGGGTAATTTCGTTTCTCAGTGACAATTCTGGGATGCAGAACCCCCCTGATGGTGTCTGAGGGCAGCACCCAGCAAGGGGCCAAATTAATGGACTGAAAAGCCAACAGGGGAAATCAGAAACATTTCCCCCAAAGGAGAACTGGAGATCCCAATGTTTTCATCAGGATGAACATTTGCAATTTTGCATACAAATACTGGCAGAATAACTTCAAATGGAGTCAGTTTTAAGTCCAACCCCCCAGCAAGTGGCCAAATTAATGGACTGAAAAGCATCATCTGCCCACTCAAATACAGAAACATTTCCCCCAAAAGAGAATTGAGGATCCCAATGTTTTCATCAGGACCAAAATTTGCAATTTTGCACACAAATATTGGCAGAATAACTTCAAATGGAGTCAGTTTTAAGTCCAACCCACAGATAAATGTTTGTTTCAGTGCACTGTGTGCTGTTGATGGTTTTTAGGGTCCTCACCTCCCCTCCAGGATAACGATAAAGATATTTCTCCTGATCCCTCATGGCAAACTCCTCTGGATACTTGGCCTCAATTTCTGCATAGGTCATTTCTTCACAGACCCCCTGAGGGAAGGAAACACTGCTTACCACAAACCTCATTTCATCAGAGGGCCCACAGGGAGGGAAGGAAAAGCAGAGGCTGAGATCAAGATCCCTTTTTGGCACGGAAATTTTAGGTGCTGCATCTGACCCAGCCCTGCCCCCAGCGTGGGTGCCAGGCTGGTCTGGAGAGGCTGGGCTTTGGTTTTATCTCAAAACCAGCAAGGTTGGCAGTCCTGGTGTTTGCCAGGGATGAAAAATGAGCCCTCACTTGCCCAGCAACCACCCTGCAATTTCCTGAGGGAATCAGAGTGGGAGCAGCAACCTTTGCCCAGCCAGGAGGGTGGGACAGATGTCTGGGATCTTCAGGGCTCATTTCCTCCTCCACACCACCTGCAATGTCCCCAGCAAGACCTGGCAGCTCTGAACACTCCCAGCCCTCTACCAAACCACCCCAAACCCGTCCTGGAAGGCTGAGGTCCATGATACAAAAACATGGCTGGAAATCAACTGAAACTGTGGGGTTTTGTTTGTTTTTTCTGCTTCTGTTGGGGTTGAGATTGAAGGCAATTGAGATGTTTAAACTTTGGAGTTTATTGTTTCTTATTAGTGCTACAGCCTCACAGCCATGAGCTCTGCAGTCTTTTATTAGTAAGGTATAAAATGATAAATTATTTTTTGTAATAAGGTTTTTTAAGGCTAAACTTTTTAATTAAGAGATGATACCTAGATTATTTGCCTTTTTAACCCAAGAACTGATCCCTTGAAGTCCACACTGTGGCCTTTTCTGTTTAATTATAAAATACCACCAAAGCCATGGAGAAGAAGGAAGAAGAAAGTGAAGAAGAAGGAAGAAGCACAACCTGTCTGTGCCCTAAAACCTCCATCTTGCTTCATATTTGCTTCTATATTCTAAAACCCCAAACTCTAAGATTTCCACCCTGTGACATGACACACTTCTGACCAACTCCACACCCACAATCCCAGTGCTATTTATCAATTTTGGAAGCCTTCTCCACAGCCCCATGCCAAATGCAGTGCTCTCTGGGGAGTCTGTGCCTTTCAGCACAGAGGGTTGAAAATTATCTCAGCATCCAAGGTTCCAACATAAATCATGGTGATTAATTTGGTTTTAAAATCATGGTGATTAATTTGGTTTTAAACATTATTCCCCACCCAAACCCATGGAGAAGAAGGAAGAAGGTGGTAAAGAAGAACAACCTGCCTCTGCCCTAAAACCTCCATCTTGCTTCATATTTGTTTCTGTATTCTAAAACCCCAAACTCTTAAATTTTCCACTCTGTGACATCACACACTTCTGACCAACTCCACACCCACAATCCCAGTGCTATTTATCAGTTCTGGAAGCTTCTCCACAGCCTCAGGTCAAATGCAGTGCTCTCTGGGGAGTCTGTGCCTTTCAGCACAGAGTTGAAAACTCTCAGCATCCAGGGTTCCAACATAAATCAGCTGGGTCTATGGTGATTAATTTGGCTTTAAACATTATTCCCCACCCAAATCCATGGAGAAGAAGGAGGAAGGTGGTAAACAAGAACAACCTGCCTCTGCCCTAAAACCTCCATCTTGCTTCATATTTATTACTATATT
This sequence comes from Haemorhous mexicanus, assembly GCF_027477595.1. Classification (NCBI taxonomy): domain Eukaryota; kingdom Metazoa; phylum Chordata; class Aves; order Passeriformes; family Fringillidae; genus Haemorhous; species Haemorhous mexicanus. The sequence goes on along the minus strand of NC_082365.1, from coordinate 3,988,985 downwards.
CTAAAACCCCAAACTCTTCAATTTTCCACCCTGTGACATCACACACTTCTGACCAACTCCACACCCACAATCCCAGTGCTATTTATCAATTTTGGAAACCTTCTCCACAGGTCAAATGCAGTGCTCTGCACAGAAAGCTGAAAGCTCTCAGCATCCAAGGTTCCAACATAAATCAGCTGGGTTTATGGTGATTGATTTGGCTTTAAACATTATTCCCCACCCAGAAAAGCTGAGGTTTTTAAGCAGCCTCTCACTCACAGCATCAATCTCATTGAGGATCTTCCACTGCTCATAGAGCACCCCCAGGCACTCTGCTGTCTGGATTGTCCTCTTCAGCTGGCTGGTCCACACCTTCAGGTCCACGATCTCCTGCTCCTCAATGAACTTCTTCAGAGCCTGGGAAAACTGGGGAGAAAAGCTCCAGGGAGTTAGGAGGAGGGTGAGGCCTTTTGGGGCTCCCTAACAACACAGGCCAGACTCAATTAAGGCAATAAAAATCAGGTCTATATTTATTAAATATAAATATTCAGGTATATTTAGGACAGAAAAAGCCCCCCAGGGGCTACACCCAAAAGTGGACCAAGGCTCAGAGGTCGTCACACTTTTATAACTTTGCATATTAGGGGTTAATGTTCTAATTAGAGCTGCAGGGCTAAAAGCTAAGGGCATCAGCAGAGCCCCAGGCTGGGCACATACCTGCTTGCCCCGGGGTGAGAGCCCAGAGTCACCTCCAATCCTGCCCAGGAGGTTGTGCTCGCTCTCGCCGTGGCGGCACAGGTAGATGGTGCGGGGCTGGACGTGGATGTTCATCAGGTAATAGACAATTTTACTCTGGATGTAGTCCTGCACCCGGTTCACCAGGAACCGCTGGCCCACGTTGATCACTTTAATGAAGGAAAGATCTCTGGAGGGGATATAAAATAAGGACAACCACGTGGGTGGTTTGAAAAACGAGGCAGGAGCAGCTGTGGGTGTCACCCAGCTACTGCTCCTCTAGGAAAGGCAGGACAGGCTCTGACTGCTGGGCTTAAAAATCCTTCCTTGGGAGGGTGGGCACAGGGTGGCTGCCCCTGGGTCCCTGGAAGTGAGCAAGGCCAGGCTGGACAGGGTTTGGAGCAGCCTGGGACAGTGGGAGGTGTCCCATGGCTCTTAGGGATCTTAGGCTTTGAGATCCCTTCAACCCAAAACATCCTGTGATTGTGCAGCACACAGAGAAAAATCCCTTCAAATCTCACTTGGGACCTGTGATTCACCTGCACAGTCACACCTGGGGAGAGCAGAGGTGCTGGAGCATCCTGACAGCAGAGCAGCTCATGTGCCCAAGGACAAAGGGATGTGCCAAGGGATTTGCTTACTTGTCATAAGCATCCGGGTCCAGAGGCTGGTAGGTGACCTTGTAGCACTCAATCCTCTTCAGGAAATCCTCCATCACATTCTCCCTGTGCCTTTCTGGGTAGTCAGGGCTGGAAACTTTCACCTCCTGCCCAACAGACAGCCTGAGTTAAGCAAACTCAAGAGAGAACAAAAGATGAATAAGGTCCTCCCCTTTTGAAACAAATCCACATTGTTCAACGCTGCCCCGAGGAAAAACCTGCTCCTGGAGAGGAAACAAAGAGCGACTCTTAAGGCACTGAAGTGGTTGGCCCTGACTGACACCCTGGCTCAGAGCTCTGCCCTCCCTGCCTCGCCAGCCCAGCACTTCAAGGTCACCCATTCCCAGCTCCACTCGATTTCCACATTCTCACATAACAGCACCTCCGGCTTTTAATAAACCTGCAAATCCCAGCTGCTTATTGGGCAGGTGAAAGGCGACAGGGAGGCGTTTGCAGAGATGCCCAGGAGCTCCCTGAGCCCGTGACCTTGCACTGAGCACCCAAGCTCCCCTGGCAGCCGAGCCTGGGAAGGGCAGCACGCACCAGGATATTGGCAGCGATGACCTCTGGATCATCACAGACCGACTCCACGAAAAACACCTAGGGAAAAGGCAAGGGAGCACATTTCAGAGCCAAAACTCCAGAGCTCCTGTGCCAGGGAGCCACAATTAATTAAGCACACAATTAATCACACACACAATTAAAGCACTACCTTGAAAGCATTTTCCTTAGCAAAGTCTAAGATCAGGTCCCGGCGCTCCCGAGTCGTGTTGGTCGCATCAAACACCTGGCAGAAAATGAGGAAGGAGCACTGAGCAAGTTTATCTTCAGACTTTTAAACCTCAAATCAGGTGCCTGAACACTCCAGGCAGCTTTGAACTGCCCTGATGTAAAACTATTTTTAGTGCAGAGGATCTTACAGCTATTTGCCCACACTCCTCCAAGAGATAAGACTTCACATCTTCCAGAGCCACCAGGGCACAGCGTCTGCAGAACAGAAACAGGGATGGTCACAGCTGATGGAATGCATTCCCACAGCAAAGCTTCTGAGCCAGCAGGGAGGGATTCAAACACCTCCCTCACAGCCCTGCACTGTTCTAAGAGCCCCAAAAAATCTTGGGGCACCTCCACTGTGACCTGACCCTCGCAGCCCCTGAGCTTTGTGCCAGCCCCATCCCTGGCAGGATCCCTGCACAGGCTGTGCTGTTCCTTCTTCCTTCCCCAGGGACTCAGGGTTATTTTCTGCTCCTCACACACACAGCCTGCCAAGACTCCAGCGCCCCCAGCCCTGACAGGGACTCACTTGCGGATTTCCATGGCCTCTTTGTTGTCATGCCTGAAGAAGTCGTAGGACTTGTAGGACTTCACCGCTTCCCGCCGATACACCCCTAAATTAAACACTTCACACACAGGGGAGGAGAGGGTGAGGGCAGTCCACTGGCAGTGTCCCAGCAGGGGCAGGGATGTCCCAGCACGGGGCAGGGATGTCCCAGCACGGGGCAGGGATGTCCCAGCACACACCCACCCACCTTTGGTGGGCACCCCGATCCAGTTGAGGTAGCGGGTGAGCTTTTTGGACATGTAGGTCTTGCCCCTGGCAGGCAGCCCGATCATCACGATCAGCGTCGGCGAGTTGGTCATGTAGGAAGCCCATGCTGCAAAAAAAACCCAAAAAACAACCAAAACCACCCCAAAACAGCATCAGGGGCGCTGGAGAGCATAAAGCGTCCCATCTCCTGGTGGATAAAGCACCTCCGCGCATCCCAGGACGGGCTCGCCCTGTGTCCTTGTCATTAATGAGCTGCTGTGCCCGCTCTGCGGTCTCGCAGGTGTTTGCTAACGAGGCAGCACCGCTGCCTAATGGGGCTTTCAGTGTTAACAGCATTTACCGCCCGGGCAGCGCCGTCAAGGGCGAACGAAAGATGTTTTTAACAAAACGGTCACGTTCTCTCGGGGAACAGCCCGAGCAGGCTCCCAGAACGCCCGCGGAGAGGCGGATTTGGGGCGAAAAGCACGGGATGGGGATGGATGCAGCAGCATCCAGGAGGCTGGGGACAGGGGAACCGCGGGAGGGGACAGCCAGGGCAGGCAGCAGGACGGGGATCCCGCGCGGGAGGGACGCGAGGCTCGGGGCGAACGCGCAGCCCTATCCCCCTCCCGGTACCCGTTCCGTTTCTTTGCGGCCGCGGGGAGCGCACCCTGCCCCGCACCGCCCCGGCCCGGGGCTACTCACAGCACTGCTTCTCGCCGGCCCTGCCCCGCGGGGCCCCGCCGCCGCCCCGCGGCGCCGCCGACATGGCTCCGCGCCGCCGCTCCGCGCCCCTCCGCACGCAAATCGCATGCAAATGACCGGCGGGGCTCGCGCACGGCGGAGCGGGGAACGGAAACCGGGGACCGCACACGCGGGAAAAGGGGCGCGGCGGGGCGGGAAAACCGGCTCGCGTCACGCGCGCGGGGGCGCGCGCTGTATGCAAATGAGACCGGGAGGGAGGGAGAGAGAGCCGCGCGCTGTATGCAAACGAGACCGGGAGGGCGGGGCAACCGTTCGCTGTATGCAAATAAGACCGGGAGAGAGAGAGAGCTGCGCGCTGTATGCAAATGAACAGCGAGGGCGGGGCAGCCGCACGCTATATGCAAATAAGACCGAAAGGGCAATGGGCGGGGCGAGAGGGGAACAGGAGCACGCGCTCCATGCAAATGAGATGGGCGGTAATAAAAGGAGAGCTGAGCTCACGCCTCAATGCAAATTCAGGCGGGCTACGCAAATCAAGTGGGAGGTAATCATCGCGGAATGGAGGAGACAGCAAATCACGGCGACACTTTGCGTTATGCAAATGAGATGGCAAGGCGGTGTCCTGCTGCATGCAAATTAAGTGGGCGGTGTCACCTCCTCTATGCAAATCAGACGCCCGGCGTGCCGTACCTATGACACGGGCGCGGCGCCCGGCTCTATGCAAATGAGCCGCGCGCTATGCAAATGAACGGGCGCCGCGCGCGCTCCGCCCCTCCCGCGCTCTGATTGGCCGTTCGCCGGAGGGGGGGAGGGGACGGGATGTGGCGTGCTCTCGCGAGAGCGGGGCGGGCACGGGCCGGAAGCGGAAGCGGCGGCGGCCGGTGCGGCGGCGGCCCCGAGGATGCTGCGGCTGCGCTGCAAGGCCCGGAGCGGCTCGCACGCGCTGCCGGGGCTGTCGCCGCACTCCCGCCTCCGCGACATGCAGGCCGCCCTCGCCGCGCTCACCGGAGTGCCCGCGCCCGCACAGCGCCTCCTGCACGGCTTCCCGCCGCGCAGCCTCGACCTCAGCGACGGCGAGCGGCGGCTGGGCGAGCTCGGCATCCACTCGGGTGAGGGCCCCGGGGGGGAGGAGGGCGGCGCTCTGAGGGCTCTGCCGCCCCGCCGCCTGCAATTGCGTTAATTAAAGAGGCCGTGGCACACACGCCCCTCATCAACCGGCGGTCGGGCCGGTTCCTGCTCCCGGGGGAGGCGTCACCGCTCGGCTTGGCAGCGCTTCCTGCTCGCTGCGAGCGCCGCCGGTGCTTTGGCTGCGTCCCGGGGGTCCGGAGGGAGAAGCGCGCGGGGCTGGAGGGGACGGGGTCCGGGCCACGCCAGGTGAGTCCCGCGGGGACCGTTGTGGTGCCAGCGGCTGTTGGCCGAAGCTGTTTCCCGGCGGGATACCGAGCTGGGGGAAACGGGCGGGGGTGTGCGAGGCCGGGTCGGACGGGGCTTGGAGCAGCCTGGGCCGGTGGAAGTGTCCCTGCCTTTGGCAAGGGCGGGACTGGGTGATGTTTAAGACCCCAAACCGTTCCGTGGTTCTTTTCTGTGAGCCTCAGCAATGCCAGCACGGCCGCGTTGTTGTGTTGGAGGAGCAGCAGCAGCTTTAAGTCTCCCCTTTATATCCCGCCTCCTGTGTGACAGGTGACACTCTGATCGTGGAAGAGGACACATCCAAACCCGAGCCCGGCTCGCCGGTGGTAGCCAAGAAAGCGATGTCCCAGCCCGTCAGAGAAGCCGTGCCCGTGCTGGCCAGGAGGGTGGTGCCAGCAGACAATTCCTGCCTGTTCACCAGCGTGTTCTACGTGGTGGAGGGCGGCGTGTACGACCCCGGCTGCGCCCCGGAGATGCGCAACCTCATCGCCCAGATCGTGGCCAGCGACCCCGAGTCGTACTGCGAGGCCGTGCTGGGCAAAACCAACAGGGAATACTGTGACTGGATCCGCAGGGAGGAGACCTGGGGAGGAGCCATCGAGGTGTCCATCCTGTCCAAGTTCTACCAGTGCGAGATCTGCGTGGTGGACACGCAGACCGTGCGCATCGACCGCTTCGGCGAGGACGCGGGCTACAGCAAGCGCGTGCTGCTGATCTACGACGGCATCCACTACGACCCCCTGGAGCGCCGCCTGCCCGCCTCGGACCTTCCTCCCCAGACCATCTTCCCCAGCAGCGATGACGTGGTGCTGGCGCAGGCTCTGGAGCTGGCGGATGAAGCTCGCAGGAAGAGGCAGTTCACGGATGTGAATCGCTTCGCCCTGCGCTGCATGGTGTGCCAGAAGGGACTGACGGGGCAGCTGGAGGCCAGGGAGCACGCCAGGGAGACTGGACACACCAACTTCGGGGAGGTGTGAGCTCAGCAGCACGAGGAGGGTGCCATCGACTACCTCAGCGCTCCGGAATCAGATTCTGGAGTCTCAGATAAGCTGTTTGTAATCATAAAATTCCGTTCACAGAGCTTGAAAAGCTTATTAACTAATTAACTAAATTAACTTCATGGTGGCCAACGCGCAGGTTTGGGAATAGGGGATTGGGAGTAGGGATGGCACTTGGGCTGGTGGTGGACAGTGGCAGCCACACCTTGATTTCATCACCTTCTCTGTGTGTGTGTGTGTGTGTGTGTGTGTGTGTGAGAGATCTGAGCAGACAGACACAGCCAGGCTTGTCCAGCACTGCTGTAAAATCCATCTCTGAGGTGCTGAATGTGAGATCTGAACAGAGAGACACAGCCAGGCTTGTCCAGCACTGCTGTAAAATCCATCTCTGAGGTGCTGAATGTGTGACCTGAGCAGACAGACACAGCCAGGCTTGTCCAGCACTGCTGTAAAATCCATCTCTGAGGTGCTGAATGTGAGATCTGAGCAGACAGACACAGCCAGGCTTGTCCAGCACTGCTGTAAAATCCATCTCTGAGGTGCTGAATGTGAGATCTGAGCAGACAGACACAGCCAGGCTTGTCCAGCACTGCTGTAAAATCCATCTCTGAGGTGCTGAATGTGAGATCTGAACAGACAGACACAGCCAGGCTTGTCCAGCACTGCTGTAAAATCCATCTCTGAGGTGCTGAATGTGAGATCTGAACAGACAGACACAGCCAGGCTTGTCCAGCACTGCTGTAAAATCCATCTCTGAGGTGCTGAATGTGTGACCTGAGCAGACAGACACAGCCAGGCTTGTCCAGCACTGCTGTAAAATCCATCTCTGAGGTGCTGAATGTACATTTTCAGGGGAATTCAGTTAATCTGAGGCTTTGGGAAACACACATATCAGCATCACTCACACTGAGAGTTGGGCTCTGCTCATATGTGCAGCTCTCAGAGGTTAAACTGCTTGTGTGGTGCATGATTTGTAATGGAAATACCAAGTACAATATCAAAATACAATTTGTAGTGGAAAAAGGATCTCTGAGCTGCCCTGCACCATCAGGAATATACTGTGTAGTTTGTGTGCAGAGAACTTTAGGGAAAGCAATGGCCTCTAAGCTTTAAGGTAGCCTTTAAATTAATGAGTAGATGGATAAGTGTTGAATAAAACTTATTAATCCTCCGTAGGTAGTTTTTAGTTGCTTGAAAAATAACTCTGAACCCCCTGGTGTTTACACTGCATCAGAGCATAAGCATGTTTCCTGGAATACTTGGGATTCTTCTTCATAATAGCATTGGAAATTCCTGCAAGAGGGAAGTGAGTAGTTAGGGAAGTGACTTAATTTGCATCTGTTAAATGCATTGAATATTTTACTTGAGTAGAGCCAATTAAGGCCATGGTGTTACTAAGCTGTTCCAGTTTCCAAATACTGTGAATGAGCACTTTAAGGTTGAGTTCTCACTCTTTGCTGGTCAAAAGTTTTGCCCTCTGAAGGCCAGAGCCAGAAGGGAGGCTTGAAATTCCATCTGCTTTCTGCCTTAATGTGTTTGATTTGTCACCACTGCCTGTGGAGTAGCAAGACTTTCATTGTGATAATGAGATATCACAGCTGAATATTCAGATGAAAATCATCTGGGGAAAGTTCCCCACTCCTTGGACTGTTCAGAATCAGGGAAGGTAAAATTGGTTTAATTGGAATTATTTTACCTCACAGTGAAGCTTGACAGGAAGTGCTTTTGAGGGCTTTTAAAAGGTGCTGTAAAGGTGCATATTACTGAAGGGGATTTATGTTGTTTTTATTTTTCTTTGAAATGCCTGCAACACATCCTTGTTTCTTGAATTTTAAAATACCCTTTGCCTGCCATTCTTCTGTTACTGTTTTGAGTGACCTTCCTTGTACTTTTAGACTGGGGAACAAGAAGGAGCATGCTCAGACTGAGGCAGAAATAAACCCACTTTGCACGTGGGTTTAACCTAAAACCCAGTTTGAAAGGGCTCTGTTCCCTCAGGCACCTGCCCAAACTGGTGCAGCCACACCACTTTTTCTGCAGAAATCCCATTTCTAGGATTCTCAGCAGAGGCTCCCAGTTGGATCCTGAAATACAGGAGGGTTGTACTGAAGAAAGAACATAATTACTTAAGTGCTTTGCTGAATTAAGGCATGAATAATGAAACAGCCTAGGATCACCCAGAGCACTGTGGACCTGGGTTTGTTTTTAATTCAGTATTAAAACACACATTAGCACTGTTGGGAGTTCCCCACAGAAAGCCACTTAGCTTCCAGTGTTAAACCCCACTCTGCTTTTAGCCTGTCATTAGGAAAAGAAGATAAACCCCCCCAAAACCCAACATTAAACCCAGCCCTGCAGAAGCTGATGCCTAAACCCCTCCAGAAGTAGCTGACAGTTCAAAGGAGCTTGAAGATTACACTGTGTTCTAACTACTTGAGCTGAAGTACTGGCTAGGAACGAGACCAAGAGACTGGAGCCCCAGGTGTGCTCTCAGCTCTCCCAGGGCAGCAGGGCCATGCCTGGGACAAGGAGCTGACCCTCCCCCTTTGCCATCTGTCACATGGACACAATACCTACCTCAGAGAGGTGCACCAGGTGTCTTTGAAACACAAGTGGAAGATCCATATTTATTGTCTGCCTTGACTTTGGGGAGCAACCCTTAGATTTTAGCTTTGTGTCCTGGATGGATTTCTCAAAGTGTGTGAAACCTTTTTTTTTTTTTTTTCCTTTTTTCCCCCTGGTATTTCTCAGTTGCAGTATTTGAAAAATGAGCTTTATTTAATCCAGAGTGTTGGGCTTTGCTAGATCATGTTTGCATTGGGAATCTGCTACCAGAGAATCAATTCCCTTGGAGGGAGACGTGTCACTATCACTGCTTGGATGTTCTCTTTTGTTGCCTAGAAAAATAAAATCTCTTTGGTTAAAAAAGATATACCTGTAATTCGTGGTTGTAAAAGTTGATATTGTTACAGGCTGACCAAGAACAAGTCCTTGACTGCAAGAAAAATTCCTCCTTACTCTCCTAAACTTTCCCAGACAAAAAGTATCTGCATTATTTAAAACATAAAGTCCGGATAGATTTAAAGTACAACTCTTTTTCTTTTTAAAAATTCTCATTAGAGTGTTTTTAGTATGTTTTAACTAGGATTTTCCTGCCCTTAATGAATGACACAGTCAGGGAATTATCCCAGAAATGGCATTCTTCTAGTGGTGGGATGAACTCTGAATATCAGAATGGGATGAGATGAGCTTCAAGATCCTTTCCACACCAAACCACTCTGGGATTCTATGAAATATGGTACCTGAGACATCAGGACCCAGCTGTAAAGAGAGTTTTACATCCTCCAGAATCCTTTGTGCACTGAAACATACAAATGATTAAGCCAACTTCACAAATACTTGTGTCCAGTATTACCCAGATCTACTCCATGGATGCACTAGACTGAAAGAGCAGTCTGGGGAGAAAATCAGTACTAACTGGATTTCTGAAGGACAAACCTAATTCTGAAGTTCTGAGTAAACTCCTATCAAAAGAGCAGTTTCTGGGGAGGGCACTGAGACAAGGAACGTCCTGTTCCATGGTGCATCTCAAATCAGCTCCTTTCCCTGAGCACAGTCACGGGGGTGCCATTGTGACAGCCTGGGGACAGTGTCCTGTGCCCATCCTGCTCTCCTGGAGAATATCCCAGCTCTGCACCTGGGATCTGTTCTGGGGCAGCCAACCCCAGTGAGGCTGGAACCTCTCTGACCCCACAGTGTTGTGTTTGTCCTTCTCCTCTGGGCAGGATGAGGAGAGCAGAAGTTCTGTGCTGCTGCTGGAGCTGGAGCTGGAGCTGGGGGAGGTTCTGAGCAATCAGACTGACACACGAGTGCTGAATCATCTGTGTGTGCCTGATTTCACTACAGAACCCACCCATGGGCCAGCCTGGCAACCTCCCAGCCAAGGAAACTCCAGAAGAGGAACTAAAAGTTGTCAGCTTGCTGTTTGGAAAATTGCAGCTGCCATGCAATTAAATGTCTGCCTGCATTTTAAAGCAAACTTTGCATCCAGCTCTAAAACTGCTGTCAGGTTTGTTCCAAATAAAATTCCTCCAAATTGGGTGAAATCACTCCTGCTGTTTCAGCTGTCTGAGCACCAATTCCCCCCTGAAACAGGAATACAACAGAGGAGTTAACAAAATCAGGCTGTCCAGGGCCACAGTGCCCTTGTCTATTATTTTTAATTAAATCTTGAGGAAAATGTTGGGGAACTATTAAAGCTTGAGAGCTGCCTTCTCACTTCTGGTGTTAATGGTAAGCAAGCAATGGGAACACTTCAGCTCCCTTCTCCAGCTCCTTTCTGTGAAAGAGATAATAAATATTATAGAAATAATATTTATATACTAAATATTTATTTAATAAATAAATAAAACCCTTCCTTGGCCTTAGGAAGGTTTGATGAGTGCTGTGCAGCAGGAGGCATTAACTACATTCTCCAGCTCCTTTTTGTGAAACAGAGAAAATAAATATTATATCAATAATGTTTACATAATAATTAAATCTTTATTTAATAAAGAAATAAAACCTTCCTTGGCCATAGGAAGGTTTAATGAGTGCTGTGCAACAGGAGGCATTAACTACATTAACTACATTCTCCAGCTCCTTTTTGTGAAACAGAGAAAATAAATATTATATAAATAATGTTTACATAATAATTAAATCTTTATTTAATAAAGAAATAAAACCTTCCTTGGCCATAGGAAGGTTTAATGAGTGCTGTGCAGCAGGAGGCATTAACTACATGCTATTTTCCATAACAGATTTGTCAGCACACAGGCTGTGCCTGCAATTTGGGTGAAGGAAAGTGCCCAGGAGTCTCACAGAGTCAAAAACCCTCCTTACCTTGACAGGAATCTTATCAGTGACGCCTGTGGATGCTTTTCCTTCAGGGCCAGGCCTGAGTCACTTGTGCCCTCGTGTTTAGGAACAGGGTGAGGCTCAGCAGGGCTGTGAAGCTGCCAAAGTCCTTCCAGGGCACTGGGAAGTTTTCTCTGCATCATTTGACTCCTGACACATCCTCCATGCCATCTCTGTGAAATCACACCTTATTTTGGGTTGCAGCTATTTATAGTTGTTGGAGGGAGAGGAATGTGGAAAAAGAACAGGTTCTTTCTGGGCTCCTGATCCAGAGGAGCTCCAGATTTCTCCTAATGGATCCTGACACTTTCCTGACCCACACGGGGTTGCAGGCAGCCAGCTCTGCCTGTTAGACTGCCCAGACTGGAGTCCTGCTGCTGTCAGGCACCCCTGCCCCGTGCTGCTGCTCACTCACACCCTGCTGGCACTGCAAGAACAAAATTACCCCAGCTTTGCTTTCCTCCCTCTCTCAGAGCAGCCTCAGCACCAGGCACAACTCGACAAAACCCGGGCAGCTCTAAAGCTTCCACTTCAAATTAAAATTAATTCATTAAAAGCTGGGGAAACCTGTGCTTGGGACAGCAAACAGCTCAGGCAGCTGCTGGGGTGCATCAATCAAACCCACTTCACTAATTAATACCATGTTTAAACTCTGTTGATGCTGTGCCATCCAGCACAGCTCCTGAAGCCCTGGCACCAATCCTGCCCTCAATCCCTGGTTGTGACAGAGCCCCAGCAGCTCTGGCTGCATCCCCATCCCTCCCCAAGCCAGCGTGGGACAGCAGGAAGGGCTGGGGCTGGCTGGAGTTCTCAGCAGCCTCTGCTTCGTTGATTTGCTCTGCAGCACAAGTTCCCTTCTGCAACAGCACTTGGCTGGGCTCAGCACTGCCAGTGGGAGCCTCTGGCTCATCTGCTCTCCCTCCATCTTCCCCTGGCTTTAATTAGCTGATGTTTCCACTTCCCTGTTCTGTGGAGCAGGGAACGTGTGTGGTAACAAATCCTTTTGCTAAAAATACCAATTGAAAAAAAAAAAAATATCATTGGAGCGTGGAAATGTGAATGAATCCGGCAGCTGTGTCAGCCCTGGAAATTTCCTGCAGGGTGTTTGTAGATTTGCAGTAAGCAGCACCTTGTCAAGCAGGTACAAGCCCATGCTGTGAGGGGGGATGGCCAAAGCTTTGTTAATCAGCAGGAAAAGCTCCAATTTTAACAACAGAGCCCAAAGCCAGGGTAAGAAGGAGGCTCTGCTGTTCTCTGTCTGCCCCTGCAGCTCCACCCGGGCTGGGGGTCGGTGTCACCCTGCACAGGGTGGGGACATCCGGGCCCCTCTTTGAGGAGGCAGCAGAGGTGGCACCAGGGGCTCAGGGCAGGAGATGCTGCTGGAGAAAAGCCCCAGCAGAGGTTCTGAGAAGGTGTCAGTGTGAGGACGAGCCTGATGGGCATCTGGGGGGGCTTCAGCTTTCACCAGAGCTCCAGAAACTGGCTGCAGGCTGCCTGGGGAAGGAGTCCCCAGCACGGGGAAGGAGCTTGCAGAGGGTTTTGGTGCCAACTGGGGCAAAAGCAGCTGCAGGTCGGGACAGGCAGCAGGAGCGTGGGAGCTGCGCAGACCTGGGCACCCCTTCCTGCAGCACGTCAATAAATCCGTGCCGAATCTTCCCTCCCCAAAACACTTTCTGCCCGTCTTTACAACCTCCTTCCTTTGCAAGCAGCAAACTCCTGGCCTCTGGGAAGCTGTGGTGATAATGCAAGTAGCAACCTGTCTCAGGCCAGGCTGTTTTCAGAGCTGAGCTCCCGGCCCGGGCTGCGGCATCCCCGCCAAACCAGCCGAGAGCAGAAGCGGCTGCGGGTGACGCGCTCCGTAATTACCGAGCGCAAGGCTGGGCTCAGGGCTCCGCTGTCAGCGAGCAGCTATGCGGCAGAACAGGATGTCGGATTAAGGAGTCTCCTATCGGCCGCAGCCGTGCCCAGGACAGCAGGGGACAGCAGGGAAGTGAGCGAGCTGGGTGGCACCGAGCAGAGCTGCCCGCAGCTGCCGGCTCACACCCAGCGCTCCGGGGCACGGCACCGCCGGGGTCTGGGGGCTCGGCTCGGGGGATCCAGGCTGGAACGGCAGGAGAGGTGCCCGGCAGGGCTGCAGGATGAATTGCACTCGGCCTGGGTGCAGGTGAGGGGCCAGGGATCGCCTGTCAGGACGTACCTGCCGAGCACCCACCTGGGCAGCGCAGCCTTATCTGCAGCGGAGCAGGGTTAATGTGTAACCCGGCCGTGTTTGGTTAGCCCAGAAAAGCAAAGAAGTCCTGGGATAGGCACGGCCGGGACAAGGAATTGGGCAGCACGGAACGACGGACAGCCTGGTAAAACTACAAAACGGATTAATAATAATTTCTGTTCCTGCTTGTCCTTTGCTCTCTGTGCTTCTCCTGCTGGATGGGCTGCGGGTGAGGGGCTGGGGGGCTCTGGGTACCTGCAGGGCTCTGCTTTGCTAGGGTGAAATGTGGTGGGGGATTCACCAGGGAAGCTGGACCAGGTGGTCTGGAGGTGGTGTGGTGGGAGGAAAGCTGGGGAAAGCTGTGCTCGGTACAGCAAACAGCTCAGGCAGCTGCTGGGGTGCTTCATTTACCTGCTGAGATAGGAGGAAATTCAGATCTGCCCTTGACCCCTTTGCCCCCGAGCTGGGATCCATCCCCCGGGCTGCTCCGAGCTGGGTCAGTGCCTGCAGAGGGGGGATTGCTCTGGGTTGTGTTTGGGGCTGGCCAGCACAAAGCCTTTCCCAGGCAGGAGGGGTCTGGCTGCTGTGCCCCAGACAGCAAAACCGAGGTGTTCTAACCCGGGATGAAGAGCTTGGAGTGGTGCTGGCTGAAAGAAAGTAGCCTCTTCTCTAAAGCAATTAGCATTAATTGCCACCCGGCACCTCTTTGATGGCTCCGTGGGCTTTTAAAGGACAGTTATGGCAACGGCCACAAGAGCTGAGGGACCTGGCATTTGGATTTGGGTAAAAAACAGCTTCTTCCAAATATGTTTTTAGTTGGGGAAGAGAGCTACACCTCTGAAACCCAGCTATAAAACAGCTTTTTGAGTACCGTGCCTTTTATCAAACGCTCAGTCACGTTTTTAGTTTGTGGCTGTTACTGTTGTGGCAAAGAAGGAACTAAAATCCTTCTGAATCATTTAAACTGGGGATTTCAACACTGATTTTTTCCCCTTTCCCGAGCTGGATGAGTGTGCTGGAGCTGTAATCACATCAGAGAACCAATGGGCAGGAAAAGGAACTTCTTGTTTCGGTGCAGATCCTCTGCCATGCCCGGGCTGGACTTTGCCTCCCATGAGCTGGGGCCCGGTGGGTGCCAAAGCCTTGGCAGCTGCTTGAGGTCCCTGCAAATGCTGGTTTTGATGAGAGAAAATGATTTCTTTAGTGGACTGGTGGTGGGGGGGATCCTCATGGAGAAAATGCCTCCCTGCTGGCCCCAAGCAGCTGCACACTCAAGTTCCAGCAAGGTTTTCACTTCCTCAGGAGGGTTTTGCTGTCTGAAATTTGGGAGGGAGGCAGCCAGGAACAGCACAACAACCAGGGCCAAGCCTCCTGCTACTGAGGAGTCGATGTAAATCTAGAATAGTTTTGATAGAAATTTAAATTTCCCGTTGTGGAGGCTCCAGTGCACAGCAAAACCTTGCAGAGGCCTGAAGTCCCCCAAGCTCAGCTCTGCTTCCTCCCAGCTCAAATCCCTGGCTAGGAAGAGATCTGAATTCAAAGAATCCAGGGAATTGCTGTTCCAAAGCCACCACTTACTTCAACATCACTTAAGCAGTAAATAATGCAAAGCTGAGACTGAAATATTAAACTCCTCCTGCATGGAAGGATTAGAGCTGTCAGGGCGTGGGTGTTGAAATCTGATTTTTGCGGCGTATTCCAATTACAAAGGAATTCTTTCAGGGTCTAACGCTCTGAACAAGCAGCCAGTTCTGCTCACTTATCTCTGGATCTAATTCCCTGATCCTGCTACAAGAAAAAAAAAGCAGCAGTGTGTTCCTGCCTGCAGGTTACAGCACAAAGGGCTCCTCTGTCTCCCGAGGAGCAAATCCTCTCGCGTGGGTCCGTGTGTCTTGCAGGGGCTGTTGGTGTTTGTTTTGCTGCTCCCTCTCGCCCCCACAGCCCAGTTCCCTCCCCCAGAACAGGGTGGTGCATGTGGAGGAGACTCATTGGTGGTGCCAGGAATTTTTGGAGGCTCGGTGCTTTGCATCCCTCAGTAATGGCACCTTCTGTGGGTGCTCAGCAGAGCTCTGGGCAGGGATAACTGTGCCCTCTGCCCCCTGGCACCCTGACCCGGTGTGGGAAACCCAAATCAAGGCTGTTTGTCACCCTGCTGCCACTCTGGGGTCCCACTAGGTGATGAGAAGGTCTGGGCTGCATCAGGGGGACACTGCTGTGAGCAGAGGGGACATTGGGGTGCTGCTTGAACCCCCCTGGGCACAGCCCCAGCCTGCCCTGCTCCCCACAGGCTGTGCCAGCCGTGTGCCCAAACACACCCAGGCGTGCCCCAAAGGCCCGGGGACACCTCCCTGGGGACACCTCCCTGGGGACACCTCCCCTGGGCCCCCAAGGAAGGGTGGCAGAGGCAGCTCCTTGCCAGGAGGAAGCTCCTGACAGAGCAAGGATGTGAGTAACCAGCAGCATTTTGGGCCAGCACGTTCCCGAGTTCAAGCTGCAGGGCTGGCACAGGGTGTGGCAGAGGAAAGAGATCCCATGAGTCGGGGCTGGGGCTGTGCTGGGATTTCTAAGCCAGGCTTAGAGCTTTTCTTGTGCCTTATCCACCCCTGTAAGGTGAGCAGAGAGCCACCAACACGAGCTGGCTGTGCTGAGATTACCCCATTCCCAATTATTTTGAGGACAACTTCAAGGAAGATTTTTAAAAGCCCAGCTATGCCTTCTTCTGGGGACAGCAGCTGGAGATGGAGCACAATTCCTCCATCCAGCAGCTGGAGATGGAGCACAATTCCTCCAGCAGCTTCAGAGCCAGCCTGTCTCCCTCCCAGCGTGCTTGAGTCACCCCGGGGGAGCCTCACAACTTAATGTTTTTCCTTTTTCCTGCTCCAGCCAGGACATTCCCACTGTGCCAGCCTCCAGGGCAGCCCAGGCTATGCCTAGGAAGGAGCTGGGGATGGCTGGCTGCAACTCTGGCAGCTGTGACAGCATGGTCAGCACGGCCTCCAACCACTCCCAGCGGGTGAGTAACCCCAGGGTGCCCAGCCCAGCTCACCCCTCTGGGCTGGAGAAGGATTTTGGGCAGATCCCAGCCCAAATCTGCTCTCTGGTGCTGCTTTGGGGGCAGCTGGAGGCCCTGAGACAGCAGCAGGACCAGGTGGATTCCTGAATTCCTGCCCCAGAGCTCTCCCAGCCTTCCCATCCTGCCACGTGTGGGGAGCCCTTGGTGCTGCAGGGGCTGCTCTGGGCCAGGACAGATCCCTGGAGAGGAGAGACCTGGAGAGGGGATCCTGTCCCTGGAGAGGGGATCTGTGGAGAGGGCATCCTGTCCCTGGAGAGGGGATCCCTGGAGGACAGATCCCTGGAGAGGGGATCCTGTCTCTGGAGAGGGGATCCTGTCCCTGGAGAGGGGATCCCTGGAGAGGGGATCCTGTCCCTGGAGAGGGGATCCCTGGAGGACAGATCCCTGGAGAGGGGATCCTGTCCCTAGAGAGGGGATCCTGTCCCTGGAGAGGGGATCCCTGGAGGACAGACCCCTGGAGAGGGGATCCTGTCTCTGGAGAGGGGATCCTGTCCCTGGGGAGGGGATCTGTGGAGAGGGGATCCTATCCCTGGAGAGGGGATCCATCCCCTGGAGAGGGGATTCCTGGAGGACAGATCCCTGGAGAGGGGATCCTGTCCTGGAGAGAGGATCTGTGGAGAGGGGATCCTCTCCTTGGAGAGGAGATCCTGTCCCTGGAGAGGGGATTCCTGAAGGGGGGATCCTGTCCCTGGAGAGGGGATCCCTGGAGGGGGGATCCTCTCCCTGCAGAGGCTCCTGTGCTGCCAGGGCTGCAGGGATCAGAGCAGTTGGCTAACTGGGTCACACTGGCTCCAAGCAGTGACAACAGCTGCAGAGACAGCGAGCTGAGCTCCTCCTGCCTGGCACCAGATGGGTTCCCCAGTTAAGGCAGGGATGAGTTTGGACCATGGGTGTAGATGTGTAATGTTTCACTATCTGTCCATTAAAGCTTGTTTGTCTCCAACACTGATCCCAAGATTGATGGGCTAATTACATCCTGCCTGGCGTGGAGCATAATTGATACGTGTGAGAGCAGCTCAGGGCTGGCAGCTTTTCCATGTGAAGTATTGCAAACCAGAACCAAACCCTCTGAGTTTAATGGGGATGGAAGAACTGGTTGTGATACTGCATGGTAAAAGGTTTGGATAAGGTGTCTCTGCAAAACAACTCCACCTGGGATAATTCCTGCCCTGTGCTGGGCACATTCCATCCTGTCCCTCAGTTTGCTCGTGACAGATTGCAGGAATCACCTTGATATCTGATACTGCAATAACATCTCCTGGTGCTCAAAATACAACAAAAATTCCACAGTTCTGGCTCAGGAATGAATGGGAGAGCAAGGAGGGTTCATCACCTGCACAGAACCCTTCAGTGGTGGTGGTGCTCTCTGAGATTCAGCAGTGCTGAGCACTACAGGTGTCTGTACCTGTAGATTTGTTACCCATCTGCTCACACTTCAGCTTAAAGAGCTGAAAGTTAGAGGCCAAGTTCCCAAGTTCAGAATAATCCAAATTCTGACCCACAGAGGAGGGTAATACAAAAAAGACTTTACATATATATATATATATTTTTTTTTTTTCTTATTTTTAGAGGAGGTTGTCTGGTTTTCTGGAGCTGTAAATACTCATTATTGAACAGCCACTGGCCAAGCAGCTACCACAGGCTCTCTAAACTATCTGGACATTAAATCTAAATATATAAAATATTAAAATAATATATAATCTATTAAAATATATAATATTAATACATATATAAAGTTATATATATGTGTAGTATAATGTAAACCTCTCATATATATATATAGTATAAAGTAAACCTCTCTTTCTTATATATATATTTTATACACATATATATTATAATTTATACATATATCATTATAGATTTTATATGTATCTATAATAAATATATGCATATATATTTATATTTATATATACTACAGATGCACACTACATATATATATTATATATATGTAGTATAAAGTAAACGTATCTTTCTTATATATATTTTATATTTATATACACATATTATAAATATATACATATATATTTATAGATTTTATATGTATATATAATATATATGTTTATATTTCTATATACTATATATACACACACTACTTTTTTATATATATATATATATATATATATATATATATATATATATATATATGGAGTAAGTAAACCTCTCTTTCTTACCTGCTGTGCTCTGTATTTTTTTTCTGCAGAGTGACAACAGCTATGACTATTTGTCTGTGGAAGAGAAGGAGTGTTTGATGTTCCTGGAGGAAACCATTGGCTCCCTGGATGCAGAGGGGGACAGTGGGGTGTCCACGGATGACACCGACTACGGGGAGCCCTCCAAGCCCAGGAAAGGCCCTGTGCCCCGGGGTGAGCTGGAAACCCTTCTGCAGATAAGATTTTAGTATAAAATATAAAAAATCTGTTTATTTCTTTCCCCAGATAGTTTCATACAGGCCTTATTCTCAAGCACAGATATGTATAACACACGTCCTGTCTAGACATGAATATTTTACAGAATTTGCTGATGCCTCAACTCAATGGCTTTGAAACTCTACAATACATAAATACCTTGCAGGGATTCTGTTAGTGTCAGTAATGACAGTAATTAACGAGGCTCTGTCAGGCCCAAAGGGTCCAATTCCCTCAGCAGTGATGGATCAGGTGTGGGGGTACCAGCTCTGGGTTTCTCTGGGTCTGGACTGAAGGCACCTGAGATGATAGTTCATGTTCAGACTCAGGTGTTCATTATTTCTGATCAGTGAAACAGCCTCACTGCTGTGAGTTCTGCAGCTTTTCATTGGCAGGCACAAAATGGCCAACAATCTCTTGGTACAAGGGCTTTTAAGACTAAACTATCCAATTTAAGAGCTGACACCTGGATTATTTTCCCTTTTACCCCAATAACTGATCCCACAGAGCCCCCAGTGGGGACTTTTCTGCCCAATTACAAAATGCCACCCAAACCCATGGAGAAGGAGGAAGAAGAAGCCCAGGATGACACCCTGTGCCCTCCATCCTGCTTCCATCCACAACACACTAAAAACCCCAAACCCTCAATTTCTCACCCAGTGACACACCCACACTGCTCTCTGTAATCTATTTCACACTTTTGTGGGTTCCAGTCTATCTTGAAGTCTGGGAAACTTTCTCCATGAGTGAGGGTCAAAGTCAGAGCTCCCCTGGGGTCAGGGCACCCCAGAGCAGACAGAGAAATATTCCTGGTGCCCTGGGTTTGCACATCAGAGGAGCTGGGGGAGCCCTGGGTGCCTGTGCTGGCCCAGAAGGGGTGAGGGGTGTTCTGTGTCCAGAGCATGACTCCAACTCCTTCTCTTCCCAGACCTGGGGATCAGGACTCCCCCTGCAAGCAGAGCTCAGCAGCGTGGGGCTGCAGAGAGGAGTGGTAAAAGCATCTCTGCCCCAGCAGCTGCTCCAGGCCCGGGCTATTCCAGCCTCCCCAGGAACATCCCTGCGGCAAATGGAGCTTCTGGCAGCACAGGAGCTGTCCCCACGGTGCCAGCAGGAAAAGCTGCCCAGGAGGTGCCCAAGGAGGGCAGGCTGGACCTAGGCAGAGCAGGAAGCCACACCAAGTCCGTGATGATCCAACCCCCAGACCCCTTCCAGGATGAGCTGGAGTGGTCACGCAGCCAGCGCTCGGATGCCAAGGAGACCAAGATTTGGACTTCGTGGGGCCACCTGGAGAAACCCACGCTGGAGGAGGCCCCTCAGGACCCCGAGGCCAAGCGTGGGCCTCCAACCGCCCCCAAACCGCGGAAACTGCCACCAAACATCATCCTGAAAACCAGCAGGAGCAGCCCTGTGCCGGAGCACAACCAGAAGGTAAAAGCAGCACCTCCACCCTCAGCCACCTGCCAGGCCAGCCCTGCCAGCGACAGCACTGCTGAGAGGGGGAGTTCAGGCCACCTCGACCCCAAGGAGAAGGAGAAAGCCCGAAGGGAGGCCCTGCAGAAGCTGGGACTGCCCCAGGACAGGAGGGAGCCCAGCGCCCAGCTCCATCCCCACGCCAGGGAGCCAGCACTGCCCATCCCCGGGCAGCCTGGGGAGGGCTCCGTGCCGGGGGTCCGGCAGATGCCCTTCAAATCCAACACCCTGGAGCGCTCCGGGGTGGGGCTGGGCAGCTCCATGGGCAGCCCCAAGGAGCAGAACGGCCGCGGCAGCAGCAGCTCCCTGGGCAAGATGTCCTTCATCGAGCGCCTGGCGCCCAGCTTCCTCCGCAGCCGGCCCCGGCCCGCCTCCCTCGGGGCAGGGAAGGACTCTGGGGGCCTGAAGGAGCAGGAGGAGAAGGACAAGAGCAGCAAGAGGAGATCCCACCCTCTGCCCAGCTTCCCCAGGCCGCCGCGCTCCGCCGTCAGCGTGAAGATCTCGCCCAAGGGCGCGGCCGACGAGAACCGGCGTGAGGCGCTCAAGAAGCTGGGGCTGCTGAAGGAGTAGCTCGTGGGGCTGGGGGAAAAGGGGATTTTTCACCCCAAATCCAGCGGCCTGCACTGCCTGGGGCACGAGCATCTGCTGCCAGCTCCTGCCCGAGAGGTGCTGGGAGCTTCACACCGAATAGAGGAAGGCGGTGTGCACAGAATGTTTTGTATATAGCAGGTGTACATGAGCTATTTATACAAAGCAGCTCTCAGCGTGGATGGGGTGTGCTCTCCTGCAAGGGCTTTACTGCATTTGGGGATCCATCAAAACAGGGAAGCCGTGGAATTCGGGGTGTGGCTTGTTTTCAAAAGGGTTGCCTGTGGATAAAGCGTCTCTGGGAAGAACTGCTGGACTTTGCTGCTCCTTTAGGACTTTTTGGGGTTTTTTTTATTAATTTTATCACAGCCTCTGAGGCCTGAGCACTCACCTGCCGTGTGAAAGTGCCTTGCAAAACCATCACTGCCTGCTGGGTGGGCTGGAGGGCTGCCCAGACATCCCGCTGCCTCCCTGCCACACTCTGCTCTCCCACCCAGCCCTGACCACCTGCATCCAGCACCTGGAGGAGGCTTGAACTGCAGGAAGACACAGCTGAGGAGGCCAGAGGCTGTGCTGGTGTCAGTGCTGCCCAAAATGGGGCAGATGCAAGGCTGGGACAGCTCCAGCTCATCCCTTCTGAGCTGTGCTGGCACCTCTCAGGCTCAGCTGATACTGCCAACACCCCTGGGGAGCAGAGGTGGCTGATGTCCCTAATAAACCTGTGTGTGATCAGAACGTGCCATGTGCTACAGACTTATGTCACAGTCAGGTAAATAATAAATGCCCCTAAATATTTAAAAACAAAACCAAAAGGGGTTTAAAACAAAGAGTTCTGAGAGAAAGGATGGGCCAGGTCAGGTCTGTCCCAGACAGAAAATGGAATTATTTGATCAGCACAGGCAGAGTCTTCCATGGAGCAGGGATGGTGGAAGGTGGCCCTGCCTGTGACAAGGGGAGGAACAAGGAGAGCTCTCAGGTCCCTTCCAACCTAAGTGTTCCATGGCTCTGTAATTGCAGCTCTCCCTGCTGGCACAAAGAGGGAATGTGGAATTCCTGGTGCTCCCGTGTTTGCTGCCAGGCCTGAGCCAGCCCAGGTGCAGCCAGGCAGCCCCAGAGGCTCCCTCCAGCCCCAGCTGCTCAGGCTGGGCACTTCCACCTGCAAATGTTTGACTTTAAAGGCAGCAAGAGCAGCGTGAGGAGAGGAGGGGGAGATAAAAGGGTCAGCCAAGCCCCTGCCTGGGTTAAAGCTGTGTTTTCATCCCTGTGCTCCTCTGAGCACTGTCTCACAGATTCCAGCTGTTTACTGCTCTGTCTGACAGCTCAGCACCTGCATGGTGCAAGTCCCGAGGGAAATCTCACCTTGCTCATCTAATGAGAAGGGAGGAGAGCATTAAGGACTCTCTCAAAGCATTTTTGTCCTGAAACAGAACCTAAACATTTCTTTAAAACAGATTGTTTTGGAAACAAAAGGCTTCTCTTCCAGTCCTTGGCTTTGGTCAGAGCCATTGTGTGCTGGTGTCATGAAGGATGAGTTTTGTTCAGATTTCCAAGGAGAAATCTCCCTCCCAAAGATCCCTTATCAGTCTGTGACGTGGTGATGCTCACAAACAGGAGCTGCTATGAAGTGGGAACAAAAGAGAACAAATTAAAACAACAGCAAGAGAGCAGCAGGGTCATTCCTCTGGGCATGAGCTCCACATTTCTGTGCCTCTCCTGGAGCTGCCAGATGCTCTGGGCTGAATCACTCACCAGGGGCAAGCCCCATTCCACGAGCTGTGTAATCCTGCCAGGGGAATATGGAATTTTACCTGCTGGATCTGTCTGTAGCCCTTAGAAAAGGAGCTGTTTATGCCCCAGGGCTGGGGCCTGATGCAAGAGCAGCCCATGGCTGTGCCTGGTGCCACCCAGAGCCGAGCCCTGCTGCTGGCACAGGGATCCTGCTCCTGCTCCTACTCCTGGCACAGGGATCCTGATCCTGCTCCTGCTGCTGGCACAGGGATCCTGCTCCTGCTGCTGGCACAGGGATCCTGCTCCTGCTCCTGCTCCTGCTCCTGGCACAGGGATCCTGATCCTGCTCCTGCTCCTGATCCTACTCCTGGCACAGGGATCCTGATCCTGCTCCTGCTCCTGATCCTACTCCTGGCACAGGGATCCTGATCCTGCTTCTGCTCCTGATCCTACTCCTGGCAGAGGGTTCCTGCTCCTGCTCCTGATCCTGGCACAGGGATCCTGATTCTACTCCTGGCACAGGGATCCTGCTCCTACTCCTGACACAGGGATCCCAATCCTGCTCCTGCTCCTGGCCCTGCTCCTGCTCCTACTCCAATTCCTGCTCCTGGCACAGGGATCCTGCTCCTGGCACAGGGATCCTGCTCCTGCTCCTACTCCTGTTCCTGCTCCTGGCAGAGGGATCCTGCTCCTGCCCCAGCTCCTACTCCTGCTCCTGCTTCTGCCCCTGGCAGAGGGATCCTACTCCTGCTCCTACTCCTGCTCTACTCCTGCCTTACTCCTGCCCCTGCTCCTGCTCCTACTCCTTCTCCTGCACTCTCACTCCTGCCCTACTCCTGCTCCTACTCCTTCTCCTGCTCCTGCTCTCTTACTCCTGCCCTACTCTTACTCCTTCTCCTGCCCCTGCAGGGATCGAGGCCATCTCAGCTCCACCTGGAGCACCTGCAGGTGCCTTCCTGCTGCTCCCTGTGCCTGCTGCTGCTGCTGCTGCTGCTGCAGGGGCTGGCATCAGGCTGGCCAGCCCCTGAATAATTGCATTCATTGCTCAGCTACAAACCAGCATTTCCCTGCTCCTTTCCCTGCCTCAGTGCCTGACATTCCTTGGATTCTTTCTGAGGGTCAGCAGCCTGTGCACACCTCTGGGGTGGTGCAGCTCTTAGGAGGATGCCCTGCCCTTCTCTCCAAGCAGAGCAGCCCCGGGGATGTTTGCAGAGGCATTGAAAGCCTGGTGTGGACTGGGCCAGCCCAGGAATAACTGGATTCATTGCTCAGCTACAAACCCTGCTCCTTTCCCTGCCTCAGTGCCTGACATTCCTTGGATTCTTTCTGAGGGTCAGCACCCTGTGCACACCTCTGGGGTGGTGCAGCTCTTAGGAGGATGCCCTGCAGCCCCAGGGATGTTTGCAGAGGCATTGAAAGCCTGCTGTGGACTGTGCCAGCCTGAGCCTGTTTGGTATTCCAGCCTGTCCTGGAAAGGTGCTGCTGCAAGGTCAGGGATGGCAAGGATTGAGTGCAGCTTAGTGCTGCAAGCAGTTAATTAACATCAGCTAATTGTTCAGTGTAATTGCCTCCATGGGTCAGCCCCTCTCTCTAAAGAAAGCCTGCATTAGTTTGGAAATTAAATAGCCTGCAAGGAACAGAGGCTCTTGGTTTGTCATCACCATAAAATCATGGCATGGTTTGGGCTGGAAGGGACCTTAAAGCTCCTCCAGTTCCATCCCCCTTTCACTATCCCAGCTTGCTCCAAGTCGGGGTGGGGGACACAAACAAAATCTCCCCCCAGGTTCAGGCAGAGCCCAGCAGAACTCCTGGGGTCTTGTTTGGGACCCCTGAAATAAAATCAGGCTTCGTACTGTGGCAGGGGGTGGAATGAGGTGAGCTTTAATGTCCCTTCCAAGCCAAGCCATCCTGTGATTCTGGGAATCTAATTCTGGGCATATTTAAGTTGATTTGTGCCTGGAAGGCAAAATCCCAGTGGAGCCCAGACACAAAACAGCTGGGAAGAGAGATCACAGCCTTGCAGAGACAACAGGTCTCAGAAGGGTTGGTAAATGTACCCTCAGTGTCTTCAGGCAGATTATCCAGACTGAGTTTATGTGTTAACAAGGTCAAAAACAACACAGAAAATGCCCAGCTTTGCATTTTGCACAGAATATTCATGTGACTCCTAACCACCAGTCCCACCCTGGCCCAGACCTGTCATTTCCATGTCTACATGAGCCTGTCAAGACCTCCTGTCCCAATTAAAAACGTCCTTGTGCACATCTTTCATGACAAAGATCAAACTCAGGAGCAGTGGCTGGTGGGATCCTGGCAGTGTCAGGGAGCAGCAGCTGCACACAGGAATAATTTGTGTTAATTACAGTTAATTACAGCCCCTCCAGGGCTGCATCAGGGGAGCCTTGGGGCTGAGAGGGAGGTGGAGACCCTCACCCTGCAGGGTGATCCAAACCCACCAGGGTTTAACAGCAGCAACACCAGGTCTGGCTCTGGTTTAAGATATCATCAGGTGAATTTGCATCCCTGGCAAGCAGAGGAAAGCAAAACCCAAGCCAATGAAAGCTGGCTGCTCTAACACAGCAGTGAAAGGCTGCAGTGCCCTGGTGGGGCTGCTCTTTGCAGGTTGGTGGTGCTGGGGGCCAAGCCCAGCTGGGCTGGGAGCTGCAGGGACCAGGTTGGGCCTTTTTCCATTTACAGTTCCACTAGAAACATGGAACAGGGGCAAAAAGAGGAAAAAAGGATAATGGATGCTGCTGAACCAAGCTGGGGAACACCAAAGCTGGGCTTCAGGATCCAGCTGGGCTGTCCGGGATCCAGCTGGGATCAGTCCAGGATCCAGCTGGGCTGTCCAGGATCCAGCTGGGCTCTCAAGGATCCATCTGGGATCATTCCAGGATAGAGCTGGGATCCCTTCAGGATCCACCTGGGATCACTCCAGGATCCAGCTGGGCTCACTCCAGGATCCAGCTGGGATCATTCCAGGATAGAGCTGGGATCACTCCAGGATCCAGCTGGGATCAGTCCAGGATCCAGCTGGGCTGTCCAGGATCCAGCTGGGCTCTCAAGGATCCATCTGGGATCATTCCAGGATAGAGCTGGGATCCCTTCAGGATCCACCTGGGATCAGTCCAGGATCCAGCTGGGCTCACTCCAGGATCCAGCTGGGATCACTCCAGGATAGAGCTGGGCTCTCCAGGATCCAGCTGGGATCACTCCAGGATCCAGCTGGGATCACTCCAGGATAGAGCTGGGCTCTCCAGGATCCAGCTGGGATCACTCCAGGATCCAGCTGGGATCACTCCAGGATCGAGCTGGGCTCACTCCAGGGTCCAGCTGGGCTCTCTCCAGCCCTGTGGGAGATGCTGAGGTGTCTGAGGCTTTTTAACCCCATTCCAGCACAGTTTGGGCAATACCCAGGAGCTGGGGCTCTGCTCTTTCCCTGCCCACAAGGAGACAAGGACCCTCTCCAACCCCACCATGCTTCTCTCCATTATCCTTTTTTCCTCTTTTTGCCCCTGTTCCGTGTTTCTAGTGGAACTGTAAATGGAAAAAGGCCCAACCTGGTCCCTGCAGCTCCCAGCCCAGCTGGGCTTGGCCCACAGCACCACCAACCTGCAAAGAGCAGCCCCACCAGGGCACTGCAGCCTTTCACTGCTGTGTTAGAGCAGCCAGCTTTCACTGGCTTGGGTTTTGCTTTCCTCTGCTTGCCAGGGATGCAAATTCACCTGATGATATCTTAAACCAGAGCCAGACCTGGTGTTGCTGCTGTTAAACCCTGGTGGGTTTGGATCACCCTGCAGGGCAGCGTGGGGGTCTCCACCTCCCCAGGATCTCAGCTCTTTTCTTCCCACCACTCCTGGGTTGGGAAGTGCAGGAGGAGACAGACAGGGGCGGTGTTGTGCCTTGCAGAGGGGTTTCTGTGCACGAAACCAGCCCTGGCTGGCTCCAGGCAGGGGTTTGATCATTAACTGGGCACTGGGGAGCAGCCAGGGGTTGTTCTCATTAATTAATTCATTGCAGCTCTGAGCACAGACAGGCTGGGCTGAGGTGCTGGCAGTGACCTCCACATCTGCACAGGGTGGAACTGGTGGGATGGAGCCTCTGCCTGTCCTGGTGCTGCTCCAGGGAGGACATTCCCCCTCCAGCACCTTTGGCAGAGGAAGGAAGAGGAGTTTCCTTTACAAGCACAGCCCGGAAGAATTCAACTCTCCTTTAATTAACTGCATTCATTTGACTTTCAATTTAAACTTAAAATTAAGCTTTTTAAATAAACACAACTTTTTAACTTTTTAAACTTTAATTAATTTAACTCCCTTCAGCAGTGGAAGGTGCAAGGCAGTGGTACTGCCCCAGGAGAGAATTCCATGATTTTATGTTTCTCTGAAATAACACTGATTATTCCCAGGGGGTTCCCACCAGCACTTCTATCCCATTTTATTGCCCCACAAAGCCAATCCTGGTGCTTTGCTGCTCTCAGGGCAATAAATGCCCCCAGTTCTGCTGGAGCCCAGCCAAGAGTGGGGAGTTTGTGGCACAGAACACAGCAATCACTGCAATCCAAGATCAATCACATCACCATTAACAGCACACAACTGCTCAGTGGAAATTCATCCCCAGCCAGGGAGATTCCAGGGATTGTCTCACACAGAAAACAACCTGGCTGACCCCAGGGGGGAAGATCAAGGCCCTGGACCCCACAGGACTGAGAAAATCTCTAAATCTCCCTCTGAGCCCTTCCCACTCCTCACCCAGGTGGAAGAAGTTGATGGAGTAACCAAATTGTTTTTTGTCTGCTCAAAAAGGTAAAAAGCCCAGAAGTTTCTCTCCTTAATTTGGCACAAAGACACCTCACAGGACCTGGGGGACTTCACCTCAGACCTGGGGCTGCCCACTGACAGAGGCCAAGAGGTCCAGCCTAGGTAATTCACCAGAAAAAGGAGAGAATGAAGGAAATAAATAATAAAGGAAATAATTTTGTGGGTGTTTTAGCAGGAGCAAGGACCTCTTACCCCTAGCCCAGTTTTTCTCTACAAGAGCTTTGATATTTTACCTTTTATTAAACCTTTTTATGTTTCCAACACCTCCTCAGAAGCCACCCTGCTGCTTTTATGCCATTTGAAGTGGCAGAGCTGTCTCAGGTGGGATGGGCTCCTCTGGGAGCTCAGGAGGAACACCTTCCCCAGGGAATGCTGTCCTGCAGATCCTGGGGACACCCAGGTGCTGGAGCCAGCCCAGGGCCTCTCAGAGGTGCCACAGGTGGGAATTTTTAATTTTTAATCCGTCATTTTTAGTGGAAGGCAAAGCAGCCCCAAGTCCCTGGCAGTGACTGAAATGCCTCTGGAGCTTTGGAGCTCTCTCTCTCAATAAATAAATAAATAAATGACAAATAAACTCCTCTCAATCCTTTGGCTGGTG
Organism: Haemorhous mexicanus; assembly: GCF_027477595.1. NCBI lineage: Eukaryota > Metazoa > Chordata > Aves > Passeriformes > Fringillidae > Haemorhous > Haemorhous mexicanus. The sequence goes on along the minus strand of NC_082365.1, from coordinate 3,961,187 downwards.
CCAAAGAGGAATTGTGTTTATGGAACAAACTGCCCTGAGTTTGTTCTTCACACCCTGTGGCCTGAGCCCACCCTGGTCACATTTCAGGGCAAAAATGGAAGCAGAAATCAGCTTTTGGACCCCAAAACAGGATCAAAACACAGACATGGGCTCAGTGCAGGGCCAGTCAAAGCCCAGGTGTCTGAGGAACCTTTCACCAAGTTCTTGCTGGGAAGTTCTGCCTGGAAGTGGCTCACAGCAAACAGCATTTTGTGACATCCTGCATGTTTTATATCAAAGCTTTTTGTCTGTAGAGCAGGGGAATTCCTCTCAAACTCTGCAATTTCTGCTCCTGGCCTCTTCACCCTTCCCCCCCGCCTTCCATGGTGTCCCCACATCCCTAGATAGCTAAAAAAGAGCATTTTGGGGTTTTTGGTGACATCTCTGCCACTCCTCTGAGCATTTTGTCCATCTCCACTTTGCTCAGCAATGCACATCGAGACCTCAGAGGATTTTTACTGCACCCATTTTTAAATCCACACATCAGTATATGAAAAAAAGAGTTAGGCATCAAGAGAAAAGCAAAGACTAACTGAGCTGCAAGCTGCAAAAACAACTTTATTAAACAAAATCCCAGCTGGAGGTGGAAGAGAAAATTTCCAGCAGCAGAAGCATCACAATCCAAGGTAGGTGAGTCTCAATTTGCCCTTAAAATACTATTTATTTTTGGAGAACAGTGCTGTTGTAGAGTGATTATAGGAGAGAGATTTCACCTACAGGATTGAAATTCAACATAATTATTTCTATAAAAATAAAGGCAGTGACTTATGATGATTTTTCTACCCACTGTTCCCTTTTTTTTTTCCCTTTAAAGCTATAAATTGAATTACTGCCCTTTTTGGCCAAGAAAAAAATGATATGGATGGGGTAAAATGCACCCCAGTTCTGGATGGTGCCAAAAATGGATCCTTGAAACATTTTCACAAGATTAGACTGAAATAAAGACAGGAAAAACCCAAACATACATGGTTTACTCCTGGGATTTCTCTACCTCTTTCTTGGCTCTTTCTGCTTTATATTTAATGCCTGTTTGTGGGTTAGCACTAAAAAACAACAACGTTGCCCAAAAACGAACATTAAATGAGATTAAAATGGAGCTGAGGGTTCTGTCCTGCAGAGCAGGAGTAAGGAAAATAGGGATTGCACTGCTGGACATCAGAAAAGATGAAATAAACATAGGAATTGCATTTTAACTGATTTTTTGATGAAAAAAAAAAAGCCCTTCAGCTCTTTACAGGACATTTCTGTTAGCTCTCATTGCTCCAAGTCCTCCAGTCTGGTGGGAATTGTGACTTTGAGTGAAAATCCCAATTTTTTACCTATTCTGTGTCTGTTGGCTGCAGTGAGGGAACTGCTGAAACTCTGAAGTGAGCAGAGCTGGGGGCACTGGAGCTGTGCCCCAAAACCAGCACAAACTGGGAGCACTGGAGCTGTGCCCACTGCCCCAAACCAGCACAAACTGGGAGCACTGGAGCTGTGCCCACTGCCCCAAACCAGCACAAACTGGGAGCACTGGAGCTGTGCTCCAAACCAGCACAAACTGGGGGCACTGGAGCTGTGCCCCAAACCAGCACAAACTGGGGGCACTGGAGCTGTGCCCCAGACCAGCACAAACTGGGAGCACTGGAGCTGTGCCCCAGACCAGCACAAACTGGGGGCACTGGAGCTGTGCCCACTGCCCCAAAACCAGCACAAACTGGGAGCACTGGAGCTGTGCCCCAGACCAGCACAAACTGGGGGCACTGGAGCTGTGCCCCAGACCAGCACAAACTGGGGGCACTGGAGCTGTGCCCCAAACCAGCACAAACTGGGAGCACTGGAGCTGTGCCCAAAACCAGCACAAACTGGGAGCACTGGAGCTGTGCCCAGTGCCCCAAAACCAGCACAAACTGGGGGCACTGGAGCTGTGCCCACTGCCCCAAACCCAGCACAAACTGGGAGCACTGGAGCTGTGCCCCAAACCAGCACAAACTGGGAGCACTGGAGCTGTGCCCCAGACCAGCACAAACTGGGGGCACTGGAGCTGTGCCCCAGACCAGCACAAACTGGGAGCACTGGAGCTGTGCCCCAAACCAGCACAAACTGGGAGCACTGGAGCTGTGCCCCAAACCAGCACAAACTGGGGGCACTGGAGCTGTGCCCCAGACCAGCACAAACTGGGGGCACTGGAGCTGTGCCCCAAAACCAGCACAAACTGGGGGCCCTGGAGCTGTGCCCCAAAACCAGCACAAACTGGGGGCCCTGGAGCTGTGCCCCAAAACCAGCTCAAACTGGGGGCACTAGAGCTGTGCCCACTGCCCCAAACCAGCACAAACTGGGAGCACTGGAGCTGTGCCCCAGACCAGCACAAACTGGGGGGACACAGAGGGTTCAGAGCAGGAGTGGGAGATCTGCAGAGCACTATTAGCACCTTTTTTCCTTTTGAAATTCCCTTTTTTTTGGCCCAGGACAGGTCAGAGCCTTGGGGCCAGCAGGGAGGCAGAGCCCTGCCCTGAGTGGCCACCAGAGCTTTGCAGAGCTTGCCACAATCTCTCTCTTCTCCTTGATAGCACAGAAATCAGCAAAATCCCCTGCCCACGGTGAGGATTGCCCAGGGAACACTCAGGAGGGCTGGACATGGTGCTTCTCCTCCTTCTAGCAGCTCTGCTGCCAGGTAAGAGCCAGCAAGACACGAGTGGCAGCCCCTGACAGGAACAGGTAAAGCTGGACCTGGGGGTCAGGCTGGATCCTCCCCTGGACACCCAACACCTCCACCTGGGCTGGAACCCTGGATGCTCAGAATTTTAAATTCACATTTTTAAATTTTTTATTAATTTTTTTTTTATTTATTTTTATCATTATGCTGAAAGGCACAGAGACTCACCAGAAAACACTGCAGTTGACCTGAGGCTGTAAAGAAAGCTTCCAAAATTGATTAATAGCACTGGGATTAAGGGTGTGGAGTTGGTTAGAAGTGTAATTCACAGAGTAGAAAACTTAAAGTTTAGGGGTTTAGAATATTGCAATAAATATGAAGCAAGATGGAGCTTTTAGGGCAGAAGCAAGTTGTTCTTCTTTATCTTCTTCTTCCTTCTTCTTCACTTTCTTCTTCATCTTCTCTTCCTTCTTCTTCATAAGTTTGAGGGATGTTTTGTAGTTGGGCAGAAAAGTCTGCATTGAGGCCCTCAAGAGATCAGTTATTGAGTCAAAAGAGAAAATAATCGAAGTGTCACTTCTTAATTAGGTAGTTTAGGTGTAGAAGACCTTGGAACAAGAGATTGTTGGTCATTTTGTGCCTGACTAATGAAAAGCTGCAGAACTCATGGTTGTGAGACTGTGGCACCAGGGGCACTTAGGGGGGAACACCACATCCAGAATTGATTTTATTGTGACACCAGGGGCACTAGGGAGGGAAACACCACATCCAGAACAGATTTCCTGTGGCACCAGGGGCACTCAGGGAGGAAACACCACATCCAGAAGAGATTTCCTGTCATACCAGGGGCACTCAGGGAGGGAAACACCACATCCAGAATTGATTTCCTGTCATACCAGGGGCACTCAGGGAGGGAAACACCACATCCAGAAGAGATTTCCTGTGACACCAGGGGCACTCAGGGAGGGAAACACCACATCCAGAAGAGATTTCCTGTGGCACCAGGGGCACTCAGGGGGGAACACCACATCCAGAATAGATTTTATTGTGACACCAGGGGCACTCAGGGAGGAAACACCACATCCAGAAGAGATTTCCTGTGACACCAGGGGCACTCAGGGAGGAAACACCACATCCAGAAGAGATTTCCTGTGGCACCAGGGGCACTCAGGGAGGGAAACACCACATCCAGAAGAGATTTCCTGTGGCACCAGGGGCACTAGGGAGGGAAACACCACATACAGAATTGATTTTATTGTGACACCAGGGGCACTCAGGTGGGAAACACCACATCCAGAAGAGATTTCCTGTGGCACCAGGGGCACTCAGGGGGGAACACCACATCCAGAAGAGATTTCCTGTGACACCAGGGGCACTCAGGGAGGAAACACCACATCCAGAAGAGATTTCCTGTGATACCAGGGGCACTCGGGGGGGGAATACCACATACAGAATTGATTTTATTGTGGCACCAGGGGCACTCAGGGAGGGAAACACCACATCCAGAATTGATTTCCTGTGGCACCAGGGGTACTCAGGGAGGGAAACACCACATCCAGAATTGATTTTATTGTGACACCAGGGGCACTCAGGGGGGAATACCACATCCAGAAGAGATTTCCTGTGATACCAGGGGCACTCAGGGAGGGAAACACCACATCCAGAACAGATTTCCTGTGGCACCAGGGGCACTCAGGGAGGGAAACACCACATCCAGAAGAGATTTCCTGAGCCCTGTGTGCCCCGGTGCCCCTCAGAACCCCAGCCCTGTCTGGAGGGAGCCGTGCTGGGCTCTGCTGGCTGGCTGGCAGTAACCCAACCCTTGTGTGTCTGTCTGTCTGTCCCCCAGAGCCCGTGGCCAGCAGCCTGCACAGCTCCAGGGTTTTGGCAGGAGGCCTTGGAGGCTCCATCACCCACCAGTGCTTCTACTCCCCCAGCCCAGCCAACAAACACCAGCGGAAATATTGGTGCAAGGCAGCAGCCAGCGGGCTCTGCTCCACCATCGTCTCCAGCAGCTTCACCTCCAGCCACTACCAGGGCAGGGTGGCCCTGAGGGATGTCCCCCAGGATGGCACCTTCACGGTGACAATGACAGGGCTGAGGAGCAGCGACTCGGGCACCTACAGGTGTGGCATTGGCAGCACCAACCAAGGGCTCCACGCCAGCCTCAACCTGACTGTTCTGGCAGGTAGGGTTTGGTCTGGGCTCCTGGGAGAGGTGTGGGGTCAGGTGCCTCAGCTTCTGCTGTTGGCCAGTCTCTATCTGTGGGGCTCCCAGATGAGGGAGGAATGATGAATCTGACTCCGTGTTCTCAGGAGGTTAATTTATTATTTTATGGTCCAAATTGTGGTGGTGTTCACAGGGGTCCTGGGATGAGGGAAGAGATGAGAATCTTGACTCCTCTCAGAATCTCTGCTGGTCAGAGTAGAGCACAATCCTCTTTTTCCCAGCCCAGCTGTCAAAGAAGGAGTCAGGATTTTTCTGTTCTCGTTCTCAAGGTTGTTTATTGTTTCTTATCTGTAAAATTCTTTCTCTGACCTGCTGAGGTCTGTCTGGCAGGTTGGGTTGAGGCACTCTGACCACCCTCAGGGGAGTGTTACCTTTTTATACTAAAAACTACCTGTACTTTATTTACCATAACTTCCCAACACCTCTCACCTGTGTTAGACAGTGAGCTTCTACCTTAAACCAATCCAAAAGTGCCACCATCACCCAGAAGATGGAGGCTGGGAAGAAGAAGGAAAAAGGACAGGGCATGCCCAAATTCCTCCATCTTGGGACCCCAAGCCCCCATTCTAAAAACCCAAAAAAATCTATTTTTCACCCCGTGACAAACTAACTATTATTCTACTTAAACTCTCTTGACTTGTAATTCTTCATATAAAGGTGGTAATTTGCTCCATGGGTCCAGATCAAAGGCACAGGGGTCTCAGGCTCTGTGCCAAGGTCTCTGAGGCCCCTGGCAGGGGCTCGAGCCCTCCAGGGCAGCCAGAGGGATGTCCTGGGTTCCAGCAGACTCCACGTTTCAGAAGGCTGATTTATTATTTTATGATATATATTACAATAAAAGAAAATGAAATATTAAAATTACACTAAAGAAAGAAAAGGGATTTCCTCAGAAGGCTAGCAAAAGAAAGGAGAGGAATGATACTAAAATCCTGTGACTGACCAGAGAGTCCCAGACAGCTGGGCTGTGATTGGCCATTAATTAAAAACAACCACATGAGACCAATCCCAGATGCACCTGCTGCATTCCACAGCAGCAGAGAATCATTGTTCACATTTCATTTCTGAGGCCTCTCAGCTTCTCAGGAGAAAAATCTTAGCAAAAGGATTTTTCAGAAAAGATGTCCGTGACACTGTATTTTATTAAAGAATACTAAACTAAACTATACTAAAGAATACAGAAAGGATACAGACAGAAGGCTAAAAAGATAATAATGAAAAACTTGGGGCTCTTTCCAGACTCTGACACAGCTTGACCCTGGTTGGCCAATAAGTCAAAATAATTCACAGCAGAAACCAATGACACAATCACCTGTGGGTAAACAATGTCCAAACCACATTCCAAAGCAGCAAAACACAGGAAAAGCAAATCAGATAATTATTGTTTTCCTTTTCTCAGGAGAGAAATCCTGGTGAAGGGATTTTTCCAGAAAATATGACAGTGACAAGCCAGATAACAGAGTTTTACAATATATTTTTATATAAAGTTATTGTATAACTTTTATCATTTTTGGGGTGTAAAAGCACCCAGGTTTGACCAAATCAACTGTTCAGAAAGGTGAAAGGATTCTGCTTATCCTGCCTGTTGGAAACACAGGTTTGGAGGCTCTGGGGAAGGGCACAGGGGAAATGTCTGAGCAAATGGGCTTTGGAGAGATAAAGGAAATAATGATGGAGTTGCAGGGTGTGAACCATGTGTGTGGGTATTTTTGAGATATTTTAAGCCCAAGAGATGAATATTTATTATCCTAGAGCAGAGCTCAGAGGCACGGCCTGAGATTAGCTGTAGAGCCAGAAGGATGGGGCAGGCTCTGGGGGCTCTGTGTGCTGGCAGTGCCTGTCCTGCTCTCTCCCTGCAGATGCCACGGTGTCACAGCCAACCCAGCTGATCCGAGGGCAGCTCCACGGCTCTGTCACAGTCCTGTGCCACTCTGGGGACACCCAAAGTGACCAGAAGAGGTTCTGGTGCAAAGTGGGCAGAAGCAGCTGCGCTCCCATCGCCAGCTCTGATGGCTTTGTGGGCAGGAGGTACCAAGGACGCATCGTTATCACCCCCCAGGAGAGCTCTGGAGCTTTCAAAGTCCTGGTCAGTGACTTACAGGAGGAGGATTCGGGGCTGTATCTGTGTGGGACACAAGGATTGAAGGGTCAGGACAGCCCACAGGAGGTGCTTCTGCTGGTGGCCACAGGTAGGACAGGGCTTGGGGGGCTCAGTGCTGGGTGAGGGGTATGAAATTCTGACCCTGTGCCCTCCCTGCAGCCTCCACCCTTCCCGGGAGACCCAAAATTCCTCAGGGGCACAGTCGGGGGCTCGCTGTCACTGTGCACAAATCACAGACAGGACAGACCAGCAGCTGGGTGCTGTCACAGCCAGGGGCTGTGCACAAATCACAGACAGGACAGGACTGCTGGGACCCTGCCTTGAGCTGTTTCATTTTCCAGCATCACTCTCATTCCATGGCTATGGCAATGGGAAGGTGCCAGCAGCTCCCATCCCAGGCAGCAGACCAAGATCTTACTGTTACAACTCACTTTCAAAGTGTTCTGCCCAATCACACAAAGCAGCAGCACACTGACAGTGTTTATATCTGTACTGTACATATTCCATACTGACAGCAGTTCTGTCCAGTCACCATAAGCACAGGTACCTTTGGTTAGACAATGCTGGCTTGTTTCAAACACAGCACCTGCTTGTGAGCCTGAAACACAACGCACAGAGCTCCAGGATTAAGCTCAGGGCTCCCTAATATCTCTCTAAATAAACTTTTCTGCAGCTTAGGGAGTTATCCTAGCCAAGTGTTAATACACAGACATTGTTCTATTTGTCCTTGCTTTTCTATTTCTTTTTGTTAAATTTTTCTCTGACCAATCTCATGGCTGCTGCTCAGCTCCAACCACAGTTCTGCTGTCCCTGGGGCCTTTTGCAGCTTTCCCAACCCCTCTGATTTTATGGATTCCCACACATGGGGGGCTCAGTGCTGGGTGAGGGACATGGAATTCTAACTCTGTGCCCTCCCCTGCAGCCTCCACCCTTCCCAGGAGACCCAAATTCCTCAGCGGCACCGTCGGGGGCTCAGTGTCCTTCCAGTGCCACCACGACCCCCAGGGGACCTACGAGAGGAAGTACCTGTGCAGGTGGAGGGCAGGGAGCTGCCAGGTGCTGCTGGACACCGAGGGCTTCGTGCTGGAGTCCCACCGAGGGCGGGCACAGATGTCCAGCAGCTCCACGGTGCTGCTGGGGCAGCTGAGGGAGGAGGATGCAGGCTGGTACTGGTGTGGGGCCAGGAGTGGGCACGCTGAGCTCACAGCCCCCCTGAAGCTGCTCATCCACAAGGGTAGGTGGTGTGGTGGGGGGCATGGCCTGGGTGGTCCCCTGTGGCATTCGTATCTTCTGGGGAAATCCCTTCACCCAGGATTTCTCTCCTGGGAAGCTGAGAAGCCTCAGAGAAAAAGGAAAACAATGCTTATCTCATGTGCTTCTCCTGTGTTGTGCTCATGTGGAATGTGGTTGGAGATTGTTTACCCACAGGTGATTGTTTCATTAATTTCATGTGAATTCTTTTCACCCTTTGGCCAAACAGGGCCAAGCTGTGTCAGGGCTCTGGAGAGAGTCAGGAGTTTTCATTATTATCTTTTTAGCCTTCTGTCTGTATCCTTTCTGTATTCTTTAGTACAGTTTAGTTTAGTATCCTTTAATAAAATATAGTATCATGAAGTAATAAATTAGCCTGCTGAGAACATGGGGTCAGATCCATCATTCCTGCCACGGGGCACCCCACAAATACACCAGTCCCCAAACCCTTCTACATTTTCCTTTCTCTATTAGCCAGCAGCTGGGGTGGTGGTGAAGGTTCTTGGAGGGGGAGAGCTGAGCTTTCCAGAGAAATGGAACAGGTTTGGGTGGTGCTATTGATTAGTTATGATGTGACATCCAGGTCCTGGCAAGTGCAGCACAGGGAGGAGTTTGGCTCTGAAGAGAAGCTGAAGGTTATTTTGCAGTTTGGGAAACTGCAGAGTGTAAATAGACAGAGCCATGGAACTGCTCCTCTAGGCAAAGACACAACGAGGGGGGTTAAAGCAGGAATGTTTGCCAGGTATCCAGGTGTTCATCAGTGCTTTTACAGCACTCCCAGGAGAACAGGAATGCCTGAGTCTGGTGGTTTTTCACACGAGATGCCAGGTGAAATGTGTAAATCTGTGGTAAATCTAACAAACACACTGGCCCTGCCAAAGGCTGGGTACTAAAGCTTTAAAATAATAAATAAATAAATAAATAAATAAATAAATAAATAAATAATAATAATAATAATAATAATAATAATAATAATAATAATAGCTTTTTTCTGTAGAAACCTGCTCCTCATGGGACCCAGGAACAGCCAGTCCTGAGAGAGCCACAGCACCACGTCCTGCTGCCCACAGCACAGCCAGGCACAGCAGCAGGGCACACAGGATGGGCACTGTCACCCTGGGCACCAGAATTGGCACTGTCACCTATGGCACCAGGATGGGCAGTGTCCCCAAGGACACCACTATGGGCACTGTCACCTATGGCACCAGGATGGGCAGTGTCCCCAAGGACACCAAGATGGGCACTGTCACCTATGGCACCAGGATGGGCACTGTCACTCACAACACTTCCATGGGCAGTGTCCCCAAGGACACCAAGATGGGCACTGTCACCTATGGCACCAGGATGGGCAGTGTCCCCAAGGACACCAAGATGGGCACTGTCACCCAGGACAGCATGATGGGCACTGTCACTCACAGCACTTCCATGGGCAGTGTCCCCAAGGACACCACCATGGGCACCACGATGGCCACTGTCACCCTGGGCACCATCTCCCTGCTGCCCACTGCCACCCCTGGCACCTCTGCAGCCTCCCCAGGTGACACCTTTCAGGAGAGGTGAGTCCACAGCCACATCCCTGGTGTTTTGCAGCCTGTCTGGCCCACCCCAGGGCCCTGTGGAGGTCGTGCACAGCTAAAACACCTGCAGGGACACCAGAAGGGAGAGAAGGCAGCCTGGCTGTTCTGTTTGTGGGGTGCCCCGTGGCAGGGAGGAATGATGGATCTGACTCCACGTTCCCAGAAGGCTGATTTATTATTTTATAGTTCTATATTATATTAGAGAATACTAAATTAAACTATACTAAAGAATACAGAAAGGATACAGACAGAAGGCTAAAAAGATAATAATGAAAACTCCTGACTCATTCCAGAGTCTCACACAGCCTGGCCCTGATTGGCCAAAGAGTCAGAACAATTCTCATGAATCCAGTGACACAATCACCTGTGGGTAAACAATCTCCAACCACATTCCAGACCAGCACAACACAGGAGAAGCAAATGAGATAAGAATTGTTTTCCTTTTTCTCTGAGGCCTCTCAGCTTCCCAGGAGCAAAACCCTGGGTGAAGGGATTTCCCAGAGAATGTGAATGCCACACGAGGCCTCCCCATGTCCGTGCACACTCTGACGTTGTCTCTGACCCTGCTGGTGCTGGCTGCTGCTCTGCAGCAGGTGCCAGAGTCCACAGCCGTGCTCCTGCCTGCTTCCCTGTGCCCAGGAGCCTGCCAGGACCTCGGGGACCTGGCTGGGGTTTGAGCAATGGCCCTGGGGAGCGTGTGGCTGTGCTCAGCCCAGGGCACCCCCCTGAGCCCCGCAGCAGCCAGGAGTGCCCTTAGCAGGGTGACTCTTGGTTGGGGATAATGTCTGATGACCCTGTGATCTCAGAAGGTTGGAGAAATGCTTTATTAAGCTATACTGAGAGCTTAATAAGGCTTATATTACATTATATTAAAATATTGTTATATATTAATGCTTTATTAAGCTATATTAAGGGCTTCATAAAGATATTATATTATATTATATTACATTACATTACATTACATTACATTACATTACATTACATTACATTTACATTACATTACATTATATATGACATGACATGACATTGCATTACATTATATTACATTATATATGACATGACATTACATTGCATTATATTGCTTTATTGAGCTATACTGAGCCTAATAAAGCATTTATTATATTTATTTTATTCTATTTATAATATTATACTATTATATTATATACTTTAAGCTATACTAAGAGCTTAATTAAAGCATTTTTAATATTCTATTATATTTATAATATTATACTATTATTCATTAATGCTTTATTAAGCTATACTAAGAGCTTAATAAAGCATTATATTATATTATATTATATTATATTATATTACATTACATTACATTACATTACATTACATTACATTACATTACATTTACATTACATTATATTATATGCTTAATAAAGCATTCTATTCTATTACACTATACTAAAACTAGATCATATTAAAGTAAAACTCTCTTTAGACAGTCCCAACACAGCTTTGCCTTAATTGGTCAATCAATCTAAACCAACTATCACTAGTGGCCAATTAAGAAATCACACTTTGGTAAACAATTTCTATCCCACATTCCACGTGTGCTAAACAACAGGAGGAGCAAACAGAGATAAGAATTGTTTTCTTCTTTATATTATATTATATTATATTATATTATATTATATTATATTATATTATATTATATTATATTATATTATATTATATTATATTATATTATATTATATTATATTATATTATATATCTTTATTAAGCTATACTAAGAGCTTAATCTATTACACTATACTAAAACTAGATCATAAGAAATCACTCTTTGGTAAACAATTTCTATCCCACACTCCACGTGTGCTAAACAACAGGAGGAGCAAACAGAGATAGGAAATGTTTTCTCCTTTCTCTGAGCTTTCTCTTGGACTTTCCCAGCTTCCTAGGAAAATCCTGGCAGAGAGAATGATGCCTCTCTCTGTTCAGAAGATGTGAGTGCCACACCAGGAGCCCCCAGGCAGGAGCTCGCTGCTGATCCAGGAGTGAGCTTTGGGCTTCAAGGTTCATCCAAAGGCTGGCAGGGTTTGGGGCAGGAATTATCCCCTGGTCATTCTCCACACCAGTTCCTGTGTCTCACCCCAGCACAAGCTCCTTCCCAGTGGATTTCCCTCCTGTGAGCAGCTCCAACCTCTCCCCCAGCTGTGGCCACCAGCCAGCCCTGCTGCAGGGATCCTGCAGCTGCAGCAGGAATTGCAGGGACAGCCAGAACCCAGCTGGGCAAAGCCCACAAACCCCTTCAGTGCCGAGGTGGGCACCTGGGATCCTCTTCCACCCCCTCCTGCCCAAGCCACACCATCCTGGCAGAGAGAGGGCAGGCAGCTTCCAAAGGTGTGAGGGTTGGAGCAGCCCACTATGAGGAAGTATTTCTTGTGAATTCACATTGTGCTTGTGAATTTGTGTTGTGCAAACAGCTCATTTTCCCTTTGGAGGGGCTAATTCAGCTGGCAGCACCTACCCCACACAGCAGATATAAAAATCACTTCCTCATGAGCCAAACTCCAGATCAAATGATTGTAACTCTCCTTGACTCTGTTGGCTTTGCTTTGATTCAGAGTTTACAGCTCCTTGGTACTCTTTAGAGGGAAAACAACCCCCTGTAGGAACCACAAAGGTGACTCCAAATCTGATTTAATCCCGGTGCTTCATCTTCCCAGCTCCTCAGGTGAGCCACAGCTGCTCCCAGCTGTGTTATCAGCTCTGCTTTTGCTGGTTTGCATCACCGTCATCATCCTCACCCTGGCCAAAATCAAGCTTCAAAAGCAGACAGGTAAATTGGCCAGGCAGCACCTTTTGGGGCTGCAGTGGAAGTGTTCCAATGGCTTTGCTTGTGATTTCCAAGGGCTGGAGTCTGAGCCGTGGAATATTTCCATCTCCCAGACACGTGTCTGTCTGTCTGTCTGTCCTGCAGCCCCAGGACGTGGCTGGACCTGCAGGCAAAGTCCCTGAGAAGTTGTTTGGTTTTGTTTGAAACGTGCTGAAAAGCAAAGCAAATGCAGGACAGGGAAATCTGGAGGCCTGCTGGGAGCAAGGCTGGGTTTTTGTGGGTGGAGGATTCGTGTCCCCCTGGGTGATAGCAAACCTGGAGGGAGGGAGGGACCTGTGTGGTGTGGGGGGCTTCACCCTGGGCAGCTTCTGGGGCCAGCTCCAGCTCATTCCGTGCAGAGCTGACAAAGACAGGCCCAAAAAATCCCTTCTGAGAACTGATTTGCAAAGTTAGGTGCATCTATCTCACTCCAGACCCTGTTATATCCATAGAAATAAATTCAGGGACAGAAAAACCTTCGGGGATGGCAGCGGGGAGGGGAAGCACACAATTCACAATAAGAAAAGGGTGAAATGATGGCCTAATAATGGCCTAATTTGGTGTCTGACAGGCTGGAATACTTCAAGAGGTGCTAGTGGGGGTGTTCCCTGCAGTGCATCCGTGTGTTTTGTTTTACAGGAGGAGGAAGAAGCAGCCCAGGGAGCCTGGAGCCGCCTTTGGCCCCTGCTGGGCTGAGCCCTGGAAAGGAGGAAAGGATGGAGGAGAGCCTGAGCCCAGGAGAGGAGCAGGAATTCAGGACGGGCTCTGGCAAATGTAGGTGGGTGCTTGCTGAAACTGGCACTGCAGGTGTCCTCTCCCTTGCTGAAAGAGAATAAACTGACGTTTTAAGCTGGGGATTTGTGGCTTAGTGAGGAAAACCAGGTTTGCAGTCCAGGAATCACAACCCACAGCCCAAGAATCACATTCTGCTGCCAAACTCCTGCCTTCACCCCTTCCCAAGAAACCTTAAGGCCTGGATTTCATAAGACCTGGATTAAATCCCACATCAAGTTTATATATTTATTGTAGGGTCGATTACAATTTTTGATTGCAAGCAGTAAAGCTGTTATCTCACTTCCCGCCTCTTTCAGTAAATTCTGATTTCTTATCTCCTTTCTCAGCATTACCCAGAAGTAATTCTTGTTCAATGTTGCAACCATGTCATTCTTTTTTGTTCTGTTGTGCAGGACAATCTCTGCTATCCTTGGAAATATCAGGATGGCCAGCTTCTCTGTAAGAGGCTCAGAGTGTTGATGCATTTTAGAGAAAAGCTCCTGTAAAAATCATCTGAGCAAATATTTTAAATATTAATATTATAATTTAAATATTTCTAATCTGGAGGAATTTGTATCAGGGAGAAGGACTCCACTAAAAAAAAAAAATTAGTGGAATGGTGGCTCAGAAATTTGGTGATTTCATGTTCCAACTCCAGTGCACTCAGAGCCAACAGGGTCTTAAATATCAATAATAGAAAGAAAAATTTCACATCCCCTAAAACCTTGAAAATCAACTAAACGATCAACATTCTGTGAGAAACTCCTAAAAGGGAGAATGAAACCCAGAAATTATTTGTGCCTTCTCTTCCCAGATGTCTGGGCTGGGGTAAAGTCTGGGATAATTCTCCAAACCCAGCAGGAGGCTGACTCCAGAAATCCCCTCTGACCTGGGATTTTCCACCTTTCTGTTCTCAAAACTCCTTAAAATATCATTTTAAATACCGAGCTTGGCATAAACCCAGAAATACCTATGAAATTACTCCTACAAATACCAGAGAGAGGCAATGCCAGATCACAGCCTCTCTTCTGTTTCATTATTTTACAGTTACCCTGTGGAGAAAAATTACTCTCCAAGGTGTCTGATGAAGACCTGAGCCAGAACCTTCTGTGAAAGCCCTGGGTACCTGAGCTGGGAATCTTCTCTGTGGGCAGCCAAGCCCCCAGCACTCCCCTGCCCTCCTCAGAACCCAAATCCCCTTTGCTGAGAGCTGAACCCCCGCTCTGAACCCCCAAACTGCTCCCTGTTTGGTAGAGGAGAGAATAAAAAACGCCCTGAAACCAACTCTTTGTGGGTTGTTTCTCTGAGGGAAAGGTAAAACTGGGGAGGGGGGAGAAGGAAGGACCTTTGTGGCTTCAGGGTTGCTCATATCAGAGAATCCCAGAATTGGAAAGGATCAGGCTGCTCAAAAATTAAGGATTTTTTGGTGTGTTTTTAAAAAATCCCGACCCATGGAGTCATTTTCCAACACATAAAAAACCTCTCATTTCAGTTTCTCAGATGACCACATTCCCAAAGTGATATTCTTCCTTCACCTCTCCTGGCTTCAGGGTTGCTCATATCAGAGAATCCCAGAACTGGAAAGGATCAGGCTGCTCAAAAAATACTGATTTTTGGTGTTTTTTTAAAAAATCCCGACCCATGGAGTAATTTTCCAACACATAATCGACCTCTTTTTTCAGTTTCTCAGACACCCACATTCCCAAAGTGTATTTTTCTTTCCCTTCTCCTGGCCTCAGGGTTGCTCATATCAGAGAATCCCAGAATTGGAAAGGATCAGGCTGCTCAAAAATTAAGGATTTTTTGGTGTGTTTTTAAAAAATCCCGACCCATGGAGTCATTTTCCAACACATAAAAAACCTCTCATTTCAGTTTCTCAGATGACCACATTCCCAAAGTGATATTCTTCCTTCACCTCTCCTGGCTTCAGGGTTGCTCATATCAGAGAATCCCAGAACTGGAAAGGATCAGGCTGCTCAAAAAATACTGATTTTTGGTGTTTTTTTAAAAAATCCTGATCCATGGAGTAATTTTCCGACACATAATCGACCTCTTTTTTCAGTTTCTCAGACACCCACATTCCCAAAGTGTATTTTTCTTTCCCTTCTCCTGGCCTCAGGGTTGCTCATATCAGAGAATCCCAGAATTGGAAAGGATCAGGCTGCTCAAAAATTAAGGATTTTCTGTGGTTTGGTTTATTTTTTAATCTGGATTTTAGGAATAATTTTCCAACACACAAACCACCTCTCATTTCAGTTTCTCAGATTCCCACATTCCCAAAGTGATATTCTTCCTTCACCTCTCCTGGCTTCAGGGTTGCTCATATCAGAGAATCCCAGAATTGGAAAGGATCAGGCTACTCAAAAAATACTGATTTTTTGGTGTTTTTTTAAAAAATCCTGATCCATGGAGTAATTTTCCGACACATAATCGACCTCTTATTTCAGTTTCTCAGACACCCACATTCCCAAAGTGTATTTTTCTTTCCCTTCTCCTGGCCTCAGGGTTGCTCATATCAGAGAATCCCAGAATTGGAAAGGATCAGGCTGCTCAAAAATTAAGGATTTTCTGTGGTTTGGTTTTTTTTTTTAATCTGGATTCTAGGAATAATTTTCCAACACACAAACCACCTCTCATTTCAGTTTCTCAGATTCCCACATTCCCAAAGTGATATTTTTCCTTCCCTTCTCCCGGCTTCAGGGTTGCTCATATCAGAGAATCCCAGAATTGGAAAGGATCAGGCTACTCAAAAAATACTGATTTTTTGGTGTTTTTTTAAAAAATCCTGATCCATGGAGTAATTTTCCGACACATAATCGACCTCTTATTTCAGTTTCTCAGACACCCACATTCCCAAAGTGTATTTTTCTTTCCCTTCTCCTGGCCTCAGGGTTGCTCATATCAGAGAATCCCAGAATTGGAAAGGATCAGGCTGCTCAAAAATTAAGGATTTTCTGTGGTTTGGTTTTTTTTTTTAATCTGGATTCTAGGAATAATTTTCCAACACACAAACCACCTCTCATTTCAGTTTCTCAGATTCCCACATTCCCAAAGTGATATTCTTCCTTCCCTTCTCCCGGCTTTAGGGTTGCTCATATCAGAGAATCCCAGAATTGGAAAGCATCAGGCTGCTCAAAAATTAAGGATTTTTTGGTGTTTTTTTTCTAAATCCCGACCCATGGAGTCATTTTCCAACACGTAAACCACCTCTCATTTCAGTTTCTCAGACACCCACGTTCCCAAAGTGCTGTTTGTCCTTCAGCTCTCCTGCAGGGACACCCACAGCTTCAGCAACAGCTGGAGTTCAGCCCGGGCACAGCCCAGCCCCGAGCAGCAGCCTTGGCTCCACGCTCAGATCAGGGCTCGTGCTGCAATCTGCACTCCCCACATGAAAGCAATCCCAAGGATGTTTGTTTTCTGGAGGTGCCAAAATGCTTTGGAACCTGGGACTTGGCAGGGAAACGCTTCCTCGTGTGCTAAAGCAAGGAAATACATTTCCAATAGGTTTGCATGAGGCAAGGGGTTGGTTTTACTGGAAACCTGGAGGGAGAAAAGGGGGGTTTGGTTTAAAAAAGACCTCTTCATTCACCTTGGATTCATTTTGGCTCCTTGAGATGCACCAGCAGGTGGAGGTTCCCATACTTCTGCCAGGTTTTCCTCTGCTCAAGGCCATGCCACCTTCCTTGCAAGGTGTTAAAAGCACATTTCCATCCCTCTGGAAGCTGATCCCTTGGGATGCGTGCCCTGGAGAGGGGGAGCCCCAGGAGAGCAAACACAGCTGTGTCCACCGTGGTCCAGCCAGCACAAGTGGTGGCCACGAGGCAAAAGAAGTCCTGCCAGCATGACCTGGGGAATGTTTGGAATGCCCAGGGAAGCAGCTCTGCTGGGAAGCTCAGATGGGATCGGGGTTTGTTCCCATCCAGGAGAGGTGGTGGAGGCTGCTCCCTCCGCCCAGGATCCCCACCAAGCACAGCCACAGCCAGGAGCTCCTTCCTCACCCCAAGAGCTCCTTCCTCACCCCAAGAGCTCCTTCCTCACTCCAAAAGATCTCTTCTCACCCCAAGAGCTCCTTCCTCACCCCAAGAGCTCCTTTCTCACCCCAAGAGCTCCTTCCTCACCCCAAAAGCTCCTTTCTCACCCCAAGAGCTCCTTCCTCACTCCAAAAGATCTCTTCTCACCCCAAGAGCTCCTTCCTCACCCCAAGAGCTCCTTTCTCACCCCAAGAGCTCCTTCCTCACCCCAAAAGCTCCTTACTCACCCCAAGAGCTCCTTTCTCACCCCAAGAGCTCCTTCCTCACCCCAGAGGATCTTTCCTCACCCCAGAGGATCTTTCCTCACCCCAAAACCTGCACATTCATAGAAGAAATGGAGCTCAACACTCTCAGCTAAACGAAAGGTACTTCCAAGGCTGGCTTTAGCATCTGATGAACCTGTTGAAGATCCCAGTCCTGGGTCAGGCACTGCAGGAGCTGCCATCCTGTTCCAACACATCAGTTTTCACTGAGTGGGTGAGAAAAGCCCCGTGTGACCCCCCAGTCAGAAGGAATTCCTGCTTTTGCATCATTAAAACGAGGCAAAGCAAGGAATCCCAGCTGCCCTGGCTGCTCGGGTCCTGCTTAGGGAAAGGCTGGCACAGAGGTACCCAAAACTCTCCGTGCACTTGACCCCACAGAGCCACCAAGCTCTTCCCAAAGGAGGAGGAGAAGGAGCCCCAGAGTTTTCCTGGGAGCCCCCCAGCCCTGGGGTGGCTGTGATCAGGAGGGGACACCTTGGAGGGACAGCAGAGCTGGGCTGGGCACTGGCCAGGCATGGGCTGGGCATGGGGTGGGCATGAGCTGAGCTTTGGCTGGGCTTGGGTTGGACTTTGGCTGGTCTTGGGCTGGGCAGTGGCTAAGCTTTGGCTGGGCAGTGGCTGGGCTTTGGCTGGGCTCTGGGTGGGCTTGGGCTGGGCATGGGCTGGGCATGAGCTGAGCTTTGGCTGGGCATGGGCTGGATTTTGGCTGGGCTTGGGCTGGACTTTGGCTGGGCATGAGCTGAGCTTTGGCTGGGCTTTGGCTGGGCATGAGCTGAGCTTTGGCTGGGCATGGGCTGGGCATGAGCTGAGCTTTGGCTGGGCATGGGCTGGATTTTGGCTGGGCATGGGCTGGATTTTGGCTGAGCTTTGGCTGGGCTTGGGCTGGACTTTGGCTGGGCTTTGGCTGGACTTTGGCTGGGCTTTGGCTGGATTCTGGCTGGACTTTGGCTGGGCTTGGGCTGGACTTTGGCTGGGCATGGTCTAGGCATGGGCTGGGCATGGGCTGGGCATGAGCTGGACAGTGTCTGGGCATTGTCTGGGCATTTTCTGAGCTTTGGCTGGACTCTCGCTGGGTTCTGGCTGGACATGGTCTGGGCTTTGGCTGGGCATGGGCTGGTTATTGGCTGGGTTCTGGCTGGACAATGGCTGGACAGTGTCTGGGTTTGGCTGGACAGTGTCTGCTCAGTGTCTGGGCTCTGTCTGGGCTCTGGCTCCCAGCCCCAAGTGGGCAGAGCTCACCTGGCAGCGCTGCTGGATGTTGTTCCTTTAAGGCACAACAGGTGGAAAGGCAGGGCTGAAGGTGCAGGGAGTATTTAAACAGGCTGGCACTGCCACAGCCCACGGGGACACAGGACACTGGACAGTCACAGAGCTGCCAGGGTCAGCCTGAGAGGGAAAGACAGAAGTGCCAGGAGGAGCCTGGAGTGTAAGTAATGCTGCTTCAGCATCTTTGGGAATGCACAGCCTTTTGTAGGGCCGTGCTGGGATGGGGAGGGAGAAGAACACGAGTCTTGGGCCCCTTTTGAGGAGCCTTCCTCACATGGGAGGGAAGCAACGATTTGGAGCCATTTCATGTTCAGAGCTCACTGGTGGGAGGCTGATTTCTTCTGGAAGAACCATAGGAACAGGCTTGTGGCCATCATGGTTTCTGCTCTGCAGAACATTTTAATATGTAATTTCTGGGGGAAAAAAAAGCCAACATTAATGATCATTACAATATTTGCATTAAGTTTTAACATAGGAAAGAAAAGTCAGTAATTATTACTGTAAATTTTGTGACTCAGCCTGAGGTCATGACTGGCTTTTGAGCCCCAACAGGCAGATTTTGAAATTTTAGAAGAGAATTGCTGCAGTTGTGTCCTAAAGGAGCTGCTTTGGGAGCTCCCTGAGAAGTTTGTACAGTTACAGGAGGAGAAATAGAACCTGAAGCTTAAATGAATGGACTGGATGTGGTGTCCTAAAAGTGAAATCAGAGGAGCCTGGCAGAGCCCTGTCCCACCCAGACCTGTGAAGGTGTGGGTCCTACACACCTGAATCCCTGCTCTGCAAAAGGGACATTCCTAGAGATGTAATAAATTTCTGAAGTACAAATAAACATCACCTAATTGCAATTGTTAAGGAATCCACAGTGGCTCCATCCATCCCTCCAGACTGAGGTGAACCTGGGCTCTTGGGCCATGGGATGTTCCTGCTCCTTGCAGGCAGAGGAGAATTAAACTAAAATAATTTACTGGTGCTGAAGGTGGTTTCACTTTCCAGCCCAAAAAACAACCAGGAAGGTCTGATCTGAAAAGCAACAAGTGGGTGCATGGAGGATCTGAAAGGGACATAAAGTCAGGTCTCAGGTTAGTGTGGAGTGGAACAGGAACATAAAATTGAAAGGAACATAAAACTGAGCCAGCAGCACAACCTCAGCTGGGATTGCAGTCCCTGCCATGAGAGCTGCCTGCTTATCCTGTTCTATTTCTTTTCTGAAATAAGTTGCTCATATGTTTAACTGACACAAACATCCTTAGTTCAGAGGGTCCCAAGCACTGCAGGCATTCCTAAAAACTGCTGATTTCTTGGAAAATCCTGATAATCTTCAGCAAGTTCTACCCAACTGTTTCTGCTTTCTGCATCACCAAACGAGCCCCTCTTATTTATTCTCTCAGTATTGTAAAGGAGGCATCTGCTTGGAAATGCAAAAGTTTATTTTCTGCACATGTTTGGTCAGCTTGATCTTTTATCTGGAAGTTGATTGCTCATTCTTAACCCCGTGGAAATGGGGTGGATTGATGGCTTTTCCCCATTCCCCTGCAGCAAATAAAACCCATGGCAAGGCAAGATCAGCAGTGACCTTGATGGGCAGCTGAAGATGTGAATAATCCAGGATGAAATTTGTTGCTGTGCACTTTTTCTGGGCACAGAAGCTTCCAGCACCTCCTCACAGCACAACTCTCCCTACAACAATTTGCATCTGCACAGCTTCCCCATGGGTCAAAAGGATCTGAGGGGCAAAATATTACAAATATATAAAATATCTAGAATATTTGCAATTATTTCTCAACTATTTGAATAGCAGCAAACATTCCACAAAAAGCCAGAAGGGACCCCAGGCCAGAGTGACAAATGTCACAATTAAACCTTCGTGTTTTGTCACTGCCTTGGCACGGCCTTGACCCTGGTCATTGTCAGGGGCAGTAGTTAATATCTAATGGGCTGGACTGGGCTGATCCCTGGCAATCCTGCAGCAGGAATTCACCAGAATTTGGGAATTGGACCCAGACAGAGCAGCTGCAGGCTCAGGTTTGCACAGCTTGGGGGTCAGGTCCTGGTCTCTCCCAAATCGTCGTAAATCTGAAGATAGTTCTCCCCAGGACTGACAGAATCCCAAAAGCACAACAGAGACATGGGGAAAGTCTTGCAAAGGAGGAGATTTGGAAGAGCCAGCCTGGCCAGAGAGCCCTGCTGCTGGAAACCTGGAAAATACCAAAATTTAGGCATAGAACAGCACTGGAGAGGAAGGTGATGGTCCCAAGCCACATCCAGAAAAGTGTCCTGGAAATGAAAATCAGCCAGTTTTAAGGGTAAAGGCAGCAAAACCACATCTCTAAAGAGGGACTGGCTGAGGGGGGTCTGCCCTCCCCAGGGCTTTACACACAAAATGTGTAAATTGTCCTTGTCACCCAGAGGAGCTGCAGCGAGGTTTAGAGCCCAGCACCAAATCAAAACAGATAAATAACAGTCTTGTTCCTTCTCAGAACCACATGAAGACAACAACAACAACAACTCAATTATCTGCCCTGAGCTGGAAAGCGAGAGGAAAGGTCGTCATGTTGTAATTTTTCCATTTACATTTCAACAGCATCTGAGAAAAGAGGGCTGGGGACAGCTGGGAGCTGTGGGTGGTGGTGGTGCAAGAGCACAGGAACCACTGGTCTGGGGGGGCACAGATCCTGGTGACCCCTCCAGACCCGACAGAACAACCTGGGCTGTACCCCAAAACCAGCTGAACTTCTGGAGGAAATCAGAATAAGAGATTGTTTCAACTTTGCCCAGCTGGGCAAGGCTGAGCTGGGTCCTGCTTGCACCACAGGCTGGTGAGGTGACCAGCGGGCAGAGGAGCTGCTGTCAGCCAGGGGCAAACATCAAGGTTCTCTCTGTGCCACCTTGTTTGCTTTGTGCAGAATTTGTTATGTTTGCCTTGCTGGCTACTTCTGGGATGTGTTTGAAAGAGAATTTTTCATGCTCAGTGAGTTAATTATTAGCCATGGACCAGTGGCCATTGAGCAAGGAGAAATCACAATACAAGGAAGAGGCACAACAGAACACCTTTTATCTTTACAGGGAAATAAAAGCTTTTTCTTCTGCCGGGAATTACCCTCAATAAAACTGTGTCACTTGATGCCCTGAAATCAAATTGCTCTGATTGTTTGTGAGGGTTTTCCTTGGCACCTCTCATCAGCTCCTGTGGGTGCCTTCTACGAAGGTGAAACAGGCAGGTGGATCAAGAGGTGTGCATACAAAATCTGATTTTTGGAGGAGCAGAGCTGAGGTAAATCCCTACAGCTCACTCAATTCCTCGGCAGCTGAGGAAAGAATGAAAAAGTAGAGGTGAAAATACCATCCTCATTCTCTTTTGTGTGTCCTTGGAGAGAGCAGGGAAACAAAGAGAGTCACTAAATACAGGCTCCAGTCAGGACTTCTGTGGCAGAGGGAATATTGGGGTGCTGGGATGAGATCCACAGGCAGTCCTGTTCCTGTGCAGCAACCCAGGCAAGAACAGAAATATTATTAACTCCCTTTTTCCCATCCACTTCCTCAACAGGAGCAATTAAAAACCAAATTTCTCTCTGCTTCACATAGCCACAACCCTCAGATCCTCCAAGCACGAAGATTATTAGATGATTAACATTTTGCAAATGTGATTATTCAATATCTTCCATTTTTTTTCCAGGGAATGCAAGAAAAATGACTTTACTGGCGTTCCTCCTCCTGCTCACCGTGGTGCCAGCTGGGTCTGCCAGGAGCAGACACCCCCCCAAGGCAGCCAGTGAGTGTCACTGCATGGGGCACAGCTTTTGGGGTGGCCAAGGACCAGGGGTGGCACTGGGAGGGGGGGAGGAGGGTCTGGGTGGTGCCTGCAACAGGCTTAAAAAGAGAAAAATAGCAAGTTAAAAAGATAAAAGGTGATATATTTCATGAAGGGCCTTCAGGTACATTGAGGGCAGAAGGAACCTCTCACGAGGCTACACCCAAAATGGACAATGGTCACAAATTTTTCAAAACAGAGACCAGACAAAAAAAGTTAAAAAGATAAAGTGGATGTATTTCATGAAGGACCTTCAGGTACATTGAGGGCAGATGGAACCTCTCACGAGGCTACACCCAAAATGGACAATGGTCACAAATTTCTTGAAACAGAGACCAGACAAAAAGTTAAAAAGATAAAAGTGGATGTTTTTAATGAAGAACCTTCAGGTACATTGAGGGCAGATGAAGTCTCCTTTGAGGCTACACACAAAATGGATGATGGTCATGAGTTTCTCAAAACAGAGACCAGACAAAAAAAGTTAAAAAGAGAAAAGTGGATGTATTTCATTAAGAACCTTCAGGTACATTGAGGGCCGATGAAGTCTCCCATGAGGCTACACCCAAAATGAACAGTGTTTCTTGACAACAGTTTTTTGAGTTTCTTAAAACAGAAAGCAAACAAAAAGTTTAAAAGATAAAATGGATGTTTTTCATGAAAGGCCTTCAGGTACATTGAGGGCAGATGAAGCCTCCTACAAGGCTACACCCAAAATGGGCAGTGTTTCTTGACAACAGTTTTTTGAGTTTCTCAAAACAAAAACCAAACAAAAAGTTAAAAAGATAAAATGGATGTATTTGGTGAAAGGCCTTCAGGTACATTGAAGGCAGAAGAAGCTTCCTATGAGGCTACACCCAAAATGGATGATGGTCATGAGTTTCTCAAAACAGAGACCAGACAAAAAAAGTTAAAAAGATAAAAGTGGATGTATTTCATGAAAGGCCTTCAGGTACATTGAGGGCAGATGAAGTCTCCCACAAAGCTACACCCAAAATGGACAATGGTCCCGAGTTTCTCGGAGTGAAATAGGTTTGGTCTGTGTGCACATTCTGCAATTCCAGCTCCAGGTAATGAAGGCAGATACCCCCAGTTTGCTCCCCCAAAATTCACTTTTGTTGATACTTTTGGGCCCTGAGGCAGAGGGTGTCCTTGAGCTGCAGGCCCAGAGGGATTTTTGTCTGACCAAAATGTGGAGACCTTCTGACACTCCGTGTGGAGTTCAGAGTTCCACACCAGTGCAGAACAGGACCTGAAAAATATAAAAGCTAAAATCTGAATGCTTCATGGGGAGCACCTTTATCTCACAGGTGTCCCTCACTGCCACGGGAGCTCACGGGCACCTGGGGGCACACACAGCCCTGGGGCACACACAGGGCACTGATGAGGTGGCACACACAGCCCTGGGGCACACACAGCCCTGGGGGCACACCGGGCACTGTCCTGGTGGCACACACAGCCCTGGGGCACACAGGGTGGCACACACAGCCCTGGGGCACACAGGGCACTGATGAGGTGGCACACACAGCCCTGGGGCACACACAGCCCTGGTGGCACACAGGGTGGCACACACAGCCCTGGGGCACACAGGGCACTGTCCTGGTGGCACACACAGCCCTGGGAGCATACACAGCCCTGGTGGCACACATGGCATGTCCTGGTGGCACACAGGGCACTGATGTGGTGGCACACACAGCCCGGGGGCACACACAGCCCTGGGGCACACACAGGGTGACACACACAGCCCTGGTGGCACACGGGCACTGTCCTGGTGGCACACACAGCCCTGGGGGCACACACAGGGTGGCACACACAGCCCTGGGGCCACACAGGGTGGCACACACAGCCCTGGTGCCACACACAAGGTGGCACACACAGGGTGTCACACACAGCCCGGGGGCACACACAGGGTGGCACACACATGGTGGCACTCACAGCCCTGGGGGCACACACAGCCCTGGTGGCACACACAGCCCTGGTGGCACACACAGCCCTGGGGGCACACACAGAGTGGCACACACAGGGTGGCACTCACAGCCTGGGGGCACACATGGTGGCACACACAGGGTGGCACACACAGGGTGGCACACACATCCCCGGTGGCACACACAGGGTGGCACACACAGCCCTGGGTTCACACACAGAGTGGTACACACATCCCTGGTGGCACACACATCCCTAGTGGCACACACAGCCCTGGTGGCACACACAGCCCTGGGGGCACACACAGGGTGGCACACACAGCCTGGGGGCACACACAGCCCTGGTGGCACACACAGGGTGGCACACACATGGTGGCACACACAGCCCTGGAGGCACACACAGGGTGGCACACACAGGGTTGCACACACATCCCTGGTGGCACACACAGCCCTGGTGGCACACACAGCCCTGGTGGCACACACATCCCCGGTGGCACACACATGGTGGCACACACAGGGTTGCACACACATCCCTGGTGGCACACACATAGGGTGGCACACACAGGGTTGCACACACATCCCTGGTGGCACACACAGCCCTGGTGGCACACACAGGGTGGCACACACAGCCCTGGGGCACACACAGGGTGGCACACACAGGGTGGCACACACAGGGTGGCACACACATCCCCGGTGGCACACGGCACTGACCCCAGCCTGTGGGCACACACATGGTGGCACACACAGCCCTGGGGGCACACAGGGTGGCACACACATCCCTGGTGGCACACACAGGGTGGCACACACAGGGTGGCACACACATCCCCAGTGGCACACGGCACTGACCCCAGCCTGTCCTCCCGCAGTCTCCAGCCCCGTGTTCGGCCCCCGGCAGGTGCACGGCGTGCGGGGCGGCTCGGTCACCGTGCGCTGCTTCTACCCGCCCACGCCGCTCAACAGGCACGACAGGAAATACTGGTGCCGCCAGCGGGGCTCCGGCTGCCTCACCGTGGTGTCCTCCGACTTCGTGGCCGCTGCCTACCAGGGCAGAGTCACCCTCACCGACCACCCCGAGCAGGAACATTTCCAGGTCCACATCTCGGAGCTGGAGCCGGGGGATGCCGGCACCTTCCAGTGTGGCCTGGGGGTCAATGGCAGAGGGCTCTCCTTCAGAGTCACCCTCAGCGTTGCTGAAGGTAATCACACCCTTGGGACTCCCTCAAATACCATCTTCTTGGTATTTTGCCAATATTTGGACTCGCTAAAATAGCATTTCCTTGGTATTTTACCAATATTTGGACTCGCTAAAATAGCATTTTCTTGGTATTTTACCAATATTAGGACTCCATCAAATACCATTTCCTTGGAGTTTTTCCCCCTCTCCTTCTTAAACATAAGTAATTACACCCTTAGGACTCACTAATATACCATTTTCTTGGTATTTTACCAATTGGTAATTTTCCCAATACTAGGACTCTCTCAAACACCATTTCCTTGGTATTTTACCAATATTAGGACACCCTCAATGGTATTTTACCAATATTAAGACTCCCTAAAATCCCATTTTCTTGGTATTTTACCATTACTAGAGCTACCCAAAATACCATTTTCTTGGTTTTATACCAATACTAGGACTCCCTCAAATACCATTTCCTTGGTATTTTGCCAATATTAAGACTCCCTAAAATAGCATTTTCTTTGTATTTTACCAATCTTAGGACACCCTCAATGGTATTTTACCAATATTAAGACTCCCTAAAATAGCATTTTCTTGGTATTTTACCAATATTAAGACCCACTCAAATACCATTTTCTTTGAGTTTTCCCCCTCTCCCTCTTAAACATAAGTAATTACACCCTTAGGACTCGCTAAAATACCATTTTTTTGGTATTTTACCAATTGGTAATTTTCCCAATATTAGGACTCCCTCAAACACCATTTCCTTGGTATTTTACCAATATTAGGACGCCCTCAATGGTATTTTACCAATATTAAGACTCCCTAAAATACCATTTTCTTGGTATTTTACCAATACTAGAACTACCCAAAATACCATTTTCTTGGTTTTATACCAATACTAGGACTCCCTCAAATACCATTTCCTTGGTATTTTGCCAATATTAAGACTCCCTAAAATAGCATTTTCTTTGTATTTTACCAATCTTAGGACACCCTCAATGGTATTTTACCAATATTAAGACTCCCTAAAATAGCATTTTCTTGGTATTTTACCAATATTAAGACCCACTCAAATACCATTTTCTTTGAGTTTTCCCCCTCTCCCTCTTAAACATAAGTAATTACACCCTTAGGACTCGCTAAAATACCATTTTTTTGGTATTTTACCAATTGGTAATTTTCCCAATATTAGGACTCCCTCAAACACCATTTCCTTGGTATTTTACCAATATTAGGACGCCCTCAATGGTATTTTACCAATATTAAGACTCCCTAAAATACCATTTTCTTGGTATTTTACCAATACTAGAACTACCCAAAATACCATTTTCTTGGTTTTATACCAATACTAGGACTCCCTCAAATACCATTTCCTTGGTATTTTGCCAATATTAAGACTCCCTAAAATAGCATTTTCTTGGTATTTTACCAATATTAGGACACCCTCAATGGTATTTTACCAATATTTGGACTCCCTAAAATAGCATTTTCTTGGTATTTTACCAATATTAAGACTCACTCAAATACCATTTTCTTTGAGTTTTTCCCCCTCTCCCTCTTAAACATAAGTAATTACACCCTTGGGACTCCCTCAAATGGTAAAATACCATTTTTGTGGTATTTTACCAATATTAGGACTCCATCAAATACCATTTCCTTGGAGTTTTTCCCCCTCTCCCTCTTAAACATAAGTAATTACACCCTTAGGACTCGCTAAAATACCATTTTCTTGGTATTTTACCAATTGGTAATTTTACCAATATTAGGACTCCCTCAAATACCATTTCCTTGGTATTTTGCCAATATTTGGACTCCCTCAATGGTATTTTACCAGTATTAAGACTCCCTAAAATACCATTTTCTTGGTATTTTACCATTACTAGAGCTACCCAAAATACCATTTTCTTGGTTTTATACCAATACTAGGACTCCCTCAAATACCATTTCCTTGGTATTTTGCCAATATTAAGACTCCCTAAAATAGCATTTTCTTTGTATTTTACCAATATTAGGACACCCTCAATGGTATTTTACCAATATTAAGACTCCCTAAAATAGCATTTTCTTTGTATTTTACCAATATTAGGACACCCTCAATGGTATTTTACCAATATTAAGACTCCCTAAAATAGCATTTTCTTGGTATTTTACCAATCTTAGGACACCCTCAATGGTATTTTACCAATATTAAGACTCCCTAAAATAGCATTTTCTTGGTATTTTACCAATATTAAGACCCACTCAAATACCATTTTCTTTGAGTTTTCCCCCTCTCCCTCTTAAACATAAGTAATTACACCCTTAGGACTCACTAATATACCATTTTCTTGGTATTTTACCAATTGGTAATTTTACCAATATTAGGACTCCCTCAAACACCATTTCCTTGGTATTTTGCCAATATTTGGACTCCCTCAATGGTATTTTACCAGTATTAAGACTCCCTAAAATACCATTTTCTTGGTATTTTACCATTACTAGAGCTACCCAAAATACCATTTTCTTGGTTTTATACCAATACTAGGACTCCCTCAAATACCATTTCCTTGGTATTTTGCCAATATTAAGACTCCCTAAAATAGCATTTTCTTTGTATTTTACCAATATTAGGACACCCTCAATGGTATTTTACCAATATTAAGACTCCCTAAAATAGCATTTTCTTGGTATTTTACCAATATTAAGACTCACTCAAATACCATTTCCTTTGAGTTTTTCCCCCTCTCCCTCTTAAACATAAGTAATTACACCCTTAGGACTCACTAATATACCATTTTCTTGGTATTTTACCAATTGGTAATTTTACCAATATTAGGACTCCCTCAAATACCATTTCCTTGGTATTTTGCCAATATTTGGACTCCCTCAATGGTATTTTACCAGTATTAAGACTCCCTAAAATACCATTTTCTTGGTATTTTACCAATATTAGAACTACCCAAAATACCATTTTCTTGGTTTTATACCAATACTAGGACTCCCTCAAATACCATTTCCTTGGTATTTTGCCAATATTAAGACTCCCTAAAATAGCATTTTCTTGGTATTTTACCAATATTAGGACACCCTCAATGGTATTTTACCAATATTAAGACTCCCTAAAATAGCATTTTCTTTGTATTTTACCAATATTAGGACACCCTCAATGGTATTTTACCAATATTAAGACTCCCTAAAATAGCATTTTCTTGGTATTTTACCAATATTAAGACTCACTCAAATACCATTTTCTTTGAGTTTTTCCCCCTCTCCCTCTTAAACATAAGTAATTACACCCTTAGGACTCACTAATATACCATTTTCTTGGTATTTTACCAATTGGTAATTTTACCAATATTAGGACTCCCTCAAATACCATTTCCTTGGTATTTTACCAATATTAGGACGCCCTCAATGGTATTTTGCCAATATTAAGACTCCCTAAAATAGCATTTTCTTTGTATTTTACCAATATTAGGACACCCTCAATGGTATTTTACCAATATTTGGACTCCCTAAAATAGCATTTTCTTGGTATTTTACCAATGTTAAGACTCACTCAAATACCATTTCCTTTGAGTTTTTCCCCCTCTCCCTCTTAAACATAAGTAATTACACCCTTGGGATTCCCTCAAATACCATTTTTTTTTTGTATTTTACCAATATTAGGACTCCGTAAAATACATTTTTCTTGGTATTCTACCAATATTAGGTCTCCCTCAAATACCATTTTCTTGGAGTTTTTCCCCCACTCCCTCTTAAGTAATTGCACCCTTGGGACTCCCTCAAATACCATTTTCTTGGTATTTTACCAATATTAAGACTCCCTAAAATAGCATTTTCTTTGTATTTTACCAATATTAGGACTCCCTCAAATACCATTGTCTTGGTATTTTACCAATTGGTAATTTATCAGTTAGTAATTTTACCAATATTAGGACTCCCTAAAATACCATTTTCTTTGAGTTTTTTTCTTGGTATTTTACCAATATTAGGGATCCCTCAAATACCATTTTCATGGTATTTTACCAATATTAAGACTCCCTAAAATTGCATTTTCTTTGTATTTTACCAATATTAGGACTCCCTCAAATACCATTTTCATGGTATTTTACCAATATTTACTCCCTAAAATACCACTTTCTTGGTATTTTACCAGCATTTTACTCCCTAAAATACCAATTTCTTTGAGTTTTTTTTTCTTGGTATTTTACCAATATTAGGGCTCCCTCAAATACCATTTTCTTGGTATTTTACCAATATTTCACTCCCTAAAATACCAATTTCTTTGAGTTTTTTTCCTTGGTATTTTACCAATATTAGGGCTCCTTCAAATACCACTTTCTTGGTATTTTACCAGCATTTTACTCCCTAAAATACCAATTTCTTTGAGTTTTTTTCTTGGTATTTTACCAATATTAGGGCTCCTTCAAATACCATTATCTTGGTATTTTACCAGCATTTTACTCCCTAAAATACCAATTTCTTTGAGTTTTTTTCCTTGGTATTTTACCAATATTAGGGCTCCTTCAAATACCACTTTCTTGGTATTTTACCAATATTTTACTCCCTAAAATACCAATTTCTTTGAGTTTTTTTTTCTTGGTATTTTACCAATATTAGGGCTCCCTCAAATACCATTTTCTTGGTATTTTACCAATATTTTACTCCCTAAAATACCATTTTCTTGATATTTTACCAATATTTTACTCCCTAAAATACCTTTTCTTTGAGTTTTTTTCTTGGTATTTTACCAATATTTTACTCCCTAAAATACCATTTTTTTTGAGTTTTTTTCTTGGTATTTTACCAATATTTTACACCCTAAAATACCATTTTCTTGGTGTTTTACCAATATTTTACTCCCTAAAATACCAATTTCTTTGAGGTTTCCCCCTCTCCCTCTTAAGCAAAGCTCCACCGCTGGCCTGCCCGCTGTGTGAGAGCTGCAGGGGCTTTCAGGGAGGGTTCCTGTCACGCCCTGGGTGTCTCTGTGCACAGCCCCACCTGTTCCTGAGGATGCTGAGCTCTTCTACGTGAAGCTGCGCAGCACCTGGACCGTGAGCTGCAGCTTTGGGGAGGGCACGGCCGAGATGAGGAAATACCTGTGCAAGAAGGAGAAGGACGGCTGCCGGAACATTATCGACAGCTACCAGGACGAAGATCCCACAGGGAGACTTCAGCTGACGTTTGAGAACCCTCCAGGCTCGTTCCGTGTCACCATGACTCGGATGGACTGGGAAGATGCAGGCTTGTACTACTGTGGGGCTGGTGAATATGGGAAGGACAGCACGAGCAAGGAGCTGGACGTGTTTGTCTACGAGGGTGAGCTGCTCCCAGGGTGTTTTCCCCTTCCTCTCTCCTGCTTCTCAGAAGCATCAGCAGCACTGCTGCTTTATTTAGCAAGAACTTGAATTTCTCTTTGCTGTTATCCTATTCTCTCATCTATATACTTATTTCTATACATTTAACTACCTGTAATGTACTAAACCATCACTAAATGAAGCTTGTATCCAGACTTCACCTTCCCAGAAGTGGGTAGCTCTGTTCCCCAGCCCAAAACTCCAGGAGACAAATTCCATCCCCCCAGTCTGAGGCAAGCAAGCTGTCTCTTCAAGCCCCCAGCTCCTTAAATCTCAAGCTGACAGATGTAGATGGTCCCTCTAGCAAAGGGAGCAAAGCTTTGGGATATCTGTCCACAAAGCCAACAATGCTCAGTGAATTTGGGAAAAAGCAAGGCCTGACTGACCCTTCAGGATGAATTCCCACCAGTGCCAGGACAATCTCTGCTGTTTGCACCCCTGAGCTTTACCTGGCCTCCCTTTAGCCACAGCAGCTTTGTTTGATCTGATCATGTTGATTTCCTTTGGAAGGTGCCCCGTGGACACAAGTGAGACTCTTATAACTGCTCATTTCATTCTTACCAACAGACAAAAATTTCCCTCACTTAAAGACCAACATCACTGCAAAAACTGGAAGTTCAGCAACCTTCGAGTGCCTCTATGAGCCTCTGCTAAATTCCTCCACGAGGTTCTGGTGCAAGCAGAAAGGCAGGCATTGTGTGAGAATCATAGACAGCACTGGGCGGGTGGAGGACACCTACGAAGGAAGAGTGGCCGCGTTCGAGAACCCCGAAAACAAAACTGTCACCATCGTCCTGAACCAGCTGAGGGACAAGGACAAAGGCAGTTACTGGTGCATGTCCAACGAGCTGAGGGAGCAGCAGTCATCGACAGAGCTGACGGTGGTGCCAGGTAAGGGCCGTGCCCTGGCAGCTCTCTGCCTGCTCAGGAGGCACAGAACCACCCCGAGGGAGCAGTCTGGCTTTTTGGGAAAGGATGTGGCTTTTTGGGAAGGGATGTGGCTTTTTGGGAAGGAATGTGGCTTTTTGGGAAGTGATATGGCTTTTTGGGAAGGGATGTGGCTTTTTGGGAAGGGATGTGATCTCCGAGCCTGAGCTCACCCCAGCAGCTTTGAAACTGAGACAGGTTCATTTTTGTGGGAATGCAGAAAATTCTCATGAAATATTTCTTAAGCCTTACAGGAAGATGTTCTAAATGAATTAGCCAATTTGATTAATAAGGAGAATTTATTCCATAACTAAAATTCAATTGAAAAGAGGCCACAAACAAAGATCAGATGGGCTCTGACCCAGGCTAACAGCGTCGGGTGAGGCAGGGAGGGCACTCTGGCTCCTCACCTCTGTGCATCACAAAGACACAGCTCTCACAAAGGCTTCTTATACATTTCTAAGCTTCAAGGGCTGCTGGGAAGGGTTTTCTGCTTTCTTTTTGTTGATTTTATCCTTTCAGCATATTAGTGTAGTTTTTCCTTTTGTGCTATCGCTCTTGCTGAAAGTTTCCCAAACTTCTGCAATAAAGGTTCTGGGAGACACAGATTTACCTTATCAATGATGCATATCGAGTGCATATTGCTGGGGTTTGGTCAGATGAATAATCCTCTGGAATCAACATTTCTGGAGATGAATATTCAGGCTAGGATCTTGGTGCATATTGCTGTAATCTCACCAGGGGGAGTTTCCCAGGACCCTCCTTTGGTGTGCCAGTGTGGCAATGTTCAGAGGGGTTTTAGGATGAGGGAAGAGAAAGGTGACTCCATGTTCAGAAGGCTTGGTTTATTATTTTATGATATATATGATATTAAAACTATACTAAAAGAACAGAAGAAAGGATTTCAGCAGAAGGCTGGCTAAGAATAGAAAAGGAATGAATAACAAAGGTTTGTCTGTGACCCAGACAGTCTGGACAGCTGGGCTGGGATTGGCCATTAATTAAAAACAACCAGGTGAGACCAATCCCAGACCCACCTGCTGCATCCCACAGCAGCAGATAATCATTGCTTACAGCTTGTTCCTGAGGCCTCTCAGCTTCTCAGGAGGAAAAAAATCCTAAGGAAAGGATTTTTCATAGAACATGTCAGTGACATGCCAGGATTTTCATCAGGTGAGATTACTGTAGCCTCAGCACGAACTTATAGATATCATCTATTGCAAAGAGAACCTTAAACAGCATCTTTCATGGTAATTTAGCAACACAAGGAGCCCTTTCCTTCCAGGCTGGAAAGTGCTGCCAACACAACGAAGGCAAAAAGGGTAAGGGGAGGCAGGAGAGAGGCCCCTGCCCTGGGAGATGTGGCCACAGCACTCTGTCCCAAGGGGGCTGTCCCCTCCAGGGGGCTTTATTCACCCCCAGCAGCACCAGCGCCCCCCGAGCGCCTCCCCAGCCCTGCTGTCCTGTTTGCCCCCGCAGGAGAACCGGCGCTGACGGGGAAGAAGAAGGTGGAGGCTCAGGCGGGCTCGCGGGTGAATTTGACCTGCTGTTACCCCTGCGCCTACTCCTCCTACGAGAAGTTCTGGTGCCGCTGGAGCAGCACGGGCTGTGCCATGCTGCCGGCTCAGCAGCCGGGGCTGCCGCAGCCGGGGGACGGCTGTGACCGCTCCGCCAGGACACTCGTGCTGAGCCTGGACGCGCTGAGGGAGGAAGATGAAGGCTGGTACTGGTGCGGGGTGAAGCGCAACGGGGTCTTCGGGGAGACCATGGCCGTGGAGCTGCGGGTGAGCGCAGGTGAGCTCGGGTGAGCTCGGGTGAGCTGCGGGTGAGAGCGGGTGAGAGCGGGTGAGCTGCAGGTGAGCGCACGTGAGCTGCGGGTGAGCTCGGGTGAGCTGCGGGTGAGCTGCGGGTGAGCTGCGGGTGAGCTGCGGGTGAGCTGCGGGTGAGCGCGGGTGAGAGCGGGTGAGGTGCGGGTGAGCGCGGGTGAGCTGCGGGTGAGCTGCGGGTGAGGTGCGGGTGAGCTGCGGGTGAGGCGCGGGTGAGCTCGGGTGAGGTGCGGGTGAGCTCGGGTGAGCTGCGGGTGAGCTCGGGTGAGCGCGGGTGAGCTGCGGGTGAGCGCGGGTGAGCGCGGGTGAGCTGCGGGTGAGCGCGGGTGAGGTGCGGGTGAGGCGCGGGTGAGGCGCGGGTGAGGCGCGGGTGAGGCGCGGGTGAGCGCAGGTGAGCTCGGGTGAGCTGCGGGTGAGGTGCGAGTGAGGTGCGAGTGAGCTCGGGTGAGCTCGGGTGAGCTCGGGTGAGCTGCGGGTGAGCGCGGGTGAGGTGCGGGGTGAAGCGCAGGTGAGCTGCTGGTGAGCTCGGGTGAGCGCAGGTGAGCTCGGGTGAGCGCGGGTGAGCGCGGGTGAGGTGCGGGTGAGCGCGGGTGAGCGCGGGTGAGCACAGGTGAGCTGCGGGTGAG
This sequence comes from Haemorhous mexicanus, assembly GCF_027477595.1. Classification (NCBI taxonomy): domain Eukaryota; kingdom Metazoa; phylum Chordata; class Aves; order Passeriformes; family Fringillidae; genus Haemorhous; species Haemorhous mexicanus. The sequence continues at coordinate 3,926,572 of NC_082365.1, read as the reverse complement.
CGCAGGTGAGCTGCAGGTGAGCGCGGGTGAGGTGCGGGTGAGCGCGGGTGAGCGCGGGTGAGGTGCGGGTGAGCGCGGGTGAGCGCGGGTGAGCTGCAGGTGAGCTGCAGGTGAGCTCGGGTGAGCGCGGGTGAGCGCGGGTGAGCGCGGGTGAGCGCGGGTGAGCTGCGGGCAGGGTTTGCTGTCCGCTCTCCATCGCCGCTAGGCTGCAGCAGCTCAAAGCAGAAGCGCCGGCACCTCCCGGCCTCGCACCGTTTGTGTTCAGGGCTTTCGTCTCTCCCTTTTGACTTCCCAGTCGTAAAAAACTTCTTTCAGTCTAAAACTCACCTCTTTCTATGGCAATTGTGCTTTTAACCCCGTGCTGATTAATTGTTCCTGCTGCAGTGTAATATTTTCAGATTTTTTATTTTATTAAATAATATTATATTCTTCTATATAATTAGATATAATAATTATTATATTGTTGTATTAATTCGATAATAAATATATTATTATATAATATATATGTTATATAAAAATAATTATAACAAATAATATATAATTATAATTTGATCATTATATATTATGTTATTATTTAATAATAATTATTATTCTATAATAATATAATATCTAATATTATATTATTTTACTTATTTTATAATCTATTTATTTAGTTTTTTATTAAAATATATAAGTATTATGTTATTATTGAATAATATATTATGTTACTATTGAATAATAATTATTGCTATTATCATTTTATAATAATATGATATAATATTATATTTAATTTATAATATATTTATTTCGTTTAATATTTAATTATACATACATATTATTATGCTATTATTTAATACTATTTACTGATATTATTAAATATTATTAATTAATAATATAATATATAATACCATAATAATTTTAAAATATTTTATTTATTTTATAATATATTTATGTAGTTTTGACAACATTTGGCACCTTTCAGGTGAAGAACTGATCAAGTTCAGAGACTTTGCTCCCGGGAACTTCTTATCTTAATAAACGTGGAACCTGGAAGGGGCAGGAGAGGCTGACACAACAGCAAGGGGCTTAGTCTCAGATCAGTGGAGTATTTTGGAATTGAAAAGGTTTTGGGGGAGGACTATTGTTAGAAGCAGAGAAGGAAGAGAGCCCTGGCTATCGGATATTTCCCCATCCTGAGTGGGTGATGGCCAAAATGAAAACAGGGTAGCACAGCCCCATGTCATGGCTTTTGGTGGGCAAAGAGCCAGGGAGGCAAAGTATGATCTGGAAATATTGGATGCAGAACTTAGGAGTGCAAGAATTTTTCAAAACTTCATTGCAGAGATCGTCCTTGAGATTTTCACAGTAAATTATTTGGTGTGAGAGCATTTCAGGCCTTGAACCTCCCTTCTGAAGAGCCTCTCTGGAAAGCCAAAACCCCCAAGAGCAGCCCCATCTCCACCCAAGACACCCCAGCAGTTTTTGTGTCCAGCTCTGGTGCTGCTGCTCTCTAACCCCCCTCCTTCCCTGGGCACACAGGGAGAGATGCCAAGCTCAGCCCAGAGTTCCTGGGTGTTGGTTCCAGCCGTGGCCCTGGAGCTGCTCCCCCGGGAGGAGCCGGCAGCGGTGCTGAGGTGCGGAAAGGAGCTGCCCCAGAAAGGTTGGTTCTCTCCATCCCCTGCCTTTCACCATTCTCGTGGGGTTTGTGTGAGCCCGTTGTGTTGGTGCACCCTGTGTGTGTTGTTTAGCAACACACAAAAAGATCTTGTCCCCAAAGAACTCTGCTCTAAATGTCAGAGATAAAAAGTGACAGCAAAGGGCAAGATGACTCACAATTAATCTGCAATTCAAGAAAAGACTATCAGAAGGAAATTATTAGAGATTCCAGGTACAAAGTGCTTCTGTTAATATTAGAGAATTTTCCTTCACGTTTTTATAACCCAGCTGCTCATGCAGCTCTTTCAGCCCAACCTCAAGCCTGTATTTTTATTTGGGTTTTGTTTTATTCTGTGTGCTAGAATCCAGTTCACTGATTGAATTGCACCATGCTCACTCAGAATTACCATCCCACCCAGATTTAGCCTGCTGGATTTTCACGTGCATCACTCTCAGTGAGATCTCTCTCCCTCAATTCCAGCTCTGATGAGAGCCATGGCTCCCACACTCTGGCCTTAGTGCTGGGCCCTCTTGCTGGCCTGATCCTGATCGTCGTGACAGCTTTTGCCATTGTCAAATACAGGCAGCTGAAGAGATCTGGTGAGTCCCTGCCTCTCTGGGCTCTCAAGAAACAGCAGCAGCATTGAGTTAAAGGTGCTGGGCTGAGCTGCTCTCCTGGTACCACACCAGGATGGGCAGGAAGGTCCCTGCTACTCCTGTGACCCATCCAGAGAGCTCCAACTGACCCCATCCAGAGAGCTCCAATTCCCTGCTCTGACCCATCCAGAGAGCTCCAACTGACCCCATCCAGAGAGCTCCAATTCCCTGCTCTGCCCCTTCCAGAGAACTCCAACCTCTGCTCTGACCCATCCAGAGAGCTCCAGCTCCTGCTCTTACCCATCCAGAGAGCTCCAATTCCCTGCTCTGACCCATCCAGAGAGCTCCAATTCCCTGCTCTGACCCATCCAGAGAGCTCCAATTCCCTGCTCTGACCCATCCAGAGAGCTCCAATTCCCTGCTCCGACCCATCCAGAGAGCTCCAGCTCCTGCTCTGACCCATCCAGAGAGCTCCAACCTCCTGCTCTGACCCATCCAGAGAGCTCCAATTCCCTGCTCTGACCCATCCAGAGAGCTCCAACTGACCCCATCCAGAGAGCTCCAACCCTTGCTCTTACCCATCCAGAGAGCTCCAACCCCTGCTCTGACCCATCCAGAGAGCTCCAACCTCCTGCTCTGACCCATCCAGACAACTCCAACCCCCTGCTCCTCACACTGACCCATCCAGAGAGCTCCAATTCCCTGCTCTGACCCATCCAGAGAGCTCCAACCCCCAGAGGGCCCAGGCTGAGACAGCCCAGCCCTCCCTGGGCTTTGCCCATTGTGCCACAGCATCACCTGGCACTGAGGGTTTGGCTCTTAACCTGCTCCCACCCACTCTGAGCAAGACCTGAGGGGTTTTCCTCCTCCCTCTCACCAGACCTGGTGTCCGTGGGGAGCTACAGGACCAACATCAGCATGTCAGACTTTGAGAGCGTGAGGGACTTCAGTGCCAGCAACAGTGTGAAGGAGAGCCAGGAGACCCCCATGGGAGGGGATGGTGAGTGACTGACCCCAGCCCAGCCCCTCCTTGCTGAAATACCCCACAAAAGCCACAGAAACACAGAAACCTGCCAGCCACTGCCCCCTCCCCAACACCTTCCTTCCTCTGCCTGCAGAGTTCATCACCACCACGGACACCCCGGACAGTGCTGCCACCACAGCGAAGGCTAAAAGGGTAAGGGGAGGCAGGAGAGAGGCCACTGACCTGGGAGATGTGGCCACAGCCCTGCACTCTGTCCCAAGGGGGCTGTCCCCTCCCAGGGGCTTTATTTATCCCCAGGTGCTCTCCATTTTACCCAGATCCAGCCCCTGCTGCAGACCAGCCCCTGTGGGTGGGGGGTCTCACCCCTGTCCTCACTCCTGTTTTAGCAGAGACATTAACAGCAGACATTAACTTTGCTTCAAGAACCAAACCAAGGCAGCCCCAGGCAGCGTCAGGAAGGTTGGGTTTGTTACCAGGAATATGAATCACTGGGATAAGCAGATGGCTGGAAACATCACATCCCACTTCTCGGTGGCACAGGGAGGCAGGGAGGGCTCTGCCATTGCAAGGGCTGAGATTTGCTGGGGTCTCTGCCTCTCCCCAGCTTTCTCAGCCTCCCCTCCCCTCCCCTTGGGTAAGATGGTGGTGCAGTGGCCCCGTTTGGCAGTGGCTGCAGGTGCCACATCCAAGCCTGTGCTTTTCACGGTCCTGACCAACAGGAGAGGTGTGGGTGATGTGCATGCCAGGAGCTGAACTGGGGCAATCAAGGGAGCTGTCAGGACATCAGTAAAGCCAGCAGCTCTGGGGCAGGGGGGCTGGATGCCAACACCCAGGGACAGGCTTGCCAAGGAATCCCAAACCTAAAAGCTTTTGGGGTTGGTGCTCCCTGGATTACCCCACTCCTGCAGTGTCCCCGTGCTATCCTGGGATATCCACAAAGTGCTGCCCATCCCCCTGCCCTGACTGTGCCCTCCTGTCCTTCCCAGAGCTCCAAGGAGGACGCTGACCTCGCCTACTCCTCCTTCCTGGCCACCTCCAGCGGCATCACCCAGGCCAGCTCCGGGGGGGACAGCGCTGTCCTGGACGTGTCCCCACCCCAGGACCGGGTCTGAGGGGAGGTGGCAGCGCCTGGGACTGGCTCTGCCTTGAGGATCACCATGTCAGCTAACAACACTGTGCATTTCTCCCACAATTTGCTATAGCTTGACCTGGTTTTTGCTTAAATTCAGCTTCAAGTGGTGATTTAGGAGTGGTTTGATGGCAAGGGGGGCTGGAGGTGCAGGTGTGAGTGAGGAGGTTGGGCTGGGAAACAGCAGGAACGCGAGTGGCTCATCCCACCAGCAGCCCCAGTTGTTACACTGGGCTCTCACAGGCCAGAAGGAACATTGGGGAAAAAAAAAAAAAGGAAAAAAATCCCATTATCTTTTAAAGGCAGCTGGGAAACCTTTTAGAACAGCGTCTGATCCTTTTGATTCCTCTGAGCTTTCCCGACCTGGGGGCAGCACCTGCAGGGCAGACACGCCTGGAGTGTTTGTGTGCACAGCAATAAAGAATCCAGTGGCTTTCAGCAGACCGGGGAACTCAGCGTCTGTGGCATGTCACAGGAGAGCCCACCCAGAGAGGCACAGTAAGGGTGGGAAAAGCTGAATATCCCACGGACAAAGCAGTGCAGGAAGGGGTGACAATGGCAGGCTGGGTTATCCGGCCGACCCTGAATTTCATTGGGGATAAACAAACACAAATGACTCCTGAATTGGGGATTCCAGAATTTCACTGAGGCTGAAACACAAATTATTCCTGAATTGGGGATTCCAGAATTTCACTGAGGATGAAACACAAATTATTCCTGAATTGGGGATTCCAGAATTTCACTGAGGGTGAAACACAAATGATTCCTGAATCGTGGATTTCAGAATTTCACTGAGGGTGAAACACAAATGATTCCTGAATCGTGGATTTCAGAATTTCACTGAGGATGAAACACAAATGATTCCTGAATCGTGGATTTTCATGCTGGCATGAGCAGGGCAGCATCTTCCCTCCTGCTCACCAGCTCTCACATCCACATTGCACCTTCCTGCCTGCCCTCAAAGGGAGGTGAGGGCTCACCTGCCGCATCCCCAGGGCTGCATCCCCTCAGCAGCACTGTGGGAAGGGGTTTGGGGCTCGGGAAAGGCGTGGAGGGACCGGGACAGGTCCGTGAGGGACCGGGACAGGTCCGAGAAAGGGGCAGGGACAGGTCCGAGAAAGGGGCAGGTCCGTGCTGGCACCAGGACAGGTCCGTGCTGGGACCGGGACAGGTCCATGAGGGACGGGGACAGGTCCGTGCTGGCACCGGGACAGGTCCGAGAAAGGGACAGGGACAGGTCCGTGCTGGCACCAGGACAGGTCCGTGAAAGGACCGGGACAGGTCCGTGCTGGCCCCGGGACAGGTCCGTGAAAGGACCGGGACAGGTCCGTTCTGGCACCAGAACAGGTCCATGAAAGAGACCGGGACAGGTCTGTGAAAGGACCGGGACAGGTCCGTGCTGGCCCCGGGACAGGTCCGTGAAAGGACCGGGACAGGTCCGTGCTGGCCCCGGGACAGGTCCGTGAAAGGACCGGGACAGGTCCGTTCTGGCACCAGAACAGGTCCATGAAAGAGACCGGGACAGGTCTGTGAAAGGACCGGGACTGGTCCGTTCTGGCCCCGGGACAGGTCCGTGCTGGCCCCGGGAAGGGAGGGAATGCCTGACTCAGGCGCAGCAGGAAAGGCGTGAGCCTGGAAAGCATCCCCGGCGGGCAGCCGCGGCAGGAGAGCGCTCGGGTTTGGAAATTTCTGAGAGGAGAAAACCCCTTTCGCTCTCCCTTTGTAAATCCTCTTCCTCCTCAGCCTGCCCCACGGCGTCCTTTCCGCAGCTCCTGGGAGCAGCCGGGATGAGCTGAGCTCCGGCGGAGGAGCAGGGGCGGGCTGAGCATCCCGCAGCCCTCCCGCAGCCCTCGGCCGCCTGCCGTGCCCCCCGCTCCTTCCCACTGCTGGCACTTCATTAATTGTTCTCATTGCAATGTGCAGCATCATTTAGTTTAGGCAACATCTGGCACCTTTCGGGTGGAGAACTGATCAAGGTCAGAGGTCTTGCTCCATACTTCATATCTTCATACATTTCATATCTTAATAAACGTGAAAGCAGGAAGGGGCAGGAGAGGCTGACACCAACAGCAAGGGGCTTAGTCTCAGCTTTGGTGGAGTATTTTGGGATTGAAATGGTTTTGGGGGAGGACTATTGTGAGAAGCAGAGAAGGAATAGAGCCCTGGTATCTGATATTTCCCCATCCTGAGTGGGTGATGACCCTGGCTGCTGCCGTGCCCTGCAGTGGGGACAGAAGTGTAAAATCCCTGGGTTAGGTGAAAGCACTGAGCCAGGCAGGGGCTGGGGGGTGCAGCACGCGGGGTGGGATCGATGGGATGGGCTGTAACAGTTGTGAAGCTGAAGGAGTGGAATAAAACCCTCAAGCTGTGATCCAGAGCCCACAAAGATCCCTGAGGAACTCACCAAGCAGCCCCTGCTCCTTCAGAGGTGCCAGCTGATTTCCTGTGGTCAGGGATGAGCTGTGACACCTCACTGCACCCCAGCATCATCCCCAGGGGCTGTTCTTCCACAGAGAACCACGGAATGTCCCAGACACCTGCCATTCCTAAAGGAGTGATGGAGCTGAACAATCAGCTCTCCTGAGCACTGCCAGAGCACGGCGAGGTGTGTTCACCTGTTCATGCCCTGACACCTGGACAAATGAAACCCACTGGAAGGTGAATTAACAGAACCAAAGCCCTGAGAAGCTTTCCTTTGGCATCAGCAAATATCTCAGGGAGGACAGTGAGCAGTCAGAGATCTTTCCTTGGAAAGGGAATCACCAAATGCCAGCCTGACACTCGTGCCACAGGGAGATGCTGGTGCTGTGCCCCAGCTGGGATTTGGGGCATGCACTGGGTACCAGCAACACCCAAAATGGGAGAGGACAGACCAGAGCTGTAAATAATGCCCAGTTTTGGGGACAAACTGGGGGATTTAGCAGCACTGAGGCCTGAGTTTGGTGTTTCTGGCATGCCCGGAAGGATGCATCAGCCCTGGCATGCTGGAGTGACAGCATCTCCTGTAAAAGGACACCACAGAGAATTCAGAAAGTTTCACCAGCAAGAATCATACAATTCCTCAGAATTTTGACAAACAGACTCAGCACAGTTTCAAGTTGGGTTTATTTATGGTCATCACCACCAATTTCCACAAAACTCACTACTGAGTGTCAGTAAATTGCTCAATACACTCAAAAACCTTTTTCTATTCAGCAACCACATATCTTGCACAGAAACTTTTTTACTGATAAGGCAGAAAATATCATCTCAAAAGGAAACACAGATTTCTAAGGCCTGACATACCTGCTAGGACCTGTTCTTGGAAGCATTTCCCACACTGTACTTCTCATTTCAGCCAGATCCATCAGCGGCAGCAGCCCTGAGAACGAGCCCGGGTTTATTCAACATCAGCTGCACCAGCCAGCCCCCAGCACTCATTCCCCACATCCCCTAGGCAAAATATCTGTAATTTAAACACGAATTTTATGACATGATCACAACTTATGTCTGCCAGCAAGAGAAACCCTTGTGGGTTTTCCCTGGGAGCATCCTTTGGTAGCAGCGAGGGCGATGCTGATTTAATCAAACTCGTTATTCCCATCTTAATGAAGACTCTGCTGATGTCCCTGGCTGGCAAAGCCCCCCATGTTTGCCTGAGCGCAGCTGGAACTGATGGGGAGCTGCACTGATACAGAGATTTATTGTCCCTCTCATCTCTGCAAAGCCCCTGCAGGTCCTCAGCACAGCCCCCGGGTAATTAACACCGCCCGCTAACGAGATTTCTCCATCCAGTCCAGGAGGATGTCCAGCTCCCCCAGGGATTTCATGGCTGCAGATGTGACATTCAGCTGAAATGATATTTAAGGCAATGAGCTGTAAGCAGGCACCATCACTACAACCCAACATAAAGAGCATTTAAATATGTGTTCATAACATATATGTTATAATATTATAGTATGTATTATCATATACATATTTAACCTATTATTATTATTAATAATAATGATGATGATGATGATGATGATGTGTGTGACCAGCCTCAGTCACCAACTCACCCCTTCATAGTTTGCAAGTATTTGCTTGAATTTCTCTGTGGATTCCTCCCCACACAGGCAATTATTCTGCTCACGCTGGAAAAACAAGATTAATTCATGAGTCTTATTTTTTAAAGTAAGATTTCAGTTTCTGATTTTGCTGGGCACCATAGATTGAGACACTGTGGACCTGTGGAAAAGGCTGCAGGTCCCTGAATCAGGCTTTAGCTCACTTGGACAGGATGAATTTTGGCCTTTAGGACCAACAGGGGAGTTTGCTGGTGAGTGGGCAAATATAAAAATCTCCCAGTGGACAGAACACTCTTCACACCACTCTGCTTTGTACTCTCATTAAAAACCATTCATATCAACAGAGACTTTGCAGCTTTACAAGCCTGCCAGGTTGGTTTATAGATGAAATATTAGGAGATGCACTCTGGGGCAGGAGCCAGGACTTACACACTGCCCCAGCTTCCTCCTGGTGCTGAGGAAGGAGTTGGCAATGCTGCTGATTTTCCTGTTCACAAACGAGTCCTCAGTCCTGCAGTGCTTGAAAACCTTGTCCACGTAGAAGGTGAAGAGCTGATAGGTGATGCAGCATCTGTCTGAAGACTTAGAAAATTAATTTAATGACTAAAAGTTCTCCCACAGGGGGTAACCTGCTCTCTGGGATAAAGCATCTCTGACAGGAAGCTCGTGGGAGCTGAGCACAGCAGGACAGTTTGACTCAGAGAAAGCTTCTTCAGTGGGGCTTGATGGCAGCTGATAAAATAGATGGGAAATCATTTTAGGCTGATTTTCCAGGAGGTCCATCCTCAGCAAGTCTCAGAGGGTGAAACCAGCTGATTTTGCAGCTGGGTGTCAGAGGCTGAGACCCAGAGAGAGGCTCCTGCCCGGGGCTTGGCGGTGTGAGAAAGCTGAAAATCGCTGACTGATGATAGATTGCACTTCTCAAGGTCACATCCAGCTGCTCTGGGACCCTCCCCAGCCAGGGCCACCTACCTTAACCTTGTGCAGGGAGTGAGGGTGGGACAGGATGCTCAGGGTCCGGATGGGGTCTCTGGATTGCTGCGGGGAGGATGGAGATGGGCATGGAGCTGCTGGCTCCAGAGGGGCCCCAGGAGCTGCCAGGGGCTCCCCCAGCCCCCCAAAGCCTGGGAAATACTCACAATATTGGCTTTAATGGCTGTGAAGCCAGCCCTGATCTCTGTCATGCTCATGGAAACCCTGCAGGCTCCAAAGTGGAAGATTTTGTCCCCAGCTGTTGGCATCAAATTCACCCAGCAGGACATGGAGAAGAGGCAGAGGAACAGGGGGGGTCCTCTCATGTCAGCTGCCTGGGAGACCTGCCCAAGGAAGAGAACTTTCCTCCTTATTTTCCTAAATAACACAACCATGATTCATATGAAAATACACACATTTTATTGTACATCTGTATTAAAAACCCCATACTCATTACTATCTCTTACCCATTTCTTTTTTGTTCCCCATGAAAAAAAATAAAATATTTAACTGAAGAGCTCAAAAAGAAAAGGAGAAATAAATAAAATATCAGTCAAAAATGCATCTAAATAAATATTAGACTGTAATAACTACTAACATTAGTTATTCTGAAAAGGTCTTATCAGAAAAATAAATACAGTGAAATTAAATTTTTAAGTCTAATGGCACAGAAGCAACAGGAGGTAACTGACTGAAAGGAACAGATCCCAAAGTCTTATCCCAAAAGAAACCAGTTTCCCTCTGGAACAGCATAAGTCAAACACAAGTTTTGTTAGCACTGAAAATTAAGGTTATTAATAAAAAAAATATTTCAGAGATAGGAACACAAGGAAACACCCAGAAGGACACAGAGCAAAGGGATAAATTCAGTCTCTCACCTTGCTCTTTGGTGTGGGCTCACCTCTCACCCACGTCTGGCCTGGAGAGCTCCAAAGGAGGCGTTTTTATCCCGGTACCAGGAGGAAATAACTCCTGGATTAACTTTTGGGATTTTTCTTGCTTTTCCCAGCACGTATTTCCCTCTGTAATTTGCTGAATTAATGAGCTGGTGCAAGGGACCAGCTCTCTCTCCCACAGGTGTTTCCCTCACCTACGGAGGCGGGAACTCTGGCATCACTGCGTGGGTTTTCTTTTGGGAAGAGGGATGTGAAATCCCAAAATCAGGGACCATCCTTGGGGTCACATCCCCAAACATCCAACATGGGGCAATGCTGGCAATCCCCTCCTGGAGAGGGGCCATTCCCAGCTGCCCCCAGCTGGGGAGTGGGAAGCTCAGGGGCATCACCCCACAGGGTGCCAGTGGGCATCCAGGACTTCTGGCAATGTGTCACAGATATATTTTATGGAAAATTCTTTTGCTAAGGTTTTTCTCCTGAGAAGCTGAGAAGCCTCAGAGGAAAAGAAAAACAATAATTCTCTGCTGCTGTGGAATGCAGCAGGTGCATCTTTGATTGGTCTCGTGTGGTTGTTTTTAATTAATGACCCATCAAAGGTCCAGCTGGATCAGGACTCTGGTCAGTCACAGGATTTTATTATCATCCATTCCTTTCCTTCTCAGCCTTCTGATGAAATCCTTTCTTCTATTCTTTTAGTATAGTTTTAATATATTATTTTCTTTGAATATAATATTTATCATGAAACAATAAATCAGCCTTCTGAACCATGGAGTCAGATCCTCATCTCTTCCCTCGTCCTGGGACCCCTGTGAACAGCACCACAGCAATGGACCTGGTGGAACTGCTGAAACTCCAGGGTTTTCTCCATCATTGTCCTGGCACAAGTGGCCTTCCCCTGCCCCTTTCAGGGAATCCTGGTCCCACATTCAAGGAATCCTACTGCCAGGTTCGGGGAGTGCTGTTCCCAACCTGCTCAGCTCCTGGACACCTCTCCATCCTGTGTCCGTGGTGTTGGAGACACACAGAAACACGAGGTCGGGGGTTTTGGAGGACACAGCTCCCACCCTGCTGGCAGAAGAAGTGGTTTCCAGGGTCAGAGGGGATTTAGGTGATCAGTGCAAATCTGTCACCCTGCAGAAGGACAGCAATTCCACTGACACCTTCCCGAGCCCCAGCCCAGGGGCACAGGGACACCCGTGACCATCTCACCCGAGCTCTCCCTGCTGAGCAAAAGGAGCAGACACCTTCTCCTCCCAGCATTTCAGCCCCAGGCTGTCCCCAGGGAACCAGGATTTGTCACCTGAGGCTCAGTGTCACACGGATGTGGCAGTGCTGGTGCACACCCCAGCACTGGTTTGGACCTTCCTGCAGCCCCTTGGAGAGAGCTTCATTCAGTCTACAAACAAAACCGTGCAGCTAAATAAACTCCCTGGAGCTCCTGGGCCCAGGAGGGATGGCCAGCTGGGCTTGGAGGGCACTGGGGTGGCAGAGTCACCCCTCTAATGCCAGAGGCAGCCTCTGGAGCAGGTTCCTGCCAGGAGCAGCAGCCCCAGCGTGTCCCTGCTGCAAGGCAGCTGAGCCTTGTGCCTGTGGGCCAGGGCTGTCCTGCACGGATCTGCTGGGTGACTAATTCATTTATTGATCGCCAAGCTCAGTCTTGAGCCGAGATCTGTCACTAGGCAAATGGATTTTCTGCCCAGGCTAGTCAGGCCGTTGCACACAGGGCTGCTGGAAGTGCCCCAGGTGTGCCCACCGTGCCTCCCTCACCCGCTGGAAATCAGCCAGAGGGCAGGGCCCGGGCTGCAGCAGGCTGGGTTTGCCCTGGCTGAGGTGTTGGAGGGATCTGGGCTGTTAATCCTCCTCCAAATCCCAGCTGCTGCCTGGAATTGCAGCAAAAGTTTTGCTGGAAGCAGAGGAAGTGGCAGCACTCCCGGGAGCCTGCAGCACGCCCAGCCCGGGTGAGGAAACAATGGAAGAGGCAGTGGGTTCTTACTTCATTATGTAAATGGCAGGTGACATCAAAGGATTTCTTTCTTTTAGGTTTTTTTTTCCTTTTGGTAACTGAACTGACGCCCAGGATGGGTCAGCCAAGAGCCAGAAGGCAAGGAGGAGACGTGGCTGTGGGGGAGGTGGAGGAGAGATGCTGGGATGATACAGGAACAGCAGGGAAATGTTGGATTATCGAGTGCCAGACCCTTGTGCAGGTCTCTGCATGTGTCCCCCAGCCTCTCTGTTCTGTCACCGACCTCCTGCAAAGCAAAAGAAACAGCACGAGGGCAAGAAGGAGGAAAACCCCACCGGGGTGGGGAACACCCCCCAGAGATTTTCACTTTGGGGTTTTACTGGGTGTGAAATGGTGGTGATGGAGCAGCCCCAGTGCTGGATGCGGGGGATGTCCAAAAGCCTCTCATTTCAGGGCAGAGGGGGTGGAACCAGCACGGTTCCCAGAATGGTTTGGGTCGGGAGGGACCTCAGAGACCGTCTCGTGTCCCATGGTGGTGACACCTCCCACTGTCCCAGGCTGCTCCAAACCCTGTCCAACCTGGCCTTGGACACTTCCAGGGATCCAGGGGCAGCCACAGCTGCTCTGGCACCCTGTGCCAGGGCCTGCCCACCCTCCCAGGGCAGGATTTCTTCCCAAAATCCCACCCATCCCTGCCCTCTGGCAGTTTGAAGCCATCAGCACATGTTGGACCAAGCCCAGATGGAAGCAGATCCCCCAGCGTGGCTCTCCCCAGGCTGTCTCCATCCCTCCAGCCCCAGCAGCACGGAAATACCCTCAATAAAACAGCAAACCATCCCTCCTGTGCTCTGGGAAGGAGGAGGGAAAGAAGGAGCAGGGATTTCTGAAACAGCACTGCCACGCTGCAGATGAGCTCAGAAAAATGGGAAGTGGCTCCCTCAGGCACTCTGGGCATGGTTAAACCTCTGGGGCTGGGAATGGGGCAGGGAAGGCTCCTCTCCTCACCCCAGGAGCACTTCCAGCAAACGGGGGAGGGCTCCTCCCTCGGGGTTTCATGGCAGGCACGTTGTGACAGGGACTCCCAGGGTAGTGACGGCCCAGATAATGAGCAAAGGCAGCAGAGAGGGCTGTGAGCCAGCTGCCCTGGTGCTCAGGAATTCAAACTCAGCCCTGGGTGCCATTAACTCGTCTGAGAAATCATTGATGCAAAGCCCGTGGCCAGCAGCACATCCCACATCTCCCAGAAGGGGCTGAGTCGGGATCAGAGGGAATATCCCCAGAGCAGCTGGAAAATAGTGCTGTGTCAGGAGAATTAGCCACAAACCCCAGAGGTTTCTGTCCAAAAAGGAGACAGAGGAGTCCTTTGGCTTTGTTAGAATAAAGGCAGAGGCCATGGGGCATTGCCCTGGGGTCTCTCACACTTTTGGAGGACACAGCCTCCTTTTTATCCCAATTTTCAGCCACATTTCCCTTCTCTCTTTCCCCATTTCTGAGGTACTTGAGAGGTTCAGACTTCCCAAAACTTCTGATACCAGAGATTCCCTCTAATGTACAACCCTCCCTTTTCATTTTAATTCTTATGGAATTTAGAGTTTCCCCCCATTGTTTCTTTCATCTTTCACTGTCCAGTTTCATTTCTCAGCAAACCTGAAGTTTATTCGCAAAAGCAAATCTCTTTTTCCATTCACCAGCCAGTGGAATCCTCCCCATGGTTTATCTCCCAGTGCTGGTTTGATCTCCCAGCAGCCCCACAGCAGGAACGATGCTCAGCCCTGCCCACCGTCACTGCTGAGGTGACAAAACATCTCCAGGGTGGCAGAAAGCACCAGGCTGCTGCAGACACAGGGCTTGGGGCAGTGACTAACACAGGACAGGTCCTGGAGAGCCCTGGAGCGTGACAAGGCCCAGACACTCAGAGGGGACAGGGCACTGACTCACCCTGGCTGGTTGTGCTGGGAGACTCAGCCCTGCTCCATCCCCTGTGCACTGGGAGCTACTGGGGGTCATCCCACTGCTGTTACTGGGATTTACTGTGATCCTCACCCAGCTTCATTCATTCCCCATAATTCATTTCAAATCATTCATTTCATCCTGAAATAAAAAAAAAAAATAAATCCTTCAAGAAATCGCCATCGAGCGGCTCTCAAGGGCTGGTCCCAGATCAGTTTGACACCAGGTTTCCAGTAAAGTGTCTGGGGGTGATAAGGCAGTTTCAATAGTGCCTTTCAAGGCGCTTTTTGTGCTCTAAGAGGTTCTGATAACACTCAACAGCCCAGCTTTGGTTTGACATTCTTTGTCATCGCTCCTATTTCACAGCAGCTTTAGGTAAACCATCGTTTCAGATGTGAGCTGATAATGGTTTTTCTCAGGTCCCCAGAGCCAGAGAACGTGAGTGAGAGAAATGCTCCCAGAAATTTTCATAAAGGAAGAATTGAGCTGTAATAACAGCATCCAGCAACAATGTCTGGGCTCGGGAACCTTCCCGACCTCCTTCAGGAAAAGAGCTGCAGAAACCAACTCACAAAAATGATTGTGGGGTGTTACACCTGCCCTGATAATGCTGTAACTCACCAAAACGTCTGTCAAATTTTGTTTTCAGCAGCAGAAGAAAATGTTTTTATGTGGTTTTTCTGCGCTGGAGTAATTTCTTTGACACCTGAAGTGATGTAATTTGTGAGCCAGCCCTGCCCCCTGCGTAGCTGGGTGTCAACGGAAAGGTGAAACGCAGCTCGCAGCTCCTTAAAAATCAACATTTAAGTGCCAAGCAATCCCCGTCCCTCCAATCCGGAGCCAAACCCTCGTTTGAAGGAGTGCTAATGTGGCACTGTCCTCCTGAGCCAGGCAGGGACAGCAGCACCCTGCAGGTGCCACCCCTGGTGTCACTCTTCACATGAGCCCGGCTCTCCCTGTCATGGAAACACCCTCGGCCAGCCCTGACCATCAGGCTGCTCTTCTCTCTCTTAGTCAGTGCAGCTCGTTAGTGGCAGAAAGCCTGGCCAGGGCCAGCTCCAGCCCTGCCCTCTCCCAGCCCCAGCTCTGCAGTGCTGCTGACAGAAGTAAAAAAAAAAAAAAAAAAAATTGTTTTTCTCGGTAAACTCGACAAATGAGTCAGAAAACACTGAGAGAAGAGGTACTGCCAGAGAGGTACATCATGTTCCCTCTCCTCAGTCACGTTTTGAGCCACAACCCCCTGAATAATTCTGAAAATCAAACACTGGTGCTGCCTCGTAGGGCGCAGGAGGCTCAGGGAAATGCGGATTTATTCAGCCGAGCTCCAAGAGACATCCAGAGCAAAGGCTCAGCTGCTCTCCAGGGTTCTTCCCGAGGGGTTCACACTGCCCAGGGCTCCCAGCAGCTTTAGGATGGGCAGAGCAGCTCCTTGCCCAGCTCTGGGGGCTCAGGGACCTTTGGAGGGCCTGGGGCAGTGTCCCTCACCCCAAAACAATGTCCCTCACCCAAAACAATGTCCCTCCCAAAAGCAGTGTCCCTCACCCCAAAACAATGTCCCACCCAAAAGCAGTGTCCCTCACCCAAAACAATGTCCCTCACCCAAAAGAATGTCCCTCACCCAAAAGCAGTGTCCCACCTAAAAGCAGTGTCCCTCACTCAAAACAATGTCCCTCATCCAAAACAATGTCCCTCACCCCAAGACAATGCCCTTCACCCCAAGACAATGTCCCTCACCCCAAAACAATGTCCCTCATCCAGGACAATGCCCCTGACCCCAGGACAATGCCTGAATCCTCCTGATTTAGGGCATCACCCCTGGTTGTCCCTCTGGGGCCCTTCCTGCCACATCAGACACCAAGAGCCCAGCCCAGGGTGTCCCCAGGTGCAGCAGGAAGGGGACAGTGCCACGTCCCCCAGGGATCATCACCCCAGTGCTGGGGGTGACCCTGCGCTCCCCCTGTCCTGGCTGGGTGTCCTTGGCCAGGTCAGGGACATGTCCCAGCAATGCCACCACCTGTGCCACCTCCTGCCCAGCACAGATGTGACACTTGCCCTGTGACTCACTGATGGCACTGCTGCTGCTGAGACAGGATTTCACCCTGAAAGCGGAAAGAAATTGCAAAAACAATTAAAAAACAAAAGGAAATGTTCTTTTTTTTCCCCTCCTCTTCTAAGATTCACCCTTGAGGAAGAGGAAAAGCGTGGTGGAGGATCTCGAGCATCAACAGCTGTTCTGCAGAAAATTCATTTAGTCACCAGGGTGGGGGGTGTGGAAGGTTAGATAATTGTTTCCCCTGCTCTGGCAGAATGTGAACTCATATTTTGGTTATCATAAATGGCATCTTCCCCACAGGGAAATGCATATTTAAGGTTTTTAAAGTTAAATAATTCACCTCAAAAAGCTTTTTTTTTTCAACTGTCCAGCACTTGGGTTTCAGCTGCCCCCTCTGTGTCCATGTGAGTCCACCCAAAGTGCCCCTGTGCCCAAAGCCAGGCAGCTCGTGCTCTGTGATGCCAAGGAGCAGCCCATGGGAGCCCGGGTCACCCCTGCCCAGTTCAGGGACCAGCTCAGGGAGAATCAAATTACCCTTGGGAAATTCTCATCCCAAAACTGCAACAGCTCGGGACCTGCCCAAAAACAGGGGGGAATCATCCATCACATTCCAAGAGCGGTGCCACCAGCAGCACCAACACCACTGGGACCAGCACTGGGCCCTGGGCCAGGCTCTGCTGGGACTCCCGAACCCATCACCAACTCTCCTGTTCCCCAAACCCATCACCAGCTCTCCTGTTCCCCAAACCCATCACCAGCTCTCCTATTCCCCAAACCCAAACCCAGCTCTTCTGTTCCCCAAACCCATCACCAGCTCTCCTATTCCCCAAACCCATCACCAGTTCTCCTATTCCCCAAACCCAAACCCACCACTCCTATTCCCCAAACCCATCACTCCTGTTCCCCAAACCCACCACTCCCATTCCCCAAACCCATCTCTCTAATTCCCCAAACCCATCACTCCCATTCCCCAAACCCACCACTCCTATTCCCCAAACCCATCTCTCCTGTTCCCCAAACCCACCACTCTAATTCCCCAAACTCATCACTCCCATTCCCCAAACCCATCACTCCCATTCCCCAAACCCATCACTCTAATTCCCCAAACCCACCACTCCCATTCCCCAAACCCATCACTCCCATTCCCCAAACCCATCACTCCCGTTCCCCAAACCCATCACTCCTATTCCCCAAACCCATCACTCCTATTCCCCAAACCCATCTCTCCTGTTCCCCAAACCCATCACTCCCATTCCCCAAACCCAGCTCTCCTGTTCCCCAAACCCACCACTCCAATTCCCCAAACCCATCTCTCCTGTTCCCCAAACCCATCACTCCCATTCCCCAAACCCAGCTCTCTAATTCCCCAAACCCATCACTCCCATTCCCCAAACCCATCACTCCCATTCCCCAAACCCATCTCTCCTGTTCCCCAAACCCATCTCTCCTGTTCCCCAAACCCAGCTCTCCTGTTCCCCAAACCCAGCTCTCCTCTTCCTCCCATTCCTGGAGATTCCTGGACATCTAAAAGCTGCTGTGACAGCAGAAGTCACACGGGGCAATTCACAGAAATGCAGAATCACCCAGGCTGGAAGAGGTTTTCCAGATCTCCTAGTCCCTCAATCAACCCCGTAACCACCCCTAAATCATAATCCCAAAAGTGTCTTTTGATGGAAACCCAGGCTTGGCAGCAGCCAATGGATGTGACAGTCCCCCACAGCCCCTGGGTTTGCCCCGAGGGCGAAATGTGCTGACAGGGCAGGGAATAAGTGACACCTAATAAAGGAGAAACTGAGAGCTGGCTGCTATCAGCTCCGTTTCTGAACAATCCAGGAGCAAATGAATCACTCCAATAGCCAGCCAGGCTCAGCTTTCACCAAAACTGAAAGCTGTCTTTCAGTAAACTCGCTGTTGGCTCTGTACGCAAGCGGCTCGTGGCGCCGGGTTTCGGTTTTGGGTTCATTTTGCCCCTCTCAATTTCACAACCCCGAGGAGCCAAGGCTGGTTTCGGGATGGATGCACGTGAGCCCGGGGAGTTCTGCTCCAGCTCTGGCCCCAGGGCACAGAGATGGGCAGTCAGGGACAAGCAAGGGAGGCTGGCACGTCACAGCCGCTGGGATCCGCCAATTCCTGCCTGATTTGATAAAAGAAACAGAAAAATTGGGCACTGATTGTTTGCCTCTAGGTGTAAAGTCCTGGAAAATCAAGTTCTGGCAGAAGGCTGATTTTTCTAGAAGCTTCTCCAATTCCCCTGGATAGCTCTGCCTGGTCCTGGCACACATGGGGAGCACCAGCTTGGCCTTCTGTCCCCTGACCTCGGAGGACACTGAAACCTCTGGAAAATCCAGAGCATTTCCTCCCTGCACAACTCCTTTTAGCCATCAAGATAAATCAGGGGCACTGCGAGGATCTTGGCTCTTCATTTGACTTTGTGTTTTCAGCAGACACTGCTGAGGGGCAGGGATGAAGTTCCCTCCTTTCCCGACAGCAGAGGAAGTCTGCTTCAGATCTTGTTTTTTCTTCTTTTTTTTTTTTTTGTCTTCTTATTTTTAAACAGTGAGAGGGGTTTTCCACCATTCAACTTCATCTTCCACTTCCTAGTTACAGTCCTCAAAAGCCACAGGGAGAGCAATAACCAAACAGAGACATAAATGCCTGATGCTGTTAAGGAAGTAAATCTTCCTCAGAAAGATAAATTCCAGGGAAATTGTTGAAGAAGCTCGAGGAGAGCAGTTCTGAGCAGGAGTGGAGCTGACACCAGAGCCCCCGTGGGGAGCAGCAGGATTTCAATTGAGCTCTGCTGCTTTTATAGGGAAGAAATTATCTTTACAGTCCTTTCCAACTCATAGCACTCCATGATTCCATGATTTTCTTTGGGTCTCCATATTAAGATATCTGTCAGGAGAAGGAGGTTGGATCACCTGTTCCCTCTGTAAAAAAAAAAGAGAAAACAGAAGGAGGATTTAAACACTTTTAAAAGACTCTGAAACCTCCGAAAAGCTCATCTGGTGGATCATTTTTAAATCAAAAAACCACATCAAAGCTTTTGGAGCAGGAAGACTGAGTGGGAGCATGTGGAAAATCCCCTGGCAGCATCCCTTGAGCTCCGAGGATGAGCCACCATCCCCCCCAGCCAGGGCTGATCCTCACTTTGTGGGGTGACAAAGCAAACCCAGGATTTCCAAACCCTCTCCTTGACCACCACACAAAAACCACCCCAAAACCCCAGGGTGGGGCTTGCCAGGCCAGGGCTGGCTGCAGGGCCTGGTGCTGCTGTGGAAAGTGAGTGAAGCTGGCTCTGAAACTCACCCTGGAGCTTCCAAGCAGCGGCTGGGGCTGATCTGATTTCTCAAACCGTGATAAGGAGTTTCTGTCTTATGATCCCTCAGCGCTATAAATAGCCAGGGTTTGTGTTATTGGTCAGAGTTTTGGTGATAAGTCATGACAAAGTCAATATTCTCCAGAAGATCCACACGTTGCCCCCACCCAAGTAATACCAGAACTAGAAAAAAGAAACTCCTCAAAGCAGCACTTGTGCAATGAGCTGCTCAGGGCAGGAGTTGCTCAAAATTGCTTCTGTAGAAGGCTCAAAAACCAAAAAAAAAAGGCAGTGCAAGTGATATTTGGGCCAATGGATTATATATTCAGGGGGTTTTTTTGCATACTTTTTACACTTTTTAGTTATCTGCAAAGAAACTCACCTGGGGAAACCTCACTTGGAGCACACAGTCCCCACTCCTGAGACTCCAGTGCCAAGATCCCGTTGGCTTCTCCAAGGATGGTGCTGTGAGCATCATAAAATTCCTGTCAGCAGCTGAAATGAAAGAGATAAAAATAGAACAACACCTCTGTTTGCTTTGTGGAGTGGGAAAAGCCCCATGAGGATGGTGGCAGCATCTCTGACCCCACCCAGGGCTACTCACACACCTCAGAGAAAGGCTTAAAATGGCAAAACCATGGAAAATAGGGAATACAGCACAACTCACTCTTCTAGGTTGGCAGAGGGCACCCTGGAATTCCAGGGGGGGATATTAAATCTGGATATTATTCAATCTCTGCCTTAGGCTGCAACAGAATTGCAAATATTGGGAGGTTTATGTGTGTCATTAAAAAGTGCAAATACTTCTCAGTACAGTTTGTCACCAAAACTGAATCTGCAGAGGGGAGAAAGTCTCCATCACTCAATTCTTCCATGTGGCAATTCCAGACAGTTCCAGCTTAATTTAGATCACGTGGAAGTTCTGGACCTTCTAAGAACTTCTTATGTAACGCTCTCTCTGTGTCACATTAGCTGTCACATCAAAGCCCAGTGACTCCCATTCGTGATTAACAACCCATTTCTGGACAGGATAAACCAGTGACATTGGTTAAATTTCCAAAGAGCAATTTGGGATTTACCTGTTGAGGTCGCCGTGAGTCACGCCACGAGTTGTGACCAGGTTTCCACATTTGAAACATCCAACGTCACGCCTTGCCAGCAGGAAAAAATATTGACAAAAACACAAAGCAGAGCACTTGGTGCTTCACCAGGAACTGTTAGTCATCAGCACTGGGCTGCTGAGAGAGCAGTGCCATCGCTCCAGACACGGGGTGAAGGAGAGGCCACCAAGTCCCTACTTCCCCCACGAGCGTCACTGGAGGAGATTGTCCAGATCGGGAGGGATGAGAAATGGGAATTTCTGAAAAGGAGAGAAAGAACAACACTGCTGTGACAGCCTGGAAATGGAGGGGATGCTCCAAGTTACACCTAGAATAGATCGTGCAGAAAATCACAGAGTCACAAATCACTGAGGCTGGAAAAGGCCTCTGAGATCGTCGAGTCCAACCTGTGACTGATTCCCCCCTTGTCACCAGACCAGAGCTCTGAATGCCATGTCCAGCATTCCTTGGACACGTCCAGAGATGGTGAAACCCCTCCAGGGATGGTGAAACCCCTCCAGGGATGGCAAAACCCCTCCAGAGATGGTGAAAGCCCTCCAGGGGTGGTGAAAGCCCTCCAGGGATGGCAAAACCCCTCCAAGGATGGCAAAACCCCTCCAGGGATGGTGAAAGCCCTCCAGGGATGGCAAAACCCCTCCAGAGATGGTGAAAACCATCCAGGGACAGTAAAATCCCTCCAGAGATGGTGAAACCCCTCCAAGGGTGGTGAAACCCCTCCAAGGATGGTGAAACCCCTCCAAGGATGGTGAAACCCCTCCAGGGACAGTGAAACCCCTCCAAGGATGCTGAAAACCTTCAGGGATGGCAAAACCCCTCCAGGGACAGCAAAACCCCTCCAGAGACAGTGAAGCCCCTCCAGAGACAGTGAAACCCCTCCAGGGATGGTGCTACACAACGCCCCTCTGTCCAAAAGCAAAGCAGAGACCAAAAGGGCAAAAAAAAAAAAGTAAAAATTTGTCACATCAAACCGTGCCAAGATAAGAAAAGGCCCTTCAATTATCAGGGTGAGGTGCCACCCTGCTCCAGTGGTGGACCCTGAGGACATCCAAGCCCAAAGCCTGCCCGGACCACGTCCAGGACCGACCTCTCCTCATGGCACATTGTGGGAGAGCGTGTTTGCCCAGGGGCCTCTGTTTCAGTGCAGAAGCAGCCCTTGCTGCCCCGCTCTTTCTGGTGAACTCACAGCTGTCAGAAGCTTGTGGGAGGTGGGGTAAAAGCTCAAGAATGGCTTTTGAGGAACACACGTCCTCCTTCCTGCAGCGACCTTCTTGGCAAAGCCGAGAGCCGTTTCCTAAAGGTTCAGCGCTACACCCACGGCCCCTGGACACTCTTTAGGAAAAGGTGTTTTCTTCATTCATGAAGCTCTCTGTAGTAGTGCAGCCACCGCCTTTCCACAGCGCTCAGCAGGGCTGAGTCACAGCGAAACTGCACCGTCAAGATCCCTGACGAGGCAGAGGAAACGCAGGTAAACACAGCCGAGAGTCGCCCTGCGCACGCCAGAGTTTCCTCTGTGGAACGGGCACGGCTGCCTGACGCTGCTGCCAGCCCCAAAACACAGCCCAGGCTTCCACCACGGGCTGGGGGACATTGCACAGGAGCCACAGCACGCTGGGGATGTCACATGTGACTTCATGGAGAGCCGGGGTGGCTCGAAGCAAGAGAAGGTGGGAAATGAGCGCTCAGCTGCTGGGCAGGGTGGAAGGAGCTCCCAGCGCTGTGGGGCTGCTCCATCTGCTGTGGCTGCCTAGGCTGGATGTCAGGAGAAGGCTTTTATTGAAAGAGTGACAAAGTTCTGGAATGTTCTCCCTGGGGAGGTGGTGGAGTCACCCTCCCTGGGGGTGTTTAACAAAGCAGGGATGTGGCTCTGGGCGCCAGGGTTTACTTGAGGTGCTGGGGCTGGGCTGGACTCAATGACCTTGAAGGTCTCTTCCAACCTGGTCATTCTCTTCTCTTCTCTTCTCTTCTCTTCTCTTCTCTTCTCTTCTCTTCTCTTCTCTTCTCTTCTCTTCTCTTCTCTTCTCTTCTCGTCTCTTCTCTTCCTTCTCTCTTCTCTCTCTTCTCTTCTCTTCTCTTCTCTTCTCTTCTCTTCTCTTCTCTTCTCTTCTCTTCTCTTCTCTCCCTTCTCTTCTCTTCTCTCTTCTCTTCTCTTCTCTTCTCTTCTCTTCTCTTCTCTTCTCTTCTCTTCTCTTCTCTCTCTTCTTCTCTTCTCTTTTCTC